>NC_055686.1:36426329-36765496 GCF_017639745.1 Melanotaenia boesemani | reverse complement strand
TGAAAGAAGAGAAAAGGGAAAGGAAGTTGAACCAAAACACAGAAAAGGGAGGGACTGGTCATGTGGGAAGGAGGAGGAGGGGGGAGAAAACAGGGGAGGGCAGGGAGGGGGGGAGTAACGTCAAGTGCAAGAGAGAAAAGATCAGCATTAGAAAAGAGAAGAAGAAGCTGAAAGAGGAGAAGGAGACTCAGGAGAGGAAAATTTCTTTACTTTGGAGTACTTGCAGTTGAACCGCCCAGCTACTCACACACACACACACACACCGACAGACTAATGCTCCTGCTGGATGGACCGACGGCGTTTACATCCACTCTTCCAGCTGTGCACATGTGAGACTGACCTGTGTGAGCAGACATGCAGTTCTACTACATGGTAGGTAACGTTTTGGTTACTGTTTCCTTGTGGCCATGTGTGTGTGTGTTTTTTCATCTTCATTTCTGTCACTTTGGGTGAAATCTGCTGTCATGTTGCTCAGAAAAATACTGTGAAAGAAGCAATAACAAAGAGTTATTAGCGAATCTGCCTCTTTCACTTTTTAACACATTGATCTTAAAATGACTGAAATTTGAATCAGAAAGACTTAAAATGACAAAAAGCCAGCTGTGCATATGTATTACATTCTTTTAACTTTAGTTCATTTTGCATCTGTAGCTGTGAAGCGAACGTTTGCTCTCTTTCACTTCTAAGGTTTTGCGTTTCAGGACTTTGCAGCATGTTTTCATGGAGTAATATAGTCAGCGACTACATCTTTGTAGTTTTGTCATTTCACACCATACTGAAAATGACACTTGAATTGGCCAACAGCATAAAATAACAAAATGTTAAATGCTTAAACTTGTTGAAATGACATGGAAATGCTGATAGTGGCACGTTATAGCCAAGAGATCATTGCCATGAGATCAGGTTAGACTCTGAACCACTGCAACACCTTGACTCTTTTTGTTGTTGTTTTTGGGATCACTGTCCTGTTGCATGATCCGGTTTCCTGCCATATAGTCTCACATTTGACTCAAGAATACTTTGGTCTGCAGAGGAGTTCATGGTCCATTCAGCGACTACAAGGTGTCCAGGTCGTGTGGCTGCAAACAAGTCCAAATCATGATCGCTACACTACCATGCTTAACAGTTAGTATGAGGTGTCCATTATGACCAAACATCTCCATTTTAGTCTTGTCTGTCTAAAGGACATTGTTCCAGAGTTCTACAAACCTAAGCCATGCTGCCATGTTTTCTTTTTACTGAGAGGCTTTTCTCTGGCAATCCTTCCCAACAAGTCATACAAGTCATTGTCTATTTCCACTATACACTTTAACATTTAACATGCTAGCTAAGACCTGTGGAGACGGGTGTATCTACGGGATGCTTTTGTCTCACCTTGCGGGGAATTTGCTGGGATGTTCCCTTCTAGGAAGACTGGCATCTGTCTTGAATATTTTCCATTTGTGAATAATGGTTTTCTTTGTTCAATGATTGACACCAAATAGTTTGTAAATAACACTTTTCCAAATTATCCATCCATCCATCCATTTTCTTCCGCTTATCCGGAGTCGGGTCGCGGGGGCAGCTGCCTAAGTAGGGAAACCCAGACTTCCCTCTCCCCGGCCACATTCACCAGCTCATCCGGAGGGATCCCGAGGCGTTCCCAGGCCAGCCAAGAGATGTAGTCCGTCCAGCGTGTCCTAGGATTTCCCTGGGGCCTCTTTCCGGTGGGACGTGCCCGGAACACCTCACCAGGAAGGCGTCCATCCTAACCAGATGCCCGAGCCACCTCATCTGGCTCCTCTCAATGTGGAGGAGTAGCGACTCTACTCTGAACCCCTTCCGGATCACCGAGCTTCTCACCCTATCTCTAAGGGAGAGCCCGGGCAGCCTGCAGAGAAAACTCATTTCGGCCGCTTGTATTTGCGATCTTGTTCTTTCGGTCATTACCCACAGCTCATGACCATAGGTGAGGGTAGGATCGTAGATCGACCGGTAAATAGAGAGCTTTGCCTTTTGGCTCAGCTCCTTCTTCACCGCGACAGACCGATGCAGAGTCCACATCACTGCAGATGCCGCACCGATCCGCCTGTCCATCTCCCGCTCCATCCTTCCATCACTTGTGAACAAGACCCCGAGACACGTGAACTTCTCCAAATTAATGAGCAGTAAAACCAGCTTGTCGAAGACCTTTTTCGATGTCTTTTCCTCCTTAGCATTGCATGATTGCAAAATACTAAAACTTGTGCATTTATAAACATAATCACACTGCTGACAATCAATTGATCAAATTTCTTTGATAAGCACCAAAGAAATTTGATCTGACTGCTAATTACACTCTTAATTATGGAAGTTGGAAGGGTGAACTTAGTTTTTATCAAATAAAAAGTAATAAGCTTCCCTTGTAAATATTGTGTATAATGACTTTACTTTCTATTTCTCTGTATGTTTACACTTATATATATGTTCTGTTGTAACAGAAAAATGTCCCTCACAGGATTAATAAAGTATCTATCTATCTATCTATCTATCTATCTATCTATCTATCTATCTATCTATCTATCCATCCATCCATCCATCCATCCATCCATCCATCCATCCATCCGTGATCAGAGGCTGTATTCACCGAACTTTTCACCAAATGATTTTTACTGATTCCTAATATGTAGGATGTATTGAAGAGTAGACGTAAATATACCCAGATTTTATTTAATATAACTTATTTATTCCAGCTGGGAAATTCCATGTCTTTGTTTAACCAATCCTAGTTACACCAGGAGCAGATTCCAGGACCTTCGACTAGTTGGGGTGTAAGGGCCTTGCTCAGGGGCCCAGTGGTTCACTTCTGTTGCAAGGTCTTAAACCAAGGTTCCCCAGACCCAAGCCCACCTATGTAACCACTAAGCTACAGTGCCCCAAAATCAGCTCAACGTTTTTCTAAGTAATACCAAATCCTCATTTATTTCCTCTAACCTCCAGAAGTGCATCATTACCTGGAAAAGCGTTGTAAAACAAACTGAAAGACTTCTCTGTTGATTTCACAGTATAAAAAAATATATATATATATAAAACAAACAGCCTACATACTAAATTTATATAGAAAAAAAGAGAAATAGAGGAGTGTTTTTGTTCTGCTGGAAAGTTGGAGTAAAGCCCCGAAACTCTGGATTTTTAAAAATATTTTTCTTCATGGAAACCTCAAGTAGGGGCAATATTGAGAACGAAAATAAAGTCAAATATTCACATTTTTTGCAGGTGTTCCTTTATTTATTATGATTGTAACAGAAGTATTGCATACATAATGTAAAAATCCATACTGCATTTATGTTAGGGTTTATATTAGCTATGTAAACTGCAGATATGTAGCACTGCATCTACCCAGCAGCCTGGTGAATCTCACTCTAATGTGGGCTGATTGGTGCAGGTTTACATAATTAATGGCACAGCAGCATGCTTTATCTAAAAAAAGTTAATAGCTGCAGCACACAATCAGGTTCAAAATCATTTTATTGCTGCATTTATCATTGTCTTTCTTGTAAGTGGTTCAGAAGAAAAAAAAAAGATAAGTGGACTTTGCCCTTTTTTAATATCTTTACATGCTTAAGTGTCTTTCAGGTCAGTGTTAAAGCTTTATCTAAGGTAAGCGACAAGCCCCTATAGGCTACCTGCCCAGAAGCAAATATCTCAGTCACATTAACATCCAACTGGTACATTTGGGATATATACATATATATATATATATATATATATATATATATATATATATATAATATACACATAGGCATTTCTTGGGCAAAATTTGATCCCTTGATCTTGATCCCTGGCAAAATTTCATAGGGCATTCATTGCATTCCTTTTATTATAATATTGGATATTTATAACATTGATAATAACTTGCTAATAGTATTATCTTTAAAGATATTGTTATTGTTACAGCATTTAATTCTTCAGTTGCAACTTTTGACTTTTTAACTTTTAATCTTTCTTGTCTACGAATATAATTTAACATCTTAACATCATGAGTTAAGCTGAACTAGACAGCTTTAATTTGGTGTTATCCAAGTTATTTGTTTTTTATTTTCAGCTTCCTGACAACCAGGTAATCATTAGGAGGACAGACTAAGCTGCATAGAGCTAAATTAGCTTCTAGATTATTTTCATTTCTTACCACTCTTCTTGTTCTTTTATTTCTTTTTGTTGTCACTGCCAGACAGAAACCATCTCATTTTCATAAACCTGCTCTCTCCTGTTTGTTTACATAAGACTCATGCTTATGGTGGCAAGACCAAGAGGCAGAAGTGGGGCCATCTTTAGGGAGTTCAGGAGTGGTCGGTCACTGTCACTGCAAACGCTACACATTGTCACTGCTCTGGACTCTTGGAGCCCTCCTTTTGGCTTGGGGCCTGGTTTGCTTGTTGGCAGGCAGCACCTCTGCCTATATATACTGTATATACATATGTGTGTGTGTGTGTGTGTGTTGTTTTTTTTCACTAACTTCAACTAAAAACAACATTTGTTTCTAAAAGGAGCAGGTAAAAACCAATACCAGACTAACACAGAGTAAATATTACTTTAACTATGAAATGACAAGATTGCTCTTTCTACTGAGTGTATAAATACCAGTGTTAACATGCTAGCTACATGCTAACATCACATGCTATCTCACATGTTAACTAATGCTGGGTTTAGGTGAACATTAAACCTAATTTAAAATGATCAGGAACATTATTCTTTATAACAGATGGTTTATTTTGGTTTTAAAAGAATATTGTGTACCTGTGTAGTAAAGTGTATATCATTCCAAACTATTTTTGAAAAAGTATTTTTTTGCATCTAATTTAAATTAAGTAAATATTACTTTTAATCGTATTTAATAATTTCTCTTGCACTCTTTGCAAGTGAATGCAGTGTTAAAATAATTGAGCAAATCTGTGAGTTCTGTTTTTATTTGACAATTTATGCAGTGTCTTAACAATTTGGGAAAAGAAGCTTTTAAACAAACCGAGACATGAGCTTTCTTATCTCCAGCAGCAATAAACAGGATATTTCAGATGTTTCTCTGCTGATGCAGGAACTGTGTACACACAAGTGCTGTGATGCAGTTAGTTCTTTAAGACTGAGCTTCTGGCATTTGCCTTGGAGCTTCATTTGGCCATGACTTACAAAACTAAGTCCAGCTAAATCTGAAATTTGCTGGCATACATATTGCTCTCCATCTTTCCTTCTCCTTCCTCTCAGACGTAACCACACACCATCCATCTGTCATCTCTTGTTTTACTGCGTCTTCCTTGCGTTGTGGCAGCTGCCTCCCCCTCGCTGCATCTGTTATGCTTTCGTGCAGCTCTTGTAAAGCTCAATCATATTTCATGGTTTTGTTTTGTGAATCCGACTGGAGCGGTAATGGCTTCGTGAAGTGGCCAAATCCCATTAAAGTGTCTGGGGAGCTTTGCCTCCTCACCAGTAGCTTGTTCCGTGTGTATGCTGCTGTTGACTTTCAGAGGTGATTAGGGTAGATGTATATGCATTTTTCTTTTATTTCTCCAAAGTTTCTACTGTTTTGTAGATAATACATATTTATTCACTGTTTTTCATTCCTGATCAGAAAATTAAAACTGTTTGCACGCTAAATATCATCTGGTGTGTCCTCCTGTCTGTTCTAAGATCAACAATCCATTTAAGTAAACACACAATAATTTTATCACCAAAAGGTTTGCATGTTTGATTTGTGTTGTTTGTAGACTATGTAACAGGGATGCTGTCTCTATCTTTTTCCCCCTTTTTTTTTTACTTTTCAATGCTTGAGCTTCACTCTGCTTTAATATTCATTTGCTGAGGATGGAAATCGTATGAAAATTGATCATTGTGCGAATTGCAAGACAAGTCTACAAAATTTGATGTTCTGGGGCCTCATTTATAAAATTGTGCACAGGAAAGATCAGTACAAGTGGCAAAAACTGGTAATGTGCTGCAGAAAAACATCCATGTCCGTTTGTTTCTCTTTCTAAATCAGAAACAGCTTTAAAGTTGGTGCACGTGAAGATGAGGCGTTACGAACCCTTGTGTCTTGGGAAAAAGGGTTTGCAACAAACCAGGCTGGAGTCAAAACTAAAAGGTATAAATATAATATTTATTAACAATATATATAAACAAAACACAACCTCCAGTAATCAAAATAAACAAATAAACACAAAATGGGTTCGATATAAACTAACAGAAACTGTCCTCCAAAGAGAAATATACCTTAACCGGCAATAATCTTAAACTCGATTAAACAAAAGAAAAACTTAACAAAAGATGTCCTTTTACAGGAATAAGCCCACAATGGCGATTTATACCAATGACACAAAAACCAGGTCTACCAGGTAAGTTCTGGGACTCCACAAAACAAAGTTCAGAAACTAAACACGAAAGCATCTCCTAAAGAGAGCATCGATTCTCTTCCTCCTAAATTACAAAAATGCTTCTCAGACACAAAAGGGGCTTTTCTTAAAAGCCAAGGCGATCTACAGAAAGCTCCTTACAAAACACAGCCCAACTACTAATCCACACAGGGAAATCCACAAACTATTCACTAGAGTAATCCCAAACGGCGAACTGTGTGCCTATGGTACACAGCTGCTAGGAATGATGATGATTCCAAGGCTTTTATGGGTGAAGAGTCCCTCTGTATGGCTCAGTAGAGTGATCCGGAAGAGCTGACGACCAATCCACCCAGGGTCAGCATGACGGTTGACCTGCTCAGCAGAACATCTGTAGTAAATGCTGCAAGGATCAAAAGAAAAAAAGATTTTTATTCATTTAAAAGATGCAGCAGTTTGGGATATTTTGCTGTAAGAGAATTTTATAAAAACCTGATACCACCTAACTTGCTTCTGACTGGCTCACATGTTATTAAGCATATACATTAAGAGTCCAATGATTGGCTCTGTAGTTGTATAAAATCTACATGTGCAATGATTCCTTCCTTTCTGCTGCGTTCTAATGAACACCACATGTCACAAGGGGAAATACTTGAAGATGAGGTGGAAACAAAGATTTATAAGCAGATGAGAGGCTGGCCAACAACGATGAAAGTTGAGAAACGAGGGCTTGAAACAGTCGGAGTCCGTGTGTTTGTTTTCAAATCCAGGCTGCTGCTAGTCTCTCTAATGGATTAGTTTCAGGTCCAAAACAGCCTGCGTCTCCTCTCTGATGTCTCATCCACTCAGTCACATAGATGGAAAATCCACCTAGTTTCTTGTGAACCACAGCTCAGGTTGCGAGAGTCACAGAGAGGATTTAACCAGCTTGTAAATGGGCCTGGTTAGAGTTAGATGGCAGAGATCTGTATATGGAAAAAAAAGACAATGCCACCTGGGGACTTTCACCCACTTTCAGGAAATCTAACTGAGATAGATAGATAGATAGATAGATAGATAGATAGATAGATAGATAGATAGATAGATAGATAGATAGATAGATAGATAGATAGATCGACATTTAAAACAAACAAAACATTCAATTTACAAAGAAAATGGTGAGATGAGTTGTGCCTATTTAATATGAAGGTAACAACTGAAAGCAGGTGTAAAATGGATGGGAGCGGTCCTCTGTGATCATGGTGGCTTTCCTGGTCACAGAGCGTCTGTACAGTTCAGACAGAGGTGTTTGGGATGACTTGATTATTTTACTGGCCTGATTGATTACACAGTTGAGTTTTGTTTTGTGTTTGATAGTGAGGTGGCTGAACCAGGAGGTAATATTGAAGGTGAGTACAGACACAATCACTGATTTGTACACCACAGTTAAAATGTCTTTACTGACACTAAAAGCCCTAAGTTTCCTAAGCAGGTGGAGACGCTGCTGGGCTTTTTTATAGACTATATCAGGGTGTTGTTTGAAGGACAGGCAGGTGTCATTTTCAGTTCCTACATATTTAAAACCTATAACCTGCTCCACCTTTTGGCCATGGATGCTGATGGGTGTGAACAGAGCTGATGGAGAGTTGTCTCTGCCCCCACAACACAGCTCCTTGGTCTTGGCAATACTGAGCTCCAGATACATGTCAGAGAAGGTTTGGACCAGACTGCTGACGGTCGGCTGGTACTCAGACAGAGCCTGGTTGTCCGTCAGGTGGGCCACCAGGACCATGTCATCCGCGTACTTGTGTTCCTTCTCTGCTACAGGTGATGTTGTTGCTGTAGGTAGAGTAGAGGACAGGAGACAAATTGCAGCCCTGGGGCAGTCCTGTGCTTAAAACTGATGTTCCATATTTAAAACCATTAAAAAGAACCTGTTGAGGCCTGTCCTTTAAAAAGTTCCTAATACATAAAATCAGTGTAGGGTGGACCTGCATGTCAGAGAGGCAGTGCAGCAGAGTGTCTGCGTGGATGGTGTTAAGACCAAAAGAGAAGTCCATGAATAAAATTCTACATAACTCTTTCCATGCATTTGCACAAGACAGATGTGAGGGCAACTGGCCGGTAATCTTTCAGGTCCTTCGGATGGGGCTTTTTAGGCACTGGGATAATGATGGACTTCTACCACTGGATGGGGACTGAGCCAAAATCCAGAAAGTGCTGGAATAGCCTGGTGAGGACTCCACATAGCTGAGTGGAACAGTCCTTGAGCACCCTGCCTCTCTGGACCAGAGGCCTTGTGTGGGCTCACCTTACGTAGAATGGAGGCCACCAGCTGTTCATCAACAGTGATGGTATGGTAAGAGGGGCAAGGGGTCCAGGTGGTTGGTGTGTTGTGGCTGAAACAAATGAAAAAATTGTTTAAGTGGCGAGCAAAGGAGGCAGGATCTGGGTGGTTGGATACTGTGGGTTTGGGGGCTCTGTCCATCATAATGTTCAACCCCTGCCCCTGTCAGACTGACAGCCCTGTTGTAGCTGTCAGTGATGTGTTCAGCGGCTAGGTTAAAGTGAGGTCCTGGGACATACACTAGGATCACAGTGATCTGGGAGAATTCTCTGGGCAGATAATGTGGTCTAAACGACACAGTCGTAAGCTCATAATGTTTACAGCTCTTGGTCTCTCTCACTGTAAGATTAGTTGCTCACTCGCTGTTGACAGCCATGCAGAGCCCATCCCCAACGGACTTTCGCATTCTTGCTACATCTCTGTCAAAGCGAATGATGTTAAAACTGTCCAGGTGAAATTCCACATCCTGAGAGAGCCATGTCTCTGTGAAGCAGAACAAACTGGTTCGTTTATAATCTGGATCAGACTCCAATAATGATGCGAGCTCATCTGTCTTATTCCAAAGCGATCGCAAGTTAGAGTTGTGGCAGGTAGCAGTAACCAGCTCCCTCTCCTCCTTAATCTGATCCGTATCTTTCCTCTGGATCTTTTCCTTCATATCCACTTCCTTTTGTGCCCCCGTAGTAGCTCCATTGGAGATCCACCGTGAAGGATTACCTCTGGTGGATCTGGTTGGGCATGGCTCAGCTCCAACAGGTAGACCCTTGAGTGTGTTAGTCTACCTGCACTGGTATTAAATAGTGGTGTTGTATGTGAAGGAAGTACATCATCATGCCACAAATAAAGGATGATGATCAATAAAACAACTAGATGAATATCTGATGGTATTAACATTTTGACAGGACACGATCAGTGAATAAAAAGACGCATAGAAGACACAGAATGAACACGCAAAACTTTGAACCGTGTCAGGAGTCGCTCTCTTCGGAAAGAGTGAACAGCACCCCCCCAAAGGCACGTCTGGTTTGTCTTTACAAAATTGAGGAGACAAGTTCCATTAAAAGAATATTTATTTCAAAATAAAAACAATAAAAGAAATAAAACCAAACTAAGATAAGAAAATGCAGCAAGGCTTCCTGGTTGTGGAACAGGTCTAAAGTTTAAGGGTGTCTCGAAAAGAAAAAGAAAAAAACTGATTAAACTCACCCCACAACAAACCACTCACTTAGTGCCACCTATACCGGTTTGTGCCATTCACATGCACACAACAATAAAAGGGAGACGCCACCACCAGGAGGGCCTGTCCACATCCAGGAGGAGGAAGCTCAGCTGCAAAGAAAAATAAAAACAAAGTCAATGAAATTACAATACTAAAAGTAGTTAAAAAGTAAAAATAGTAATAAAAGGAAAACAAAAAGGTTACAGCCTTTTAAAACCCCAGTCCAGAGTACAGAACTCAAGTTACAGAGGAGTCGCCTGCCAGGCAATCATCAAGGCAAAGTATACAGATGGACGGCCTGCGAGACAACCAAAAGACTGAAGTGGGAAGTGCAGTGGGTTTCCACTGCAGAAGTGGTGCCTAGAATCTGCCTAGGTCCTTGGTGTCCTCTGTCGATCAGAGCAGGGTCCCACCTAGGAGGAAGCTTCTGGCCACAACCCACTGACTGCAGTTACCAGTCGAGCCACTCTCCTGGATGTCAGACAGGAAGAGATCCTTGAGAGATCAGCTTCAGTCTCCAAGCACAGACAGAATTCAAGCTGCTTACTGCTTGAAAATCAGCCATTTATATGTGGGAGACGCCGCACTGCTATTGGCTGAACACCACTTGCAATCAGCTCACCTGAAACTAATCAGGTGAGCTGCCACTCCACTACAATCTTGCAAGGTCACCCTAGGACCAGGTCACAATGGTATACACAGACCCAGTTTGCTCTGGGGCTCTGAGGACTTTGTGCACCACTGGACCCCACACATCATGCATTTTATGATGTCCTCTGGCACTAAAGTCACAAACCAATACCAGCTGTCCTATCAAAGGTGCATCTCTAACATGCTGATCATGGTTCCCTTTTCTATGGTCAGCCTCTACCTGTAGCCGCTCCCTGGCCCCATCAAAGGCCAGTTGCAGACAAGCCTGATGCTCCTGGATCCAATCATTTTGTTTCCAGAAGTGACACACCTCCTGAATAACAGGATCAGCCTGCTGAAGGGCTGAAATATCTGCCGGGGTATGCCAAGGTAAGACAGTGACAGCAGCTCGTGTTGAATCAGTTTTCTCCGAATGCAAAGCTTGCCGCAGTGATGTGGGCAAAGAGATACTGGGAACCCAAGCTTCCAAGACCTGTGGGCCAAATGGATGCTGATGTGATAAAGCTTCAGTATTTTTATTACTCCTTCCTGACCTAAATTTGACCTCAAAATCAAAAGCAGCAAGTTGTGAAGCCCAGTGTTGTTCTGTAGCACACATTTTGTGCTCATGGCCCACTTAAGTGCCAAGAACTCCAACCTCATAGAACTGTAATTCTGCATGTTCCACTCGGTGGGCCTTAAACCTTGCGCTGCAGGAGGGAAATACTCTCAGTTAGCAGATTAAGCTGCTCTTGCTGACGTTTCAGTAATTCCCTCATCTCCCCCATTTCAGTTACCTTAGAGGATCCTTGCACATACTAAATACCCACAACTGGAGGGATAGGGCTGGCTGGTACTCTTGTACTAGACACACCTTCACGCTCCCACTTGAGAGCCTCCACCCTAACGTCAAGCAGGGTTGAGTTAGGCTGTCTACGCACCACTTGCCTTAGTTCATGGCGGAGAGCACCATCCAAAACCTGCTCGACAAACTCATCCCTTAATAAAGTTTCAGCATTTGGCATGTTACCCGGTGCACGCTTCTTTATCCTTTCCATCAGGCTCATTAGAGCCAGAGAAAATTCTACCAAGGATTCCCCTTCATGTTGTTTCCGGGAGAAGAATGCTTCCTGCAGGGCTACATGAGACTCAGTGCACCCATACAGTTCCTGTAGCCTTTATATGTGGGAGACGCCACACTGCCATTGGCTGAACACAACTGGCAATCAGCTCACCTGAAACTAATCAGGTGAGCTGCCATTCCACTACATATATATATATATATAATTAATTTACATTCCAAAAGCAGATCTTGTGTCTATAGGCACCCTCTGACCTCTGCATGACTTCTAATACATACAGAGATCATACATGATGACTCCTGTGTTGTTGTACTATTTCACTGTTTCAAGATTCCCCCACAAACCTTGTCTGTCTGCAAAGACCTGGGCTAATGTGATGGGGCAGTTCAGTCAGAGTCAGGGTCTCCCTTTGAACTTTGTCACCTTTTCCCCTTGCACAATATAAATAAACTTCATTTGTATAGATAGACAGGTTCAAGATTCCTTAAAACAACCATTTCCTGTCATCTGGCCAACAGTGGTAGACCTGTAACACTTTCAGAAAATCAAGAAATTGTAGCATGAAAGTGTCAAAATTTGAAATATTTAAATTTTTGAGTACTTTTAGGAAAAGTCTAACATTTTTGGCAAACAAAATGTTGTTTAGAGACGTTTTACTGCTGTTAAATATCAAAACAGGTGAAATTTGACCCTAACTGGGTTAAAGCTGCCATCTTTAATATATGACAGGTTTTAAAACAACAACAAAAAAAAACTTTCACCTTAATAAGATTAGTCTTAAAGGATGAGTGTAGTTTATTCTACATGATGACACGAGCCATTTAAACACAAACCAAAATTCTGTCAAAGTTCAGACTGGGGCTATTTTAAACAATAACTTTGTACAGTTTAATTCCGCATCAACAGAATCTACTGAGGTTTTGCTAAGATTTATGGGAAATTTCTTTAATTAAATTATAATAAAATGCAGTTTTCAATTTAAACAGAAAAAAAATCAGGAAAATGACGACACAATGGCTGAATTTACACATTATCCAGAGTTTTAGCTTTAACTTTTGTTTCCTGCATGTCAGCGTATGGGACTGCAGTAGCAGTTTAAGATTTTAAGAGATTTTGCCTTCATAGTGTCTTCATTAACAGTCTGTAATCTCTCATCAGCCTGCTTCAAGTTATATAAAGGGAGGAAGACTGGTCATTTCCAGCTGCAGGATCAGTCTTAACTAATCTTCATGTTCGTAATGTTGCTGTTGGCTCTAATTATGGTGTTTGTGAAGATTTTGTCTGCAAAATCTGCTTTATTTTACGCAGCATTACATAAGCATGTTTCTATTTCTGTAACAGCTTATTTGACTGGTGATGATTATAACTGAATGGGTTATTCTCCAGAGCAAGTTGTTGTTGATTTGAGTTGATTTTTTTAAGATAAAAAAACTAAACAACATCTGGTTGTACTTTAAAATTTCAACTTCTCTTTGTCTTGTGGTGGCCAAATGATGTGATGAAAAGCCTGTTTCTGAATGATGTCTGCACTGTGGTTTCTTTCTAGGCAACATGCTGCAGATCTACTACCCTGCACACAAGTGAAGTTACATCTAAAGTTAAGTTTTTCCTGCAGAATTTATCATCTGGGTAATGGTATCTGATTATTTCTCATTTCCTTGAGCATAGCTAGTGTTGTTACATGCAATTTAAACTTGAAGCAAAGGACAGCCTGAACTCCAGATAGATAAAGAGTTTCTCACCACCATTTTTTTGCTTGGTGATCAGAGAATTTTGTCATCGATCAAATTCTACGTATTGCACAAGTGGTAATACTTATCATTTAGTACATGGTTAAAGCATCTTTAACAGCATCAGACGTCCTGATGCTGCTGTAGCCTTAATCATTTGGTTGAAAAATTGTGGAGACTTAGGAAAAGGCAAGTACCCGTATTGAGAATCTGACCAGTACAAGACTAATGGTGTATCGATATTGCCATGGTTTGGTCCACTTTAAATGAACCCTGGTCTGCTTCCACGGATACCATGGTTTATTAGCAGTGGTGTAACTCTCATTTGCACATGAGCAACGTTTTCTTGTTCTTCTTTTTCCTGCTTTTATTCTTCCTTTTGGGGAATACTGCCCCTAGTGAGCAGTTTTTGTAGCTGCATAATGTTGTTGTGGTGGTTTGGTCCTTTCCACCACCCAACTAAACCAAGTCCGCTTTACTATCCTGGTGTGAATGTCTCCTAAAATAATTAGTAGATACAGCTTTGACTGCTGTGGCTGCAAGGATTCATAAGGGATGTGTTCATAATGTTAAAGCAGATACTACAGGTAGTGTTTTTATTAACCAGCCAATCTAATCACTGTTTGCCAATGTCTTATTTGTACAGTTTTTATTACCAGTTGCAATGTTTATTCATATGATCTTTGTGTAAAAAGTAAGAAAATTTGTGTTTGGTCCATTATTTGTACCTTGTAATAAAAACTAACTGGTGTTGTATTATACATATTTGAAAAGCCTGATTGGTTATCTTCACAATGATGCTTAACCTTTGGGAGTTGTGCTTCTTTGGAATCAACAACACAGTAAAGTGTGTATATCCTCCACAAAAATGTGCCAAAAATTCCCTACAATATCCCTCTGTTAGTATTCACTTTTGTTTTGAGTTTCTCTGTGGATTGGATGATTGAACTCTCCTACAATAATGAGAAAAAACAACGGACATTGACCATTTTTACACTTTATCAATGTCTGAATGTCTCTGCATTGATAATATAAGTAATAAGTAAATTCTGAAGTACTTGGGTAGCACTTCTTTTTTGAGCTAGGCTTTATTCTTCATCCAAATCAATGCCATGGAGATGCATACAGATCATACAATTCTAACACTTGATTGTGAAACACACTTATAAGTGTTTGCACTCAGAGCTAGAAATGATTAATCAGTAGATGGAGAAATGTGGATCACGATGAATAACATTTGTGTAGTGTTTTTAAAATATGCATGCCATGTGGACACATGACATGGCTGCTCCGTTAAAGCCAGCAATAAAACCACATTTGTGGAGGTGTGTGTCTGTATAAGTGTGTGTGTGTGTGTGTGTGTCCAGGGATAACCTTTTTTAAATTATGACGGGAAAGCCACAGGATTCTCATGTCTTAAGTCTCAGAGTGCTATGTAAATCTGAGGGGAGGAGAAGGAGAGAGAAGCCTGAAAACATGGATGAGGCTATTTCAGTGTTTTTTTCTTCCTCTTCTTACTCTCATCAGACCCACTCATTTATTAAACCTATCAGATACAAAGTGACCCCTTAGTCTCCTAGTCTGTCCACATGCATCCATATCTACATGCCACTGTACATTTGTCAGCTTTGGCAGCTCCCTGTGCTTTGACAAGCATGCCATGATGGATCTTCGTCAGGTCGACCGCATACCCCAACATCTGGCTGATTTACTGACTTTTGTGGCTGGAGTTTCACTCTGCAAACGTCTCACATAGCGGGGCGTCTCTGTCACTTTCCAACAGCCTGACAGTGGTTTAGTCACATTCGAGGGTTTAGTAACAAACCTTAAGTCTGAGGAGTACGTAAACTGATGATACCTAGAGAATATCACAAAGCTGTAAAATAGAGGTTTCTCAAAATGTGGGTTTCATAAAACCAGGTTAATGCTAATAACATGCATGTTACAGTCATCAGTTGAAGAAAGTTTGTTTATCCACCCATAAACATACTTTCTTCAACAGATGACTGTAACAGGTATGTTATCAGCATTAACCTGGTTTTATGAAACGAGAGCATCTGTAGCCAACAGGGTATCAGATACCCTGAGGCAAACTGTGTAGAAAAAATTAATGTAAAATAAAATGGGGGAAAAATAACCTTGGTAGACCAAAAACAGATTTGTGCCAAAAAATACTACTGAAATCCGATTGTGAAGCTATTTAGTTGAACCTTTACAGCAGGGCTACTCAGTTCGGTCCTACCGCAATCCAGCAGGTTTTCCATGTATTCCTGTACCAACACACCTGAGTCAAATTAATGAGTCATTGTGTAGAACCTGATTGGCTGTTAGAGCCACCTAATTTGACTCAGGTGTGTTGGTGCAGGGATACATGGAAAACCTGCTGGATTGCGGCCCTCGTAGGACCAAATTGAGTAGCCCTGCTTTACAGCAACCCAGACTGTAGCAAATACATCCATCCATCCATCCATCCATCCATCCATCCATCCATCCATTATCTGGGATTGGATTGTTGGTGTGGAGAGAGAAGCTCCCCCTAGGCGTTGTCTTCCCGGGGTTTTCTCCTAATTGGACTTGCCTAGAAACCCTCCACAGAAAGATATCTAGGAGGCACCATGAGGCACCTCATTATGCTCTTCTTGATGTGGAAGAGCAGCAGTTCTACTTTAAGTCCCTCCTGAAAGACTGAGCTTCTCACCCCATTCAGTCTGCCAATGCTGCACTGATACGTTTGTTGATTTCCTGCTCCATTCTTCCCCCATTCTCCTCCTCCAAACTCCTCCACTTGGAGAAGGATCTCTCCCAAATACAGATGGGTAGTGCAAATTGACAGAACAGTAGTTCTGGAAGATCCTCTGCACTGGGTGAAAATGTCACTAAGCAAGCAACTGAAATCACTGTTCCTCAAGGGAATGATGTTCTACTGTAGGATAGGATAAATTAGAGCACTGTGACAGTAATCAGAAGTTTTTAATTCCAGGTGCTGCTGAACATGTGCCCATCTTTATCTAAAGCATGGTTAATTTCTGACCGTGATCAAGTATTACACTAGTCTGGATACTAATGTTCCAAAGGTCGAAATGACAAAATGGCAACTCAGAAACCAGTGGGTGACATCAAGGTGGCAACCTCCACTTACGATATATTGTCTATTCTTTGTGATAGACTGACTACTTTTATGTACTCTTCCAAAAGAAAGGACAATATTTGAGCAGCAAATTAAATAAAGTTTAAATATAATACAGTACAGTACAATACAGTTGTGACATTGAGTCATTTTGGAGGATACAGGATGCCTTGTGTCAGACACATGAAAGCCTTAGTTGGCCTTTTTCACATTTCCTGGCTATTCCCTTGAGTAGATCCCACCCATGCTCAAATGATGCCCAGATCTCAATATGACTCTCTTCCTGATACAGATGGTCAGGTCTGGAGCAGGCAAGATCAGAACAGTATTTATCATGACCTTTGTTATCAAGGACACAACATAAAATACTCTCTTAATCTCTTGTACTCTCAAAGGAGTCCTTCCTAAAAATGGTGTTACAAATACGTGTTAAAATTAAAACATTTTATATGCAGTTTTAGCTCTTTCCTTTCATTTTCCATCACAACTAATTACTAAAAATTGATGAAATGTGTCTTCCAGTCCACTTGAAGTCTGACATGGGAAGTTTTTATCCCCCTTAACCCTCATCAGCCACTTTATAGGTTTTGCCTTGCTAGTACCAAAGTGGATCTCCTTTTTACCTTCAGAACTGCCTTAATTGGTAGCATGGGTTCACCAAGGTGTTGGAAACATTCCTTGGAGATTTTGCTCCATATTGACATGCAGGGGCAGTTCTAGGATCAGAGATTTAAGGGGTGCTGAGCACCCAGATAGCTGCCTGGCCAGGCAAAAGAAATTTCACTGTTTTATATATTTCAACACCATTTTATTCCCACATTTGTAAAAGAAAAGCAAAACAAATATTTAATAAAATCTGTGACCAAACCATCAAATCTGATGAAGGTTATTTAAATGCTGAGCCACAGCAAAAGAGGAACGGATTGGAATAATAAAAGAAACATATTGTAATGCTAATTTCTGGGGGAAGACAACTCATTGTGATACAACAGCTCCTCAACATACACATAAACAGTATGTATGTTTCTGGACCAAAAATAACAAAAATTCACCATGGGTTTATTTTTTGAACACAAAACATGCAAAACACATTAACAGAAATTGACTTTTTCAGCTTATGTTGACATGATAGCATCACACAGTTGCTGCTGATTTGTCAGCACATCCATGATGAGAATCATCCATTCCACCACTATTGGAGTACCGTAAACCCATTGTCATGTTCAAGAAATCAGCTGGCAATGATTTCAGCTTTGACTCATAAGATGAGGCAATGTTTTCCAATCTACTATTGTCAATTATGGTAAGCACCCAGTGTGGTAGCGGAGTCCTGGTGGTACAAGACGGTTTGGTGAGATTTGCTCTAGTAAACCTTGAGCTCTGTTACGTTCCCACAACAAACCATACCCTTACTAGGTAGCACCAAAAGCAATGTTTCAACTGTTTGCAGTCTAGTGAATAAATAATGTATATTTAACTTTATTTAATGTTAAGAGAATTTTCTATTTGGAATTTTACAATAAAAAAGACATTGAAAATATAAATACTGATCTTCAGTACTGTTACGAACCCTAAAATGAGGCTCAACTCTAGGGCAGAAGGGTTGGTAACAAACCGGGCTGGGTCAACTCAAATGGTATAAAATATTTATTCAACAATTAACATAATTAAACAAAATTTTTTTCCTATAAAAAATAAATAAATAAATAAATAAATAAAAATGGGTTCAGCTAAGTAATAATTCAAAAGATTCTACAAACAAAAATATACCATTACAGACAATTAACAATAAGCCAACAAAACAACGATAACAAAAGGTGTCCAATTTACGGTAACTTTCAAAATACTAAATACAAACGAATGTCAACCAGACTAACTCTGGGACGTCACTCTAATTACAAACAAAGCACAACTCAACACAGCTTCTCAAAAAGGAGAGAGTTACTTATCCAAGTATTTACAAAACTCAAATGCTTCTCCAAAACTAAACGAGGGCGTCTTTTCTCCAATTAAGTCAATCCTCAGAAAGCTCTTATAGCAAACACAGCCACTAAACCACAATGGGTATTAAACACTCTGAGCAATCCCAAACTGGCTAACTGTGTGCCGAAGGGTACACAGCTGCCGCGAGTATTGCTGATCATGAGCTTTTATGAGGGAGGTGTCCTTCAGCTTGACCCAGCTGATGTGATCCTGAACTTTAGGCGACCAATGCAGACAGAGGAGAGAGTTCTGGTGCCAATTCCACAGCCAACCCTTGCGTTGCTCCAGCGCAGTGGGATTTACAACTCCGGCTCCAATACAAAAGGCCAGAATAGGCCAGGGGCTGTAACACCCCCGTCCTTAGAATCTTCTCTTCTGGTTTTCATCCCCACGACCTTCCACTTGCAAAATACAAACACATGAGTACACATGGGTTTTTTTTGATAACACTCCTTTCACACATGGGCTAAGGCATCAGAAAACAAGTTTTCTACACCCTTCTTGTGTCTCTAGGTTGTATTCCTGCACAATCAATGCCCATCTCATTAGTCTCTGGTTATGATTGTACATCCGCATGAGGAATGTCAACGGGTTGTGGTCCGTACACCAGAGTAGGCACTGGTGAAGATCCCACATATACGTTATAGTGTTGGAGGGCCAGCAACAGCAACAGCTTTTCTTTTTCTGTGGTCAAGTAGTGCAACTGGTGCCGGCTGACCTTCCGGGAATAGTAGCATATAGGTTGATCAATCCCATCATTACCGGTCTGTAGGAGCACAGCGCCCACCCCCACAGAACTGGCATCTATCTCCAGTCTGAACATTTTGGTCATGTCAGGAGCAGCAAGCTCAGGCGCATGTAAAAGAAGCGTTTTAGCACTCTCAAACGGATGTTGGCACTCTGGGGTCCATTTAAAGTCCTGTTTTGGACTCAACAGGGATGTCAAAGGATTTACTACTGTTGCAAAATTACGGCAGAAGTTGCGGTAGTAACCTGTCATTCCCAAACATCTTCTTAATGCCTTCCTATTTTCAGGAGTTGGGAACTCCCTAATGGCGTTTACCTTTGCTTCGATCGGACATAGTACGCCCTGTCTGACTTGTCTGCCCAAGTATGTCACTGTAGCTCTACTGAACTCACATTTGGCAAGATTGAGCGTTAGTGATGCATTCGCTGAACGAGTGAATACCGTTCTAAAGCAGACATATGCTCTTTCCAAGAGTCCGAATAAATCACCACGTCATCTAAGTAGACAGTACAAAAACACAAGTCTGAAAATAACGTGTTCACTAATCTTTGGAATGTCGCCGGTGCATTACACATCCCAAATGTCATAACAATATATTGCAGAAATGCATCTGTAGTTACAAATGCTGAAATTTCTGAAGCATGTTCCGTTAAAGAAACTTGCCAATAACCTTTCAGTAAATCTAATGGACTTGACACATGGGAGGCATAAACAGCTTTGAGAATATCATCATTTGATGGACTTAAGGCTGATCCAGATAAATCCAGAACCTTCGTTTGGACTAATTCACGCTGCCTTTTTTTAAGCTAAAATGATCTGTTCTTCCTTGTTCAAAGTGTTTGCAGACTGAGCTGTCTAGCCTGCTCTCATTGGTCAGTCCATGAAGCCCCTTGCTGGTTGGCTGTAGAGCTAGGCGACAGTGACAAAAATTGAACATTTTTCTATTTTCTTGTGTCGTGTTGCAAGCCCTGTGTGCACCTCTACATGAACGCACGTAACATTTCACATGCACAAATGTTGCCTGTCGCTTGGCTGGAGGAGGACAGCGATTTTCGCCTCAACACGCAGGTTCCATAGGAAATGAATGGAGGAGGACTGATGTCGCCTCCCATTTGTCGAGCCCATAACTTTGTCACAAATCGAGCCGAACCAACCACATCCAAGCAATTTTCTATGTGAGATAGCGGATAAACCTCTGTGACAGTCACAGCATTCACTTTTCTATAATCTGTGGTGAACCATTGAGATCCATCCAGCTTAGACTCCATCAAACAAGGGGAGCTTCACGAACTCCAATTGGCTTTCGCAAAACCATTTTTGACCAAATAATCTGTTTCCTGCTGCATCAAATGTCTCTTATGTGGATTACCCTGATAAGGATGCTGTTTTGTAGGGCAACTATTTCCAACCTTTATATCGTAAGTGATCAAATGCATATGGGACGGGACATCTTTAAAAAAAAACTCGAAAATTTGATACTAACGAAATGATATCCGTCTTTTGATCATAGCTAAGATAACTTAATGTAGTCGGCAGTGAAACGAGCATCTCCGTGTTTGTTAATCGAGGTGTCAATCTCGACGTAACCTTATCTGACAAATCACAATCGTGTGAAGCAGATTCTACCAGAGTGACAGCAACTCCACATGACTCTGAACTACTGTGATGTGGGGTTGTTGACAGTGCAGTACAAGCTTGTATTTCCGGTTTTTCTGAGTCATACATAAGCCTTTAGCATGTTTACATGGCAGACTCTTGTCTTACGTCTACATTCTGGAGTGGCGATTACATATTTAGTAGAACTTCACTGCTTTCTAACCACATATGGTCCCAAAAATCATGCTTCTAAAGCAGCTCCTGTTACAGGAAGTAAGGCTAGCACTTTATTTCCTTCTTTGAAGGCGCGAACAACAGCGTTTTTGTCATAATGCAGCTTCATCTCTGTGTGAGATGTCTTTAACGTGGCAAATGTGAATTCACGTGCACATTTCAAGCGATCACGTACTCTGATAAGTTTCTACTAGTCGATGTGGGGGTTTCTAGCAACTTCTCTATCAAAATGTTCAATGGTCCTCAAATCTCATAATCAAAGATGAGTTCAGCATGGCTAAAAACCTAGTGACCTAGAGCCTCACATGAAACAAATAAAACAAAGAGAAGCCCTTCATCCCAATTGTTTCCCTCCTGATAACAGTATTTGCAGACCTAGTTCTGGGTAGGGGACCCACACATTCTGATATCAATCATTAAAATGGTTCCGACATACTAGGAATTGGATGCAAGGGTACCTTCGGAACCTTTTGGTTTGGTTTCCCTGCGATTTGACAAACATGACAGCTTCGGATGTGTTTAACCACGTCCAATTCAATCCAGGCCAAAAGAAATGTTTTAAAACACACAGATAAGTCTCTCAAATACTCTCAAATAACCTGACCATGGACTAAATGCAGTACATGAGAGTGAAAGGAGCTGGTACCACTATTTGTGTTTCTACATTCCAGTCAACATCAGGAATTCTAACTGGACACCAACGTTGCATCAACACACCATTCTGCATGTGATCTGCTGACCATCACTCACCACCTCCACCTCTTGAGCTTTCCCAGAAAGTCTGCATTGAATGAGGAGGGACCAACAACCTCTGGGCCACTGCAATGCGATATGCTCAAATGCAGAAAAACAACAGTCCACATCAGATTCCTTAAAGACCAATACAAATGGGAGGGATTTCAAAATGTTGAATGGACTAGAGGGGGAAGCAGAAAACCGGGATCCTACTGTTCCACCAGAGTTCTGCTTCGGGGTGGAATTGGCTTGACCCTCTTGCTCCACACGGTGCAGGCGCACTGCCTTATCAGCTTCAATCTCCATCTTTTGGATTGCAAGCTGCGTTTGTTGCTGTTGGGCCTTTTCCTGGGCTTCTAGTTGTAGCCGCGCCAACTTCACCCTCGTTCGAGCGTCAACTCGAGAGGCACCCGAGCCACTGTCAGAGAGGAGCGGGTCAAACCGGGGAAGAATGATCAGTGTTGCCGGCCCATCACCTCCCTCAGTTACCTCCCCAGGGCAATCTGAACCCAGCAGATCCCCATGCTCGGCTTTGCCATGACCCGTCTCTACAGATGGACCTGCTACCACAGGCAACACTTCCAGACCACCCACAGCTCCAACGCCAGGCACCTTCAATACACGCCTTTCCGCCAATCCAGCCACCACCAATGCCCTCATTTCTTTCTTAATCACAGTCTTTGGTAATGGAATCTTGTAATGATCTGCTGTAACTGCCAAATCGTCCATACGACATAAATCCAATTGGTCCAGTGACGGGTTCTCACAGAACCTTTCCAAATCAAATTCAGCCATTGCCACACCTCTCAACCAATGCAGAATCTTTATGGCAGCTTTCAGTCTTGCAACAAATATTTTTGGGGGAGAGAGGGCCAATGTCATTGTCTTTCATGGGACCCTAAATTCCTGGCGACACCCCTGTCTCCAACACATAAGATGTTGCTGGACAGACTGGGGTTGCAGTTGGGGGTTTTACAGAACAAAGTTTTACAGCTTGCAAAATTCTCTCTCTCAAAATAAATTAAAGTAGTTACTGAGTTAGTCATGCAGTTGGGGAAATGCAGGCGGCATCTCAGGTTAGAAAATAATAATAAAAAAAAAAACTGAATAAGCTGTCTAAATAAAAAAAAAAAAAACATGAACACAACATCAACTTTAAGCAAGTCAATGCTATCTGACACAAAATGTGTTGCTGTACAGTTTCACGCTCCACCACGTCCCTACAAACACAACGTATGTTGTACAGCAGATGGTGATTACATCATATTTACTCTGTCCTCTGGTGGGGCTTCAGTGAAGAAAGATGTGTATCCTAATGAAATGAGAACAAACAAACCCACTACTGATTATTAGCTCTGTTTTATGTAAAAAAAAAAAAAAAAAAAAAAAGGTGCAAAGTAGGTTTCCAGATTCCTCAGTTAATGCTTAAAAAATCCATTCTTTGTGCTCCAGCACACTAATAGTGTTGTTTGTTGTTTTGTGACCTTTCAGCAGTTTCAAGGTAGCTAAACATGCTCCCAGTTATCAGATTTGATTAGTGGCCTTCGGAAGTAAAAACAATAAAAAGAAAAAAAAGTACAGGATGAGGAGGGCCAGAGGAGAAGGTTGGCATGGATCATTATTTAATGATGACACAAAGGCATGTGACCCTCTGGGGACGAATCTTACCTTGTGTGGTTGTCAGATTTTTAATCTAACATCTTGGACTATCTTTACCCCTTTACTTAGTTCACCCACAACAAGGAAAATGCTTCAACCAAAATGGGATAGTGACTTAATTTTTCCATGCTCCAACATAACAAGTCACAGGGGTTTTTTCTGTTGCTTAGATCCAGCCAGGTTTACCAAAGTGGCCTCAGGACTAGATGCATGATAAACCTCTTCATATTGATTTTTAATCTGAATCAACAATTTCATTGATAAACTTAGCAAGAGTACACTGAAAAAATTGATACTTTGGATCAAATTAAAAAAATTGCGTCAACTTGTCACATCTAATTTTTTTAGTTTTTCTCAAAGTACAAAAAATAGTTTGAACAAAGTAAATAATGTCGTAATGTTAATTCAAAAATTTAATTAAAACCAAGGAAAGTTTTCAAATACAATGAAATCGTAATTTCAACTTAAATTTTCTTTTTCATGCTTTGCATCAACTCATATTTTTACCCTGGCTTGAGCCAAAATCTTACATACCTACAAAGTAATATGTCGTATGAATACAATGTATTTTTTCACTTTCAGAAAAACTAATGAAATTACGTCAACTTGTCACAAGTAATCAAAATACTTACCTCCAAGATAAAATAATGAAAAGACACAGTTCACCTTCTCACATGTCTTTTATTGAATTTCTAACCAATTACAGTAATGACGGCAAATGGTTTTGAGGTGAGCTGGGCTATTCTTTAAAACAAAGGTATAAAAATGAAATAAATAACTCCAGTTGTTCAAAAGCACAACCAAATGGTTGAGGTGAGGTAGGCAAATCTTTAGATAATATAAAAATATATCATTATGTATGAAAATACAATGTACATATAAAATCAAATACTCTTTCAAAAGCCCAAAAAACACACACAACAAACAAGACCGAGTAATGGCCAAAGTGGCAGTAAAGCATTCATATTGGGTTTGGTGCTCCATTTTATAGTGGTAGCATGCACACTAAATGCACCTTTCACAACCCCTTTCTCTCCCTCTCTCTCACACGCACAGCTCAGAGACACGCATGCACACAGACACACGCACACAGTAGTGACACTCCCAAGTGCACTGCCCACCACTAATGAACAAAGCATCAGACTCAGTGTGAATGCCCACCAACAATGTTGCATGAAATAATCGTAGCAGCAACAGGGCAAAAGTCAAGACTCCTTAATAAAACAAGAGCCATTTCAATTCCAAGAAACCATTTGAAAACTAAGAAACATGACCACAATTACTTCACAAAATCTGACTCTGGCAAACCTGAATAACAATGTTTTCTCTTGCAACAGCAACAAGCCATCTGTGAATACCAAGGCTCATACTAACAATGACAACAATGCAACAATGTGTTTTAGTTCACAAGTTTTCACTCCTGCAGTTTAGCACGGAGGTTCTGAATCCTTCTTGACATTTGCTTACTTTCTATATCCATAATGATTTTTTGAAAGGTCTCAAAGGTATATTTGAGTTCCACTGGGTAACTCAGGTTGAGTGCATAAGTCAGACCAAATAGCATGGCACAAGCCGATGCAATGGAGGGCAAGTCGTTAAGTACCTCAACACCATCGATGACAAGGCCAATGTCCTTTGGAGGGGAGAGCGCGTCACCATCGCGGAGGACAAAGATGGCCATGGCGGCATTTTCAAGTTCTTCCTCCGCTTCTTCCTTTTGGACAACCTGACATTAGACAATTACGTTAGTTCAGATAATTGTCCTCAGGGACGGGAGAGGGGTGATTATTCATTCAATAATGATTACAATTGTTGACACTCAAAGACAATCACGCAAGTAGTACATAATATGTGCACTCTTCTGATCACATTCTAATTTTAACCCTCCTGTTGCCCTGGTTCGAGTCCAAGCAGACCAGCCCCTGTCTTCTCTTCTCTCCTCCTTTCATCCCCTTCTCTCCTCTCCTTTCCTCTCCTCTCCTCTCCTCTCCCTCCCTCCCCTACCCTCTTCCTCTCCTCTCCCTTTCTATCCTCCTCTCCTCCTCCTCTCCTTCCTCAGGGTCACTGGTACCCCCTCCCTCTCTCTTTTCCTCCTCCTCCTCCCCTCTCCCCCTTCCTCTCCTCTCCTCTCCTTCTCCCCTCCTCCTCTCTCGGGGTCTCAGAGACCCTGTCTGATCTCAGTGCATTGCCATGATTTGCTGACTTACCAGGTATTCTTTGATCAGGTGGCTCACATCTTCACCCAGGTAAATCACTAACGACTTCAGGAGGCACTCTCTTCTTATATCCAAGTCCACGCCCTATAGCAACAAAGACATTTCAAAAGATAAAATACATATTAGCTTTCAACTCACCGACAACTGAACTGACAAAAGAGGAAATCAAATGCAGTACATATGCATTTCATACTGTACCTGATCCAAAGGTTTAAGGGCGTCCCTGATTTTCTCACCAACAGCTCCACCTTTTTTCCTTATGAGCTGAAGAAGCTGACTGCTCTGCTTATCCAAACCAGCCAAGAACCGTGATTGTAGCGGTACCGTTGTAATCCTTAGGAATTCAGCATTGATCTGAAATATATACAAATTAGACAACACATTTCATGTTAAGGCATATGACTGGCAAAGTTAAAAAAAGATCAGGAAAATAGTGTTTGCCTGACTGAACTCTGGAATAGAGTTTTAACAGATAATAACAGTAATTCAACTCATACCTCCTGTTCTTGAAACATCGCTGGCCATCGCTCCAGGAGTTCTTCCACCCTGGGCTGTTTTTCCACAATTTCTTGTCTACGGAGGGCAAATGTCTTGGCCATTTTTTCTCGGATGATCCTCCCGTTGTTCCTTTTCTTCACCTCCTTCAAAAGTACCTGCCGCTCCATCTCAAGATTATCTGCTGTCTCACCAGCTGGATAGGACGGCACATGGTTAGCCTCACCACGTTTAGGTCGCTTGACATTCTTTGCTGAATAGGCGTCATCTGTAGCTTTGGTCTTTAGAGAATTGACAGCAAGCTCAGGGCATCCAAGTCCTTTCAGTTGGGTACGGAGGTTTCCCATCCTGGTTTTAAGTCTCTGTGTCCACCCATAGCAGCCATTCCAAGATCCTGGCTCTGCCAAGCAGGGGTGCTTCTTTATCAGTGCCTCTGAAACCTCACAAAAGTCTGCTGTTTTTGGGTAGGCTTTATACTTGTAGATCTGATCAGACACCTTCTCCAGAATGTCTGACTTCATCCTAGGAGTGACTGTCAACCTTGTTCCGTTCGCCTTAAAGGCAGCATTTCCTCTCTCTAACTGGACTTCAGTGTCATATGAAAAGCTTGGAATGGGAAACTCTTTTGGCCATTGCTCTGTCCTTGACGAATGGCTAGAGGATGGTGAGTTTAAAATCAATGTGTCATCAGTTTCACCGGAAATGGTACAGGCATCATCACTACTGAGACTGACATTGACAGCTGTCTGTGTCTGTGCAGGAGCTGCATCTTCATCAGGCAAAGGGATTACTTTGATGGTGCATAGATCTTCAAGGTCTCCAGTACATGTCAAATTTACAAATGTATCACCAAAGTCTTTGTCCTGGTACTGGACCCTGAAGTTGCCCCTCAATCCACAAGCTCTCCTCACATCATCAAAAAGCTCCTCCACAGACTCAGGAATCCCATTGGGCAGCAACAATTTTCTTTTGTCATCTTGACTCAGAAAAACCAGCAGCTTTGCAGACTTCTTTCCAGCCATGCTCACGAGTCTGACAGACAAAAAAAGAGAGCAAGAATAAGATAAGTTCATGTCAAACTGGCTTTGAGTATTAACAGTATACCCCTCCCCTCTCCTTTCCTCTTCCTCCCCTTTCCTCTGCGTCTCCTCTGCTCCCCTCTCCTTTCCTCTTCCTCCCCTTTCCTCTGCTCCCCTCTCCTTTCCTCTTCCTCCCCTTTCCTCTGCTCCCCTCTCCTTTCCTCTTCCTCCCCTTTCCTCTCTGTCTCCTCTGCTCCCCTCTCCTTTCCTCTTCCTCCCTTTTCCTTTCCTCTCCTCTCCTCCCTCATCCTCCTCCTTTCCCCCTCCCTTCTCCTAGAGGAGAAACAGAATAAGATGTTTCTAATAATGCCAGTAATAAAACAGTACAATTCAGACAGTAATTTCCACAGTATAATCATGCACATTTTAAATAATAAAAAAATGCCATAATGTAACCTTAAACATGGATATATCTTTTTGGAACCACCAGGCGCCTCCCCTGAATTGTGTAGTCAGCCAGTGGGTATGGGTCTGTAAGACTGTGGTGTTCAAGAAGTAGAATTCCCCTAGCCGACGTGGTCAGTATGTAGGCTCTGTAATGTTCAGTGTACCAAGCATCAAGCCGTCTGACAACAAAAAGTGGCTTCTCTTGGAGGATGATCATCTGTATGATCTCACAAAACTCTGGCAGACCTGCAAGCTCTCCGTGTGAAATGATCATGCCCTTCCTATAGTTATAGGCTTCATAAGTCACATCTTCTGACATGCACAAAAGATCCAGGTTTGGGTGCTTCTGCTTCACAGCATGTGATATTTCCTCATGCAGAACATCGATGGGAATGGAGGAAACATTTCTAACTTCCAGAGTTGGTGTGGGTAAGCTGTACAGGTGCAGCTGATGGGCCATATGAAATTGATGCCGTTGTGACAATGATAGGAGCACATTTTTGAAGCAGTTTGTGTGACGCACAACCCTTTTAAAGAAGCTGTGCTTTGCCTCAAAACGCATCGTCCATAGCTCAACCAGGGGACCAAACTGCTCAATGAGCTTTGGATAATGCTCCAAATAGTGGTGTTTGGGCAGAATTCTTTGGTCAGGGAAAACCTCTTTCAATCTCAGCCTGTGTTCAGATATTTTACTATCCAAATAAGCTATAGATTCTTTGGTGTGAAAAGGTGCGACTACAAGGTCTACAATATCTTTTAAATCAGTAAGGACCTGCCAGGCAGGTTCATTAGCAGGAACCTTGTCTCCAATCAAAAGGGGTAGAAATCTCACTAGGCCCCAGTTCTCATGTGCATTCCCCCCGATCCTTTTCTTTGTTGAATATGCAAGAGGAACAGGATGGGGACGATTTTTTTTATCACTCCACTTAAAAGGGAAAGTCTGGATTGCTTCATTCAAGTTGTTCAATGTAAAATATTTTTTACTTTCAAAGACAGCCACACACAGTGCTATTTCAACAGGGATAATGCCTTCAAAGAGGTCATGTGCTATGTCAGGGGGGAAACCTGTAGTCACATTAAAGTATGATAGTCTCTTTGATAACAAACAAGCCCCTTTCACACCAAAATGAGGTACTTCCTCTTCTCTGACAGCCTCAAGATGAGCAGCATGAATTCCCTTGGTTCTCAGAGTAAATGCTCCTGAATTAACTTCTTTGGTCTGAAATTCTTCAGTCTTTGCTGTACAGAATCTACACACATATGTCCCTGAAAAATTCTCCACGAATCCTGCAATGCTATGTGCACCGAGGTTATCAGCAACAATGCACTGAACAGTGCCCTTTATAGTCTTTCCCAGCTTAGAGATAAAAACCCCATGTTGCTCCAACGTGACAAGATCATCTACCAGAGGTTCAAGCACTTTTTCAAATCCATACTGCTTAACATCATTACTATTTATCAAAGCAGCTAGATTTATGGAAGACAGGGATGAGTGGGACCCTGGAGGTAAATTACCTAAAATCCAATAAACACCACAGATCTTGTGTATTTTCTTGGACGTGCCAAGGGGGTTACAAATTTCAAATTCGTCCACATACAATATCAATGAAATAGCAGGCTCATTAGAGAGCAATTCATTCTGTTGAAAATTGAGTGAATCAAAGAAGCATGTATATTTCAGTCCATCACCTCCTCTATGATGAGATTTCAAATTAATAGCTTTATCTAATATTGACTGGCAACTAAGAATCTGCTGCAATGATTTGAGTATTGGAACATACTGGAATGACCTTCTATTCTTTTGGTCTAGCACATACTCCAAGGGTTCTACAACACTGAAATGATTTTTGTAGTATGCCTTTCGTTTCCAAGATGTAGAGAGAGGACCTTTATCTCCAACTGCAGTTTGAATGGGATTTGACTTACACAGTACAGAGGCCAACTCCTGTACCACTGCTATGTCAACTTGGCAGTTATATTCCTGCAGTAGCTGGATTATAGTGTCATAGGTGACAGGGACAGAAACTACACTTATCAAATAGTGCAGCTCCTGCAAAAGGTCATTAATAGCCACACTAGGGACCAGGAAAACATGCTCTAGTTTCAATAACACTGAAGCAATTTTGCGCTCTATAGCACTGGACAAGTCTTCAGAACCATGTGTGTCAAAGACAGAACTAGCTACTTCATCCTCTGAAACATCCTCATGTAAATCATCAGCATTACTGTCTTCAGAGGAATGGTGGATCGGCTGTACCCTCACAGCAATTTCAGGTTTTAAATCGCTTACAGAGGATAACCTGTGATTTCTCCACCTGTGAGTCCTGAATGAACCATAAACATTTGTTTTGTACAAGCAATTTTGAAAAATACAATTAACAGTCTCGTGATTTTTCAGATGCTGCCCTAAGTGCTGCAGGTAGTCTTTAAGAGTTGAGTTTTTCTTGTATTCACACAAAAAGCATCTCAAAGTTGTCTGCTGGTCTTTTTGTGGGTTCAGTCTAGGGTGGCTTCTTGACAAATGGCTCTTAAGGGCATTCCAGGTAGTAAAGGAACAAGGACAGGTTGAATATGTGCAAGGGTAACCACGTCGGCGTCCAAAATGGCTATGCTGAAGTTTGTAATGCTTCAGAAGTTCTGATCTTCGTGATTTGGTGACACCACAGTCTTTACATTTCCACATTCAGTAGATGACTGAAAAGGGGAGGATGGGGGTGGTTGGAGCATAGGAAAGACCCAAATTACATTGGCGTTGTTGGTAGAAATGTAAGTGATACTGAAAACTCAATTTACAAATACATATTATAAAACAGACTACAATAAAATATAAAAATTTTATAATCTTTCTGTAAGTCCTTCTGAGTTCTCATGATTATGCAGTAATATAGGGATGTTTCTTTTACATCACACAGGATATTGTCATGTGGTATGATTTTACATGTGACTTAATACATATTAATACATATGTTAAACATATTGAATGATATACAAAAAGTCATTTTGATTTTTTTTCTATGCTTTAGACCATATCACCCTGCCCATGAATTCCACTACCACACAAATTTGCTTTGGCAGTTCAAATTACACTTTGGATTCAGTCACAGCAAATAAAACTTCCTATCACAGGTGATGAAAAAGAACAATACTTATCTTACAATAATCATGACAATAACCTCACACCTGATACGCAGCTGCATAACTCAAATGGCATTAAAAAATGACCACTTACCCATTAAACGTTGCTGCTTTTAACCATATGAGAACACTGTAGACCTAGAAGAAAGGAGACATTTGTTAATGAGAGCCATTGCAACATATAAACAGTCTTTCCCCTTTTATTTACACGAAAAAATTAAATGAGAACCTCAGCCAAAATGTAAATTTAGAAAAACTCCGTTTTCACGTTTGCATATCCCCCCCTCCCCCTCCGCCACCATGCGCACCCCCCCTCCCCCCAGCCCTGGTTACCGTTAGTGTAAAACCATGAGGAAAGTGAGCAACAGTCACTCCGTACTTCTGTGAAAGTTGGTGTGAAGCAGGACGTTAATTAACCGAAGCAATTCGCTAAGATACATGCACGCAGCCGAGTTCACAAAGCAGCGTCAGCTAATATAACAGCACCACATGTCGATCCACTAGCTAATGTTAGCGGCATGATGTCGATGTCGTACCGAAATGTCACGGCTAATCATCGACGTCGTGTGATAAAAGACAGCGTTAAGTTACCTTGTGTAAGAGGGATGTATAAATGTAAACGCATATTCAACGAAATATTTCTTACCGATTTCTTTCTCTTTTCTCCTGTGGGGTCTTCAGGCGGGAGAAGAAGATGGCGGAGAATTCGAAGTTCAAGTCTGGTTGTAGCGTGACGTCAGTACGTACGCATGTCACGTGACATGCGACGCTTTCACTTAAACTTAAAATTGTTGTTTGGTTAAAAGTCTGTCAATCACTTTGAACCAATGAGGGCTTCATTTACATTTAATGACAGTAATATATTACTTTAAACCAAGTAAAAGACAGAAACATAGCGATAATAGTTCAGTTCAAATAGAAATCCCTCCTTACATCAATGGCTGCCCATGTTCACTTTTTTCAGTGTATGTTACGGAAACCATGACATGTAACGGAAGGCATGAAATGGAAACAGTTTTTTACTTCTGGAATAAAGCTGAAATGTCATCTACTATATAATAAACTGATAATGTAGCAGAGGTTAAATCTGTGGAAGTTTCATACAGTGAACTAGAAAAGACAATCAGAAAAAGAAGTCTTGTCCACAAGTCTTTTTTTATGCTCAACAACCAATAATCTCATGTGTTTTGGGCCAGGGAAAGAAATCAGCTTGGTCCCAATTTTTCCAAATGGGCAACTGATCACAGGGTGAAATTATCTGAATGTCTTTTCCAGGAGTATCTGTCATATTGTCATCAGAGATCATGCTCGAATAACTCATCAACTGTTCTGCGTGACTCCTTGGCATCACAAATCAAGCAAAGTAAAATAAACTGTGCATCTCTGCACCATTATCCAAATAAAGAGGCAGAATTTTGACCATTCTCTGAAATCTTGATAAAAATAGATTTAATTTCCAAGTATGTTTTAGTAAATAAACAGCAAGTGCAACTAAAAGCAAACCAAAAAAAAAAAAAAAAAAGAAGCGAGGCGAACAAGGACATGAAAGAAAAATTGTTGTCCGGTGTCCTGTTAGAATTCCTGATGTTGACTGGAATGTAGAAACCCAATTAATTCATTGTTGGGGAGTCATCTAAAAAAGTTTTACTAAAACCAAAAGGAATGTATTTTAGTCATGTTTATTTCCCAATTTAGGGAGTTTCTTCTCTTGTGGTACCATCTATAGCTGCCTCATGTGCTGTTTCCATTCTTTGTATTTTTAATGTTGCTTAAGTTTATGTCACCTCCTGCAAATAAATGGCAAATGTTGCACAATTTTATAGCTCCTTTAAGTGACTTTTGTGTTGGATTTAAAGTGATTTTAATGTTGCATGGTTGGTCTGAGTATCTCCGAAACTGCTGATTCTGGTTTGGTAAAGAGAAGATATCCAGTGAGCAGCAGTTGTCAAGACCAAAATCTCTTGTTAATGTCAGAGGTCAGAGGAGTATGGGTTGATGGGTTGGGTTGATAACAAGGCAATAGTAACTCAAATAACCACTGGTTCCAAACAAGGTTTGCAGAAAAGCTTCTGTGAACAGAGAACATTCAAACAGACTCACCAAAACTGGACAGTAGCAGATGGAAAAACATCGTCGTCTGATGAGTCTCCATTTCAGCTCCACATTCAGATGCTAGGCTCAGAATTTGGTGGAAACTACATGAAAACATGGAGCCATCCTGCCTTGTATAAACAGTTCGGGCTACTGGTGGTTTAATGGTGTGGGGATTATTTTCTTGACATTCTTTGAGGTCTTTAGTTTCAGTCAAGTATGTTTTTAATGCCATAGCCTGCCTGAGTATTGCTGCTAACCATGTCCATGAATTTATGACCACAGTGTAGCATCTTCCGATGGCTACTTCAAGCAGGATAATGCACCACGTCACAATGGTCAAATCATCTCCGAATGGTTTCTTGAACATGACAATGACATGAACATGACATGGCGCTGTATTCCAATGGCCTCAACACTCACCAGATCTCAATCCAATAGCCTCTGAAGCTTCAGTAGTCAGAAAGCTGATTAAAAAAGACTGCTTATGGCAAATCCAAAAACCTGTATTTTTTTTATGTAGCCATGTCCAAAAAACAAACAAAAAAAACAAAACAAAAGCCAATAATGATAATCTTTGATGTGAAAAGTGAAATAGTACTATCTCACGAGAGAGGCTGACGTCATCACAGACAAAACCAAAGTGCAATTTCCTCTCTGAGCAGGAAGTATTTGAATTCCTGCTCTTTACTCACCAGTAGAAATTAAGGGTGGAGGAAGTTTTAAGAGGGTGGAAGCTGTCGAACAGTAATGGTTGTGATGGTCACGATGATAGGTGTGGATGTGAATGTTCTGTTTAGAAAACGTTCTGTTTAGAGAGAAGGGGAAAAAGAAAGACTTGTTATCAAAGTCCTCACTGAAATCTAGTTTCCTCTGTCACTGTTGGCATTTCCTTTCTGCTTTCTACATTTCTACGGGAAACTGTAGAAGGTTGGTGGTAAACCATCCATGTAACATGGTGATGTTACATGGATGAACAGGAAGAGGAAAATGTAAAAAAATTCTAACAAAACTCCTTACTTTTAACAATTTAGAGTTATCCAAGGTTATCCACTTTTTAATTAAAGATTAGTGAGAGTAACTTGAAATATGCAATAATAACTAGATGGTTTGTGATTGTGTATTCAGCTCACACATGAGATGAGGCCAGTCAGTTAGAACTAAAAAGTTAAGCTCTATCTGTCACGTGTAGCGGGCGGAGGTGAGGACCCAAATGCAGGCAGTCAAGGCAGGAGGCAGAACTGTGCTGGTGACAAGGTTTATTTCTCGAAACACAGGACAGGGAACCACACACGACAGGGGAATGAACCACATGTAAGGATCTGACAGGAGCAAACTGAAAACCATGGGGTATATATGCACAGGAGGAGTAACAAGGAACAGGTGAAGTGAATGAGTAATTAGACCAGGTGAACTAATGAACCAGAAACAGGAACCACAGGAACACAAGGGAAAACAACTAAACATAACCAGAAACCCAAAAACATAAACATAAAGTCCATAACCGTGACACTATCTTGAAGTAAACAGGTTGCATTTGGCCTCTAACTACTATTTAGAGAGAAAATTTAAGAAAAAAGTATGACTGCAGTGAACATATAAATGGAAATCATGCCACTCCTGCTACAACTAAAGTTATAGCTACTAGTAGCCAGGTTGAGCTAGCCATGACAAGCTTAAAGGGATATGCAAAATAGCCTATTTATGAGCAATTAGTTTCTAAACTGCATTAGATGGCGGCCAGAGAGCTCTCAGTTTGGAAAGTCAGATTTCTGATGGACAAGCTATAGCTTAAAGCTAGTCAGAACAGAGCCACCAGAACAGTTTACTGTTTTCTCTTATCTCAAACATTTCATAGCATTTTTAAGTAAAAGCTATATTGTTGATTTTTATACCATGTTATTTCTGCATCAGACAGTGGCAAGAAATAGATCCCTGTAAAGTAGTCCAAGATGCAACGCTGCATGGTGGTGTAATGGTTAGCACAATTGGTTCACAAGAGGAAGGTCCCGCACCCAAATCTTGGTTGGGACTTTTTTGTATGGAGTTTTCATGTATGTGTTTTTTCTGGCTTCTTCCCATAAATTTGGGAATGTAAATTAACCGCAGGGGTGGCTGCTTGTTAGTTTGTCTCTGCGTTGGCCCTGTCAAGGTCTAGAGACCTGTTCATGATGAACCCTTCCTCTTGTTTAGCATCAGCCAGATTAGGCTGCAGCCTCATATCTGAAAAGGCTATTAAAGGTCCCATATTATGCAAAATTCACTTTTTAATGGTTTTGGAACAGTCATACTGGTCCCCCCGCATGTGTAGGAGACCCGTAAGTGTGAAACTCTTTCAGGCGCTCTCTCTCCCCCCTGCTCCACCTCTAGGGAAGTAAGCGCTGAATTGAGCGAGTTTGAAAGCCTGTACGTTAAGACGTCATAAGGGACAATAACCACTCCCCACAGAGCGATGGACCCGCTTACCGGCTCTCAAAGCCCGCCCTCTAAAAATCACCTAGCTCCCAGTGTTTTTCCCTCTTCGGCAACCCTCGTTAGCGGACATGGCTAAGCGACAGAAGCACTGTTCTGTTTGTGGCTGCATAAATGAACACGAAAACGTTTTTTTACTTCCATCCACTGAACCCACGAGGACTGAGTGGATTAATTTTATTTTTGGAGGAAATGTACCCGGAAAACTTCCAAAGGTTTTGCATGTCTGTGGCCAGCATTTAAAAGAGGACTGTTTCCACAACATGGGGGCATGGAAAGCAGGCTTCGCCAACCGTTTGAAGCTGAAGCCAGGTTCAATACCAACTGTCCGTGACACAGCTGGAGAGGTAAGAGCTGGCAGTTATTTTATCGTTTCGGCCTTATTAGTCTGATAGCTTGAAAATATATTAGCACTGTTGTAAATGTAGCCAAGTCACTGTTTCTACTGTTTGTATCCGGTGCCATTGTGCATCAGATTGATGAGCGTAGCTAGCTGTGTTCTCCGTGCGTCGCGGTTTGGGTCGGTAATGGGGGCTTCAGGAATGGGTTCCGGTGTTCCGGCGTTTGTTTATCCTTCACTACGCTGTAATCAGCGTCTAGTTACCGCTAAGGCCTAACCTGTCAATCACCTCATGACGGGCGATGCGATGGGCGGAGCCAACAGCTGAGCTGCTCCACCAGGGTTCCGCCCACCATAAACGGCACATTTCTGAAGCTGCTAAAAAGAGGGAGGTGAAGAGAAGCCGCTGCACTCAAACTGAGGGTCGATTTGTCCATACCATGGCGGAAATATTTCATTTAGATATTAATGAATGGTCTCAGATTGGGAATAAAGTGTATAATATGGGACCTTTAAGGCTAAATGGATGAAAATTTGACAGACAAATATCATTGTAATCCGCTTGCTATCTCATTTAACTAAGGAGGCATTAGCTATATCTAATTATGAGTAGACAGCCCCAATGTTTTTTTTATATCCACTTCATCTTCACAGTGTCTGTAATCGCTGAGTTACAGGACAAATCAGCAACATGCTTGTTGAATTTTACTGACAGTAGCTATCTTAACTAACAAGGCGCTAATGGTTAAAATGTTAGAGCTAACCCAGCTATTGGTAATCCAATACAATCCACTTTATTTATAAGGCACATTTTAAAAACAAAGAAAAGTCCCCAAAGTGCTTAACAATAAGCAACAATATTGATTTAAAATAAATAAATAAATAGATCATATATATATATATATATATATATATATATATATATATATATATATATATATATATTTAGTAAGCAGAAAATGATATCTAGCTAAATAAACTATTCCACCTTCATAATGCCACAGGCTTAAACGCGGTGATTAAAGTATCGTCTTACTCGATCTCTGACGTTCTAATTTGGTTCCCCTTCTTCATATATTGGCTTGTTAATGGATAATGTTGCATTTCTAAATGTTTATGAAACTTTTCTCTCAAGTAAATTGAACCCAGTTATCTAATTGTATGAAAGTTTACATCTAACCAGCTCCACCCCTAAAAGAACATGTGCTTGTGCCTGACAGAAAAAAAAGAAAAAAGAAAAACAGCAGTGGTATCTCATTCTGCAGCACTTTAATCTGATCAAAAAGATATTGCATCCCTCCACTACTCTATGATTAATGCAGTCATATGACGTTGGCTTGTGCTATCTGACAATAATTTAGAGGCCAAACGTTAGCTATCTCCTAACTTCATGATCTGCTCAGCTATCAGCTGATAGCAAAGTACTCAGTGACCTATCCATGTCTATCAGCAGAAGAAAATAATACATTATGGTGAGCTCTTTATTGTGAAGTTACTGCAGTCAGGCCAATTACAGGAAATTAGTGCTTGGAGCTGTCTGGTCTAAGCCATAAAATGCTGTCTCAGCTGACTTCTTATTAAACAAACTATCTTTTTTTTTAAAATGTGTTGCAGATTTTCATCTTAGAAAATAGCTGATAATTCTCAGGCTCATTAATTAATATGTACTTTATTATGCACCCAATAGTAAAGATGCAAAACATTTTTTTGTATCTCAATAATGGGCCCTTAGGCCCAGTGTGGAGATGCCTATTTTTTATCCTCTCAGCTACATCTTACTCCCTAATGTTCCTTTCACCTATATCTAAGACAAGGAGCGCTGTAGAAATGGCTGCTCCGTCAGTGTATGCCTGTTCTGTTTGTGTCATCATATGTTGTTTTGTCTAGTCTTGGATGGGTTGTACTGAAAACATGAATTTCCCTGCAAAGGGATTAATAAAGTATTTTTCATTTCATTTCATTTCATTCATGACCACCACTGCAGGCAACCTCATATCCAACAGTGCTTGGTTTCCTACTGCCCTAAATGTGCTTGTCTCTATACAGTATATATCACTTTATTATATATCTGCAGGAGTTAATGTAACAATGATTATTTCTCTTCAATTTCTGCATGCGTCAGGTGTAAGTGTGTGTGTATGTGTGTGTGAGACAAAGGGTGGAGATGTCTCATCTCATCTGCTCCGGTTACTGTAATAACTTCCTTGTAAGTCAGTAATTTTACAAGCCCACTTTAAAACAATTCAGACTGAACTCTGTCCTCTGTGCCTTCAATACTAGAACATGAAAGTTTCATCCCAGTTAAAGTTTACTCACCACCTCTGAGTCACCTATAAGACTGCGTTGGTCTAAGCTAAGAAAACTAGCTTACTTTTTCTGAGCTTTCTTTGTGATTTAAACAGTAAATTTATTTTTATTAGGACTGTCAAAAATAATGCATGAATTAATTCATGTAATTAATTGCTTCAAAATTTTTAACACAATTAGTGAATGTGGCATGACAAGCCCCATATATGTGTCATTTCTCTGTCATGATGGCGTGATGGACGGTGGTGAAGATAAGCCGGGTGGCTTATGGATGGACTTGAGAATAAACACAGCGTTAGCGGAGCAACCCACGGACATCATTGGAAAATGAGAGGGTTCCACACCTGCACTTGATCAGAATTTCTCATGTTTGTTTATGGTTCAGCTGAGAAGGAGGAAACTAGCAGTTCATGGTTCACACCGTCACATATTTACCCCAAAGTGTTGTTTTTGGCAGGACTCTTCTCTAACACAGTAGCTGCTGGTGGTAGATGGGGTTTATACTTCAGCTACGCAGGGGCGGCTCTAGAAAAGTTCTGATGGGGGGCCAGGCAGAAGCATTTACCAGGAAAAAAGTGAAGAAAAACTTGTAAAACAAATTATTTAGTTTACCAACATGTGTTTACTTTGGGTGCTGCTGCACAAACACCAAACACTTAAATGATAAAAGGAAAAATGTGTTTTTATTTAGATTATTAGTTTTATCATTGTTTCTTCAGTCGTCACGTCTGCTGGTTTTATGACAGATACCACAGAGACAGTTGTTGAGAAAATGATATATGAATTATGATCTAGAACATGGGGGAGATGATCTAGAACAACATATAGAAGTACATTACATGCTGCATTTACTGACCGTTGGACGTCTGACTTTTACCCAAGGGAAGGTCAGTTAACAGCAAATATTTGTAGTATTGGTTCGTTCTGTTGATACAACACAGTAAAAATGGGACAATTTCAGGCATAATGGTGATAATTTTTAAATTATTTGAAATTTAATTTAATTTTGAAAGCTGTAATTTTTCTGATTAAAATTTTTTATAATTTGACAGCCCAAATTTTTGTACATAGCTTGACATTTAGCAACAAGTTGCTAAATATTGTGATAAAGAAAAACCTACATTAGCTTAGCTTATCTAGCCTAGCTTAACATGAGTGACCATGTGTTTGTGAGTTCTGACCGGAATAGGCCGACACAATCGCAGGTAGTAATCTAAAGAAGGTTTAATACCATAGGTCAGTTGGATGAATGCAGGAGCATGAACCAAGACTAGACAATGAACAGAGTGAACTGATGGTATAAATAGGGATGTGGACAGGTGTTGGTTATTAGGCAGATTGGTGAGCACAGGTGGTATTCAGCTTGGCAGAGTCAGATGGGTTATGGGTATTGTAGTTCATTCCAGGGATCAGTATTCAGGAGAGGAGGAGTGTGCTGGTGGAGGAGGTGCAGGCCTGACAGTGTTTAAAAAGTTAAGAGAAATATATACAGTATTCATCCAGTTTTTGAAGTGATATTAGGACTTATGTGCAGCATTTATCTACAGGTAAAATGATATTGTATGCTTTTTAGCTTGTATCATTGCTAACTGTTTTTAGTAAAAACCTTATTAAGATTTGCTTTCAAACCTCCAGGAAGCTTCATAGTTCCAATAAATATTTGAGAAAGTTATTTGTTGTGATCACACCAGAGGAACTGTGGCTGTAGCTCATTAAACAGCTTTCATTGGACTTTTATTAGCTCCTACTTCTAAGCTGCAGCTTTCCACTACAGTTCTTTCATTTTAAAATTGTAAATTTGTCTGATCTTTGACATAAAGACAACAGCTGTGGTACAATTTACATTACTCTTAAATGTAAAATGACCCCTTAGAGCAAAATGAGGATGGAGCTACTGTTTGGGTACATGACCACTCTATGTAGCTGCCATGTAGTTAACACAGTATAACATACTCAACAAAGGCAACATAGCCACATTTATCCTTAGTGTAGCTTCATCTAACAACACAGTTGGTACAAACAACTTGTAAGCAGTGGCATTTTTATCAGTTGAAGACAGATAACAATGGACATTTTCCACAATGCTGTTAAAATAAGTCTTGTTAATCTGTCATTGTTGGCTTTCAGTGTGAGTGTCAGGAGGAAATAAAATGAATATTGCTCTGATGGGAATATTCAGTGTTTAGATTGTTAAAGTCAAGGCTTTGACATTATTTATAGTAAAGTAGCTTTTTAGACTAATTAGAGACTATCTATCTATCTATCTATCTATCTATCTATCTATCTATCTATCTATCTATCTATCTATCTATCTATCTATCTATCTGCCTGTCTGTCTGTCTGTCTGTCTGTCTGTCATTTTTTTAATTTATTCTTTCATTCATGTTGAAGTGCACATGTATTACAGAACAGATCCTTGTCTTGTTTTACATAGTTTGAACTGTAGGTGGCGGTGTAGTCAATGATGTTCATCACTATGTCTCAGGCATGGATTTCCTGCTCTGGCTGTATGTGTGTGTGTGTGTGTGTGTGTGTGTGTGAGTGTGTGTGTTACAATAAGCGAGCATTGCCTGTTAATCATTCATCCTGTTTTGAAGCAAACAGTCAGAGTCAGCATATAAACCTGAGGACATGAGTAGTACAACCATTCAAAGACACCTGTGACATTTGAACAGGAAGTGTATAGCAACACTACAGGAAGTGAGAGGGATCAAAGATGACAGAGGAAAAAAATTGCAAGATATCCATAAAGTGAATGGAAAAGGACAGGCTAGGCTGGGTCAAAGGTGTAGATTATTTCTACAGAACTAAGCACATTTGTACATATGCAGCAGATAGGACCTAGTTCCCTAACGTCTGATCTTCCTGGTGATTTTTATGCTTTGTAAAATGTTATTTTGAGACATTAAAGAAACTCAGGAACGCTGTCAGCAAATGGAAAGTTTAACTATTGCAGTTTTATTTAAGTAAATAAACCATATAAGTAAGTATATTAATCTCTGGAAAAAATTCTTTTTTTTTCCCCTAACTGAACAAAAATCAATGGAAGGTTTCCTACGGCTGCTGTAGCTTTTTATTTTATTATCATTATTGGATTATTTAAATTGTTATTGCATTTATTGTGTCTGTTAATTGATATTTATAATTTTCTTAAAGTCTCTCCAATTCTATGAAAATATAAGTCACTTGAGACAAATCATGAATATTCAAATTAAGTACAAACAACAAATTTAAAGCCACTTAAAGGAATCACATTTTAACCTAAAACTTAAAATTACTAAACCTTTTTTTGACATTAGCAAACGTTCCACCTGTGTCTTGTTCTAGTGTGTGTGTTAAGTATGTTGGGGTTGGTGTGATATAAATGTCACTACTTCTGAATTTTAAAAATATAAATAGCTTTGCGCTTACTTGCCACTTTATTAGATAAATTAGCTGTACCAGTTTGGATTTTCTTTTCCCTTCAGAACCATCTTAATTCTTGGTGGCATAGATTAAAAAAGGTGGTGGAAACCTTCCTCAGAGGTTTTCTCCATATTGACATGAAGCATCACACAGTTGCTGCAGGTTTGTCGGCTGCATCCATGATGAGAATCTCCCGTTCCACCACATCCCAAAGCTGCTTTACTGGACTGAGATCTGGTGGCTGTGGAGGCCGTTGGAGTCCAGTGAACTCATCGTCATGTTCTAGAAAGCAGGTGGAGATGATCTGAGCTTTGTGACATGGTGCATTATCCTGCTGAAAGTAGCATCAGAAGATGGTATGCTGTAGTCATACATAGATGGACATGCTCAGCAACAATACTCAGGTAGGCTGTGGTGGCTAAACAATGCCAGATTGGTACTAAATAATCCCCACACATTACACCACCAGTAGCCTGAAGCACTGATACAACACAAAATGGTCACATGATTTCATGTTGTTTCGACCAAATTCTGATCATCTAAATTTTGTAGCTGAAATGGGGACTCATTAGACCAGTTTCTTGTTGTCCAGTTTTGGTGAGTCTGTGTGAATTGTGGCCTAAATTACCTGTTAGCAGACAGAACCAGTACCTGGTGGTCTTCTGCTTCAACACTGGACGTGTTCTGTGTTCAGAGATGGTATTCTGCATACTTTGGTTGGAACCAGTGGTTTCTGTTGCTTTTCTGTCATCTCCAACCAGTCTGCCCATTTTCAATTCAGTTCAATTTAATTCAATTCAGTTCAATTTAATTCAATTCAGTTCAATTCAATTCAATTCAATTCAGTTCAGTTCAGTTCAATTCAATTCAATTCAGTTCACTTCTATTTAATTCAATTCAATTCAATTCAGTTCAGTACAGTTCAATTCAGTTCAGTTCAGTTCAGTTCAGTTCAATTTAATTCAATTCAATTCAATACAGTTCACTTCTATTTAATTCAATTCAATTCAATTCAATTCAGTTCAGTTCAATTCAGTTCAATTCAATTCAGTTCAGTTCAGTTCAATTCAGTTCAGTTCAGTTCAGTTCAGTTCAATTCAATTCAATTCATTCAATTTAATTCAATTCAATTCAGTTCAATACAGTTCGCTTCTATTTAATTCAATTCAATTCAATTCAGTTCAGTTCAGTTCAGTTCAATTCAGTTCAATTCAGTTCACTTCAATTTAATTTAATTCAATTCAGTTCAGTTCAATTCAGTTCAGTTCAGTTCAGTTCAATTCAATTCAATTCATTCAATTTAATTCAATTCAATTCAGTTCAATTCAGTTCACTTCTATTTAATTCAATTCAATTCAGTTCAGTTCAGTTCAGTTCAATTCAGTTCAATTCAGTTCAATTCAATTCAATTCATTCAATTTAATTCAATTCAATTCAGTTCAGTACAGTTCAATTCAGTTCAGTTCAGTTCAGTTCAGTTCAATTTAATTCAATTCAATTCAATACAGTTCACTTCTATTTAATTCAATTCAATTCAATTCAATTCAGTTCAGTTCAATTCAGTTCAATTCAATTCAGTTCAGTTCAGTTCAGTTCAGTTCAATTCAATTCAATTCAATTCATTCAATTTAATTCAATTCAATTCAGTTCAATACAGTTCGCTTCTATTTAATTCAATTCAATTCAATTCAGTTCAGTTCAGTTCAATTTCAGTTCAATTCAGTTCACTTCAATTTAATTCAATTCAATTCAGTTCAGTTCAATTCAGTTCAGTTCAGTTCAGTTCAATTCAATTCAATTCATTCAATTTAATTCAATTCAATTCAGTTCAATTCAGTTCACTTCTATTTAATTCAATTCAATTCAGTTAAGTTCAGTTCAGTTCAATTCAGTTCAATTCAGTTCAATTCAATTCAATTCATTCAATTTAATTCAATTCAATTCAGTTCAGTACAGTTCAATTCAGTTCAGTTCAGTTCAATTCAATTCAATTCAATTCATTCAATTTAATTCAATTCAATTCAATTCAATTCAATACAGTTCACTTCTATTTAATTCAATTCAATTCAGTTCAGTTCAATTCAGTTCAATTCAGTTCAATTCAATTCAATTCAGTTCAGTTCAGTTCAGTTCAGTTCAATTCAATTAATTCAATTCAGTTCAATTCAGTTCAATTCAGTTCACTTCAATTCAATTCAATTCAATTCAGTTCAGTTTAATTCAGTTCAGTTCAGTTCAATTCAATTCAATTCAATTCAATTCAATTCAATTCATTCAATTTAATTCAATTCAGTTCAGTTCAATTCAGTTCACTTCTATTTAATTCAATTCAATTCAGTTCAGTTCAGTTCAGTTCAATTCAGTTCAATTCAGTTCAATTCAATTCAATTCATTCAATTTAATTCAATTCAATTCAGTTCAGTACAGTTCAATTCAGTTCAGTTCAGTTCAATTCAATTCAATTCATTCAATTTAATTCAATTCAATTCAATTCAATTCAATACAGTTCACTTCTATTTAATTCAATTCAATTCAATTCAGTTCAGTTCAATTCAATTCAGTTCAGTTCAGTTCAATTCAGTTCAGTTCAGTTCAGTTCAATTCAATTAATTCAATTCAGTTCAATTCAGTTCAATTCAGTTCACTTCAATTCAATTCAATTCAATTCAATTCAATTCAGTTCAGTTCAATTCAGTTCAGTTCAGTTCAAATCAATTCAATTCATTCAATTTAATTCAATTCAATTCAATTCAATACAGTTCACTTCTATTTAATTCAATACAATTCAATTCAGTTCAGTTCAGTTCAATTCAGTTCAATTCAGTTCACTTCAATTTAATTCAATTCAATTCAATTCAGTTCAGTTCAGTTCAGTTCAATTCAATTCAATTCAATTCAATTTAATTTAATTCAATTCAATTCAGTTCAATTCAGTTCACTTCTATTTAATTCAATTCAGTTCAGTTCAGTTCAATTCAGTTCAGTTCAGTTCAATTCAATTCAATTCATTCAATTTAATTCAACTCAATTCAATTCAATATAGTTCAATTCAGTTCAATTGAATTCATTTCCATTCAATTCAGTTCAATTCCATTCAATTCAATTCAGTTCACTTCAATTTAATTCAGTTCAGTTCAATTCAGTTCAGTTCAATTCAATTCAATTCAATTAATTCAATTCAGTTCAATTCAGTTCACTTCAATTTAATTCAGTTCAGTTCAATTTAGTTCAGTTCAGTTCAATTCAATTCAATTAATATAATTCAGTTCAATTCAGTTCAATTCAATTCAATTCAATTCAATTCAATTCAATTCAATTCAATTCAATTTAGTTCAATTCAATTCAATTCAAATAAAAAAATTTATTTGTCCCCAGGGACTAAACAAATAACAGTTGTAGCATTAGAAGTCCAGTAGAAGAGGAGGTGCAAAGTTTTAGTGGCAGGATACATAACACACACACACACACACACGCACACACACATATATATATATATATAACAACTTTAGCCTGATTTTCATTGCTTTTGTTTAGTCGTTACTCCATGTATTACTGTTCTATATACTCAGAGTTGTGTTTTTTTGAAGTACCTCCCATCCGCAGCATCTTCGACATCATTATCTCGTCTTCCTGTCTATCCTCAGTGGATAGACGGGGTCATTAAATCTGAACTCTGTCAGTATTGACCTGACAGGTCATTGGGTCAAAGTTTCTTCCATTTTAGCTGCTGGTGTTATGTGCTGCAATGTTGAAGTGTTGACTGATGTGTTCCAGGCGTGTGCACAAACATGCAAACGCATACACACAACTAACCACAGCTACACTGCATGGCTGTTGGAAAAAGTAGGAATAACAAGCTAGAATTTCCTTGCAAGATTTGTTCAGTTTTGTATTATCATAGTAGCAGCCTAACTTAAGTTGTTGAAGTTAGCAGAGCAAAAGAAAAGCTTCTTTTTATGCTCAACACTAGGCTTAAGAGGTCAGACACTATTCAGTATGGTTCTACAAAGCACAAGAAACCAACCAGTATCAACAACAGGGCAGGCTGTCAAACCAAAAGCACAGCTGCCACTGAATGAAGGGATGTTGCGCCCTTATATCTGTGGAAGGAGGCCTCAGCAGTACTATTTTGGATTGATCCAATACTAACTACGATGCCAATACTTTTTGCTTGAAATTTTCACAATCATTTAAAGATTTTGCCTTTAATTATTAATCACAACTATGAGAAACTGAATGGCAGAACTGAGAAATTAAAATTTAAGCTTTTTTGTTTGTAAACTAAATTAATAACACAAACTATGTAACAAGATAATAACATAACTAAACTAGCTAAACAAAAACACAATCTACTGTTGGTTGGCTCTCATTTACATTCTTTGGCTTTTTGCCCCCAAAGCCCTCTGCAAGAAAAATATTGATCTCATCACAGTGGCATCAAATGATACTGATGCTAGCCTTGGTATAGATACTATCAATATTTGGATCGATCCACCCATGCCTAACAGAAATTACGAAGAGGTTCTTCAGCAATGGTAAAATAATGTTTGGTTTAGCTTGTTTTATTGATACATTGCAGCAGACGTCACAGACGCGTTCCCCTGCTTTCGAATGCTTGCCGCCGCCATATTGAGTACCTGCGCTGAGTACCTGAACCACACAGGTAGTCAGAGATGCCGTCAAAATGCTGTGCAGTTGGGTGTGACAAAAAGAAAGGAGACAGAGATATAGCTTTTTATCGATTACCAAAGGAAGAAGAACGTCGTCAGAGATGGCTTTCAGCGATCAGGAGGGTTAACTGGACGCTGACTGCAAGTAGCCTTCTGTGCAGTGTACATTTCATATCAGGTGAGTTTCAATGCTAGCTAGGAGAGCTAGCTTTAGCTAGCGGGGTTTGATGAACAAACTTTTTAGAGAAGTAAGTGATTAGATTAAATCCGATTAGACCCTTTGTGCAACAAATGCATTTGATTAGCATTTCATATGAAGATCTTTCAACAGAGATAGCAGTTGTTAGCTTAGCTTACATATCGGTCTACAGCAACAAAAGTTAGCTTACACCACAACAAGCTAAGCTGCCAAAAGACGCTCCTCTGCAGTCTGTGCTGTCTTAATAATAACTGACGATCCGTAAAACAGCAGCGGATATTTTAATCGTTTCCCTATTGTTTTATTTATGGCCACTTCTGTGCACTAGCAGCATTTACAGTTTTCAGTTTCTGTTAACTTCGGGTGGAAGGTCAATGTTGATAGTTTATTGTGCTTAGATCAACTTAAGATATTTCATTCATCTGGTTACTTGGTTGTAGCTGCCTGGAAAACAGGTCGAGTAATATTAACTGAAACCTCTGTCTCATCAGGAGCAAAAAGCCAGAACCCACTAAGCCCAGACTATGTGCCAACAATATGTCCTCATCTAAGTTCTCCCAACAAGCAGAAGAGGATTTACCAAATGGCAAGGTTTGAACGAACTCAGGCCCTGAAAAGAAAAAGAGCAGTGAGCAGAGCTCACAGAGGAGGGACAGGAAAAGCAGGAGAGGACAGACAGGAGGAGGACAGACAGGAGGAGGACAACAGCGACCAGGAGGACCGAGGAGAGGACAGACAGGAGGAGGACAACAGCGACCAGGAGGACCGAGGAGAGGACAGACAGGAGGAGGACAACAGCGACCAGGAGGACCGAGGATAGGACAGACAGGAGGAGGACAACAGCGACCAGGAGGACCGAGGAGAGGACAGACAGGAGCAGGACAACAGCGACCAGGAGGACCGAGGAGAGGACAGACAGGAGGAGGACAACAGTGACCAGGAGGACCGAGGAGAGGACAGACAGGGAGGAGGCTGAATTAGAAATAGATGGTTCCTGTAGTAATGCAGCTTGTCAACTCACAATTAAAGATTAAATGAGGAATGTATGAGATTAAACACTGAAATCAGTAAGCTTAAAGGTCAATTAAATTTATTATCTTTCAATAAAGAAAGTATCCAAGACAAAGATGAGAAAGTCCATGAGTTAACCGGTCTGCCTTCTTATTGTAAATTGATTGTTGTATTCTCTTTTATATCATCTTTCCTTAAAGTTAAGTCATGTCTATCACCTTTTCAGCAGCTGTTACTAACATTAATGCGTTTGATATTTATATTTATACCCACATCACTTTGTTATTCAGCCCCAGATGGACTCAGTCCACTAGACAAAATGGTGAAAGTGTGTTTTCTGTAATCTTTGCCCTCCTGTTGTTCCACCAGAGTGACATGCAGAATGAATCATCCCATGAATGAATTTTGTTTAACAATATGCTTGTTTCATTATTACAATATTTTAACATTTTTAAGGTTTTACCACAGAAGAGAAACAGAAGAGAAACATGAAGCCGTTTGTCAATTGTGATTTTAATACCATGACATGGTAGATTCCTAAAGTTAACAACTAATCAGAATTTTCCACTTGATTTTTTTTTTGTTGTTGTTGACATAAGTAAGATTATGTGTTATGTGTATGATTATTACGTGTGACTGAATGCATTTAATCATAAATGGTTCTTTAGTTTCTGTCGCCTATTTTCATGACCATACCAAACAACATCCTCTTAATGTTCTAATTTCCAGCAAGAAACAAAGTAAGACTTAACATATTAAAATGATCTACTTTAAACTTTAGTCTAGCTAGATGTTTCACATCAATGTTTATCTTACTTTATTACTTTATTAAAATTTCACATCTCATTCTGCTGCGTTTTGTTCAGGTAGTCATCCAGTGGATTTATGATATGTTATGGAGTAGTGTTTATAGGAAATATGGGGATCTCACTGCCAGTATAAATAATATAATGATTTATTCATCACCTGCTAAACTGGCCTATAAATTTTCATTACCCTTCCCACATTTAGTCCACTGACTTAAACCCAGAGTTAAAAGAAAGCTCACATTAGATTTATTTTTAGAAGTTCTGGTCCAAAGTAGCTCTAATTGGTGAGTGAATTTCAGACCTGCCAGCACTATCTGCCAGTTGGAATCTACTTTTCCCCCCTAATTATACAAGATGTTAATGTGTTATATAAAGCATTTCTATTTTATTATTATTATTATTATTATTATTATTTATATATTTATTTATTTTTGCATTTTTTTAAAAAAAATATCCCATTTCACTTCTACTTATTAATACGGATCTAGAAGTTTTTTTTTTTTTTTTTTTTTTTTTTACAAATTATGCATCTTTTGTCCTGTTTCTTTAAATTTCTTAGGACCATAACAATCATGATCACCAGATCTAAGGTCACAGAAATGTTTAGTTCCTACTCAGACTGTAAAATCCAGGTCAGATCTGAGCTTTTAAAGCAAACATAAACATCCTGATAGCAGATTAACAGTAGTTTGAGTAGATTTATACTCTTTCTAATGAAACGTCTTGTTTCCTTGTCTTTTTCTTCACTCAGCTTCACACTCCTCTGTCCTTTTTATAGAGCTTTTATCCTGTTGTTTTAATCCTCCTCCCACTCCCTCCCTCCCTCCCTCCTTCCCTCCCTACTTCGTTTTATTCCTCTCTTTCTTCCGTGTTTCCCTCCTAACCTTTCTTCATATTTCCTCACCCCTGACTCCATCACTTTTACCTCACTTCCATCTTTATCCTCCTCATTCTCTTCCCTCTTACCTCCCACTCTTCCTTTATTAACTTTTTTCTACCTCTTCTTCTCTCTTTCCTCTACCCCGCTGCCTCCCTGTTTTATTTCTACCTCAGTCTAGTTTTCCCTTCCTCCCTCTCCTCTTCTCTCTTTTGTGTTTATGTTGTCAGCTCCTGGAAATCAAGTCAGCTGCGCTCCTCCTCCTCCTCCCCCTCCTCCTCCTGTCTTAATCTAACACACTTCTCAGCCCTCCCCAGTGCTCCCTCTTCCTCTCCACTCGTTCTAATTCAGCTCAGAGCTGACATGTGTTTGTTTGTCTGACCACATTTCGAATAGGAGAGGTTCAGAAATCTGCAGGACCAAGTTATTTGGGATTTTAATTGAGGACAAAGTGAAGCCCTGATAAAGGTACAGACTGTGTGAGTATGTGAGTCTGAGTGTGCGTCATGTGCACTTCGGCATCTCAGATCTTTCCTCTGCTGTGACTGTCATCAACAATGTTTTTAACACAGGTTGTCTGCATGACAGATTCAGCTCTGTGGGTTTCTTTTTTTTCTTTTAATTTAACTTTTGATGCTAAATCTTTCATTTAAAGGGAAGTTTTGTGATAGAAAACGTGTCACTCAGACTGTAAACAACTCTTCAGAACAGTTGGCTCCAAACTGCTTCATCGTCTCTCTTGTAATTTGGAATAACAGCAGATCTCATTTCAGAGTTTACAAAAAATGGGCCAGTAGCTCACCTTGTAAACATCATTAATGTTTTTTTATTTTAGGCTGGTAAACAAGGTTTCCTAAGTCATTCCCCCAACACAAGACAAAAGAAGAATATGTATATAAATAATCTTACAATCTTCATAAGCATGTGCACATTAAAAAAAGAGATGAGGTGAAAGAGGATGAAGATAGATTGATAGATCTATAGATGTATTTTGTTGTAGTACAACTTCAGTGCTTGCATGAATCTGTAAATGTAATTGTTTTCTTGTACTTGAAATCTCATTATTTTCTATAAAAAGTCCAAATGAATGTACTTTTAATGTCATCTTAAATAGTCAGCTTAACTGAATTCAAGGTAGCAGAGTGTGAACACATAAAAACCCATGTTTCATCACCTAAATGTCAAATAATTAAAAACGTTACCACTTCTCAGTAATTTTATTGTTTCTAACTGAGCAAGTAGATTTAATCTAATAAAAATCTAAAACAGGGTTCAAACTCCAGTCCTTTCGAGCCACTATCTGGTTTTAGGTGTGTCCCGACTGTTGGATCCGACAGCTTGTTTTCAAGTTCTACACAATGACCCATTAATCTGATTCAGTTGTGTTAAAGCAGGGCAACATCTAAAACCTGCAAAACCAAAACTGGTTAAGTCTGCATTAAAAAACAAGCCTAAAAACTATGCATATGTACGACAACTCTAAGGTATTAGTTTATACTTTTACACCTTTCTGAGAAATATGGTAAGGTTTCTATATTAATGAATTATTCAAAGTTTAAATGAATGAAGTTGAATGCTTTCACTGTAATTGTAAATGCAGAAACATAAACCTCTTCACAAAGGTTGTGCAGAATAAATTTCATTTTGGTTAAAAAACACAGTTATTCATAATTATAGTGACAACTTGAGTTAAGACTGTGTTTATGTAACAGCATAAATGTCCACAGAAATAACTGAACTCTGTGTGTGTGTGTGTGTGTGTGTGTGTGTGTGTGTGTGTGTGTGTGTGTGTGTGTGTGTGTGTGAGCAATAATGTGCCAAGTTAGTCATGACTGACACAGGAGATCTGCTGTGATAAATGGGACGTAATTTTTGTGGCTCAGCCAAAGATCTCTCAGTGCTGTCTGGTTGTTTACGTATGTGTGTGTGTGTGTGTGTGTGTGTGTGTGTGTGTGTGTGTGTGTGTGTGTGTGTGTGTGTGTGTGTGAGTGAATGACGGAGTACCTTTGCATACTGATGTGTGTGAGGCTCAGTTGCTTTGTGTTTCTGAGGACATCTTAATGAGACCAACCGCTGTTTCTTATTAATTCTAAGAAACAACGCGGAGCAGAATAATGTGAATGTAATGTTCCTTCATTAGGATCAATGCAACACATCATTTACATGCTCATTACGGGAACTGATTGAATAGAGGAAGACAAATAAAAGCAGAGGTTGTACTAAAGAGAAATAAGAAACACTTGTTGGACAAGTTGAAATCTTCTTGACGTCACTTTTCCTCATTGTTTGGTGTTTGTGGTTGAAATCATGGACGTCTTTGAAATAAAGGATCCCTGAGAAATGACACGAACAGAATATTCTCCCCACTGGAGGATAAAGAGACACAAAACCAGTTTTTCATCACTCTACCTCCCTTTTTTAGTAATGTTAGACCTTTTGATGATTTTATTTCCATCTATTTTTAGGCCAATTTAGCATTATTGCAGGTTGTTCTGTTATGAAATGAGTTTTTTTATCATTTCACGCGGGTCATTTTTCATTGGTCGTTTTGTGGTTGTGGTTGTTTACACATGTGATTGTCATTCTTCATCATTCTGCCACAACTATCCTTCTTTCCATGGTTCTTTTCTTTATTAAGTATCATTTCATTTCTAGTTGAGGTTGTTTTGTTCTTTCAATGCTGTTTTTGTCTCATATGGATGATTTTAGGATCTTTTTGTGGTGATTTGTGCTTAGCTTTCACCCATTTGTCCCATTTTGGTTTGTTTTTTTTTTTTTTTTTGTCTTCCTTTTCAGACATATGTAGTCCTTCTTTTGTTTGTTTTTTATTAGCAGCACAGCTGAAGTAATAAGTACTCATATGACGTTTATTGCTGCAGGTACAGACTCCATTCACTTTTCTATTAAAGTCTATAAAGTAGAGCAGAAACAGCCTAAGGGAGGTGTGGGAGATACTTACTGCTTTTGTGAATTATTTCTGTTCCAGTATGGAGTGAGCAGAGAAAAAGAGCCTGCGGTATACTTATTGTTGACCACCAAATGATGTAGGAAAGTCATTATGGACAACATGAAAAGGTGAAGTGCTGCATTTTATTAGTAAATCCAGTTAGTTTAGACCAGAGCCAGCTCTAGACTTCAGTGGGCCCTAAGCAGAATAAGTTTTGGGGGCCCTACGCCTTCATGGCATGAACAAAGTTTTTGGGTAGATGTGACACATGGTATATTGTATGTTAACTTATTCAAAACACACTAAGATACTCTATTCTGCATCATTATTGTATATAAAGTGCTATTAATTAGGCCCCTCAAAGCTGTAATAACATGCATCCCTATTTAACATACAGGAGGAAAATACTTAATAAAATACCATATGCACACAACTTAGTTACTGTACAATTAACTTAGTTAAAGAGATACTGGTTAACCTACCACGCAGCAGTAGCACCAGTAACTAAAGCAGATCTGTTTGTGTGGAGCAACAATGAATTTTAAAATATGAACTAAATACATTGGGAATTTTATGTAACTTTTAATGTTAAAGTTAAGTTTTACTAAAATTTAAATTAAAATTATTTATTTATTTTTTAACTGTTAATCCATTAGTCTGGCTTTTTTTTTAAATGGACATATACATAATATTATAATGGCTGATACTACTGTGTAATAAATAAATGATCATTCATTCGACTTTAAAAACTCGTCCTAAATTCCGGACATCGATCAATCATGACATGATGTCCCACACCGGCTCAGTCTCAGGAGATGATGGGGATGAAGAACTGGGACACTGACGCTAGTCTTCGGTGTGTTTCTCTCCAGATGCATGATGCCAGACAGCCCACCGCGCGCCACAGAAAACACGAACACATTTTACAGTTTGTCTTTTAAACATCTCCACTGATGCTGTCCAGCTAAGGACGTGTTTTCGCTTTCGAGGACATGGTAGAGTATCGGGTGCAGAGGGCATTTTAAAAAGGCGAGGGTGTTGTGAGCTGCACCGGTATGTGGTGTCTGTCTCTAAGCAATCGTGAACGCAACACACGCAACACACACACACACAAATTGCATTCAATAAATCAACCAATTAAACCAATCAACCCTAACCAATAAAATGTTGGGAGGAGACATTTAATTGTCAAATAAGGAACAATTCCATATTTTACGGGACAGTTGGCGACCTTACCGCTAGCTTGAGCTACAACTGTTTGCTGGCTGACAGTAGCCAACCAAATGCTAACGCTGTTAGCACCTGCTGCTAAATCAGATCATGTTTTCAAAAAGAGCTGTCACATGTCTAATCTATCTGTCTAATCTTCATCATTACCGGACTAATACCTTACTTTACAGTATAGCTGCAGCCTTCTGAAAACAACCTTCTTCTCTAGGGGACCCCCTAGTGGTGTGGGGCCCTAAGCGGTCACTTATCTGCTTAGTGGCAAAACCGGCTCTGGTTTAGACTTCCAAAAAAGTTCAGATTTAAGATGTTTAAAATTCCCTGTCTACAGTAAGGGAGGAAGGGATCATAACAGGATGTGTTAATGGAGGATGTGTTTTGACCAAAAAATGAAAGAACATAAATTTTTCCTCCAGAGAATTGTTGTAGATGTCATTTTAACAAATAAATAAGCATTCAAACTTAATAATTTTGCTTCTTAAAATCAGGTGTGAAAGATTCAGTGAACAAATTTGTGAATTAATTTGTTTCAAACTAACTGCAACATAATGAAACTGGTATTATTATTTTCCACTTTAACTCTTGAAGTGTTTGGGCTACATGTTCATGCCAATAAAACAGCATTAATTCAGCAGTCCAGAAGAAATAAAGAACCTCATCGCGTCATGCTAATGAGCGCGAATAAGAAGCTGCATTCAGGCTTATTTGCACCGTGAGGCCAGGCAGTGAGGTCAGGATGAAAGGCTGGGGTTAATGAACAAGACAAAGGAACATGATGAGGAACATCCAAGAGAGACAAATACTGTATGCACAACCACATGAGCAGGCGCCAGGCGGAGATCTGGTGGAGGGGAGAAACAACAGGGACTCTACTGAGTAAGATTGTGAAGGGAAGAAAAGAATGAGAAACAGATGTTAGCTATCAGAGTGTGTTTCTTTTACTTTATCACCTCATTGTGCAGCGGGTACAACAGCACAAACCTGATCTTATCAGATCATTTTTATTTCATAACTGGTTGTTTTTCATTGCAAACACAAAAAAGCTGCATTCCAGACATGCAGGTGCTTCTCTGCACGGTGATATTCCTTCTTCCAATGCTTCTATTTGATGTGCAGATTTAAACTGCTTCATTAAACGCGGTATTTACCAAACACTATTAACCCCCATCAGTCTCCAGGATTGAGCATCTCCCTTTGATGTCTTCAGTTTGCAGCTTTTCTTGTTTGTTCTGAGAATATGAGACAAATTCTTCAGTTAACAACTGGAAAACATGAAGAATCAAGAAGTCTTTATAGTTATTATGCAGTCACATACCAAATTTTCTTTCAGTAACTCTCGTCTTAAAGACAATATAAAACCATAAAATTAAATTATATTAAACACACCAATAACGAAAACGGTAAATAAAAAGAAAAAACACAAGGATAAAGACAATAGAAATACAGTAAATTATACAATAAATAAATTAAATTAAAAAGGGGGTGTGCAAATATATGCAGTTGACTATGCAGTGAAAGAAATGATGCAAGTTGCTTCTCAGACAGCCAGAGAATATTCAGGGGGAGGCAGGTGAGTGTGTATTTGTGTGTGTGTTGAAGGGATGGTGATGAGACAGATTTCACAGCTCTGGGAAAGAAACGGTCTCAGTCTTGTCCTAGTTAGTCCTAGTCTAGTCCTAGTCTAGTCCTAGTCTAGTCCTAGTCTTGTCCTAGTTAGTCCTAGTCTAGTCCAATGGTGGGATCAGCAGAAATAAGCTGGCCTTCTTCTGGACTCGGTTAACATAAACTGAGTCCGGATCTCGGATGTCATTCCCAGACAGAGGACGCTCTCTATGTGGCCCTATATCTACTTGCAATGCTTAGAAGTTGTTGTTTAAAATAGTTTTGGGCTATTGTACTCAGGTTTGATCTGACTTCCTCTGTGGTTTATCTGTCTTGTGGCTTGAATTGTCACATTTCCTACTTCCTGGTATTGACAGCAGGTCACAATTGCACACATAATAAAAAGGGAGGAGCGAACGCCTGTTCTCTAATGATGGAGTTTGTGATTGTTTAGCTTTTTAAAATGAGCTGGATTCAGATGTAGAGTTATAGTACAAAAGTTTTCAGTGTTTCCATGGTTTGATATGATGGTGAAATATTTTCACCCCAAAGCGGTAACAACAATGAAGCCAAACGGTATTATTCACACATTATACATATCATGTGATCACAACAGCCTAGTTGGGAAACTGTGAACTCAAGTAACACGACACGATGCTTGTTTGAGCTGAGGATCTGTAAAATTAGAAGTTTGTGACTGGCAGCCTCGTTCCCTCTTGGTTATTAGTCTGGCTGATGGGTTACAGAAGTGACAGGAATAATGCTGGAGCAGAAAGCTGTTAGATCAGGTAACAACTGCACAGTTAACACTGTGACAGCAAGAGGTGATAATAACCAAATCCTAACATGTAGCCTCATAATGTCACAAAAAGGCATGCGCTGGTATGAGACTGACTGTTTAACAAGCTCAAACAAAAATGTCGTGCTTTAGCTGTTGTAATTAAATCTTTAAAATGTGTGATAACACATTGAATTTACTGTGTATTTACATACAAACACTTGACCACCTAAAGAGCTGCTTGATTTTAACATGTAGTCCCCACTTTATATAGATATATAAACCTGATCGTAAGAACAAAATTAAGTGAAAAACAGGATCTACAACTACAATAATAAGTAAAAGAAAAACAAATAAAAGTTCAATTTAAAATATCCCTTGATTTAAAAATTTAAAGATACTCCCAGAATTCAGAGTTTCTTTCCACAACACTAAACTTTCTGTGTTTGACGAGCCATAAAAACCGCTCATATTATTGGCGGGATATGATGGAAAATTTAAGAAGTTTTCAAACTGACTTCTCGAAAATGTGGTACATTGCAAAACTGATATAGCCTGATATGAATATATGAATATGAAACCAAGACGGCCGAAGCTTTCTGTAGCAGGAAAACTCTTTTCATATAAAGCAGGATTCCAACCGGCAACCTACTCTGAGCCACTACCATCCCCACATTATATAAAATGTGTATTAATGCCTCATATGATGTGTTGTAGAGATTTTTGTACTTCTTCGCCGTCTTGGCCAGCTGTTCCTCAAAACTATCCATTCAACCTTGTTGAATGTTTTGCAGGGATTAAAGCAAAAGAACTTAAATAAATAAATCAGTTTGACTAAAAATTTCTTGATTCAGGCCGTGTACTCTGCCTGCCCCCCTAAAAAATTGCCATCTGGATTTAACTAAACAGGTACGAGCCTCCTATATAATAATTACTGCATGAGTGATTATCGTTCAGCTGGCAACAAGTTATTGAACCCCAGCCGATGCAATGAATAGCATATCATTTCTTAAACAGCCATGTTGAAAGACACATGCCATGGTTGTGGAAAAGAGTCTGTTTAAGAAGGGTCAGGTCACTGGCATCAAGCTGAGAAAACATCTAAGCACATCTGAACTATTAAAATTGGGTTAAGAACTGTCCAATGCGGAAAAAAAACTGATAGTAAGAACATTTCTACATGTGAAAGGAGCAAGGCCGAGCTAGCGTGTTACTCTTCTTCTGTTTTAAACAAAAGTGGGAGATCCACACTCGGTCACACACGCATTTCAACAGTTACCGAGGGAATCAACACAGATGACGACAGGAGGTGTTTGACTAACACAGTTACCAGTAAAAAAAATAAATAAATAAAATCATTATTTTAATCGTAAGAGTAAAAAGCAGAGAAAAGTCACACTTACCGAGCAAGCTGTTCTCACATGTTCTCGATCCGCTCTCCATTGTGAGTTAGTTACATATATCCACAGATATAAGATGGAATAAGATGATTTATCTACAACAACCTGCAGGAACTCTCAAACCAAGGCTGTGGAAAAAAATCCAAAAAAACAAAAAAAAAAAACAAAAAACAAAGAAACAAAACGTCTGCAAATCTTTTTTTGGGGAGAGAGAACAAATTTCTCTGTTCTTGTTAGGTATGTACATTCTCAGAAAATAAAGTACCTAATTGTACCTTTATGGGTACATAGGATTGTTACTGGGTTAGTACCCTCCAGGGAATTGCTGTTGTATCCTCAACAGTGCAGTATATAATCTTACAAAGATCAGTTTTTTACCTATGGAGGCTGTCCGATCTTTTTAAGGTGCAAATTGTATTGGTTATAGCAGAACAGTAATACCTTTGAGCATAGCGCCCCAGCAACTATCCTTTGTACCCCTAAAGGTACAATTTGGTACTTTATTTTCTGAGAGTGTACGGGCCTTAAGCGCACTATCTTAGTAAGAGGAACTTTATGTGGTGTACGGTTGGAAACAAAAACATTGGCCAAGTTGTTATTAGCTTTGTTTACATGGAGCACTTTCGATCTGATCGAACGTCCAATCAGAATAAAAATGTCATGTAACCCAACTGATCCTATCGGCCTCGATTAGAAAGAATTTTTAATCCAATCGTCAGATTTACACCTTTTCAAGATCAGATCAGCCAGAAGAACCACGTATACGATCATTTCTGTGGTGTATGTTGTTGACATCAGGGTTACGTAATGTACTGAGTTTCATTTAGAAAAATGCAGCAAAGCAGGACGGAGCTGTGACGAGTACGTTTTTGTTAGACACTAGCTTCTTGGACACACACTTCAACTATCTGATAAATCTGATCAGTGATTCCGGCTGATACGTTTACTTGGATGCTAGATAGAGTGATCTGATCATGATGGACAGATTTATTATGATCATGATGCTTTTGACATGTTAAATGCCTGCTAGTTCAGAAGAAGAAGGGAATTTTATATTATTATTTTTTTTGGCTTTATTATTATGAATGATAGTAACTCTTTCAGTTTCAGAATTAGTGAGTGTTTCTACAGTCAAAAGGACCAAAATGAAAATAAATAAATAACTGAAAGCACTTGGTTGGTTGCAGATGCACTGGTTGCATTTGACATTAAGGTCAAAGTTATTTTTTCTCTTCACTGTACATGTGGGTTGAGGCCAGCTGAACCCACCCAGTTTTAGACAAGAAGCAGTCACACAAATTTCAATGTAAACATCCATGAAATAACAGCGTACAATACACACAGCAAGACCGTCAGAGAAATAACTTTATAAGGTCAGCCAGGATGTTGTTGAAAGCTTGAGGCTGACATTCTGCAAAAGAGGGATTTTATGGAGACAAGTACACACCAAGCTTAGTCATCTAACGGAAATACGTATGTTTTTATTAAAGTTCATTTAATCAGTTCCTTTAAAAACAGACTTCACTCTGAAAAACATTCCTGTTCTGTGTAATTCTGACTAGACTAAATTAGAAATTCCTGGAACCATATCTGGATTACCATCAAAATTTGAACACGTGGGATAATTTTATAATCCTTAATAATCCTTCCATAAACTTGAAACACCAACCATATACTGAAAATATACTTTTTGAAGGAAATAACACAGTCTTTTTAAAGAAATAAAAGTAATGCTGCTCTACATCATCCTTCAACAGAATTAGTAGTACCACCACTGGGATAATGGCTGTGGTTTTGCATAAACTGATGGAGTTATGGTGAAATCTGCTACTCCTTAAACTCATCTTTCACTTTTTATGAAATACAACAGTTCAAAACCCCTTAAAATGCTTTGGACTGGTTTTCTACAAAGCTAGTTCAGGCCTGTTAGCCACCCATTTGGTTTTTATGTTGTTTACAGGGTTGTATGGGTCTGGAACCTACCCCAGCTGCTATCAGGTGTAAGTCAGGGTGCACACCAGACTGATCACTAGTTCACCACAGGGCCCAGTCCTGTTAGGGAACTAATTATACCTACTTAATGTTAGCCTGGCAGCATTGTAATTAAGAGCATGTTAGCATGCTAAACATGATTTTTTTTCATCTAAGCTGCCTTGATAACTTGATTATATTTGAATCACAGCATGTGGTTGAACCTGATAGGCATTTGATACTTGATCAGCGCCCCTTTTGTAACAGCTGTCAACATATACAACGCCCTACTGTCACATCTGAACACTGAACTAAAAGACTTGTTTTTGAGTCTGGGCTTCATTGTGTTGTTTTTCATTCCATGTTTTTCCTCTGAATTTTGACTTCTTGCCTTTATATGGACTTTTTTTCTTGAAACTTGAAAGTTTGTGGTTAACATAAAGAAAACATAATTTCTTTGTAGAAAACACAGGCAGACACATTTTATCAACAATGATTTTGGTAACATTTTCCACATTGGCATATTGCATCACGACTACGTTATCACAAGTTTGGGAAACCCTGTACATTCTAAAGTGATGCTTTCAGGTACCCTCTGTCTTCAAATGGGACACATCAGGCTCCTGAAGTTTAAGCATGAGTTGGGAATGAGAAGGCCAGTTTAGGGGTATTACTCGCCATGTCCACTAATGGCTTCGTTCATTTTTCATAGCAGTCATTTTAGTATAACTAATTTTTCAGTTATTAGCTCTTAGATTTTGCAGAAATGGAGTCATGACTATTGTTTTTTCTTTAATACTAATGACTTTTGATAGTAATTGTACTATTAAAAGTCAGTAGTATTGAAGAAAAAACATTAGTAGTAGTGCTTACTACGTAGAGGCTCTGCTTCTAGTTGGTCTTTAGATTCCCTAATCAATGCAGACATGTTAAATATGTAAAACAAAATCAGTAAGTACAAATGTAAGGTACAAAAAACCCTACTATTTCATATCCCTGTTTTACTGCTCTTTATATTTCACATGTTGACAGCAATGCCTGCCGTTATATTATCCAGAATACTGGCTAAACTTGTAAACTACAGTATAGTTTTAAAGATCAAAGTAGTGGCCATGTGCCCTTCTGGCTTTAGACCCCTTTAAAAAAGTAGAAAGAAGGTTTTCATGTAAGTTATCTGTCAAAAAAGAGACCCTGCTCCTCTAAATATCCCATGTGGTTTCATTTAAGCACACCGCAGCTACTGAGGCACAGAGACGTAAAATAATCCAGTATTTTGATATTGTTTGAAATTTTTACTGGAATCTGAAAGACCTCACAGCCCTTCAACCAGCACAGTGAACAGTTCTTAAAGCTGATTTTTTGTGTGACGTATTTATTTCTAGGCTTTTGTGCAAAATGCTCAGAGCCTCCCATTACACATAAGGAAGGGCTTTACATTTACATGAGCAACCACATCACACACATACGTTAAAGTAGCATTTTTGTCTGATGGGTTGAGCAGGTCGTAATGCAGGCATCTCTGATATGGATGAGGTTGTTGTTAACCCTTGTGTGTTGCAGCCCTCCATCAAACAAACCCCTTACTTTTCATCATGATTTTATTTAGGTTTGTATCTTCTTCACTTGGCGCTGTTTAAACCTCTTACCCGGCATCTGTCCTTCGTGTCTTTCTCAGGCCTCTGTTTGTTAATCACTGCTGTGGATTCAGTTCATTGTACTTTAACGAATCTGTGTGGTGCTACAGTAGATAAGATGTAATGTTGTCAGTGTTAAAGTAGGATCTCTGCAGAAGTACATAGAGACTGGGTTGGGGTGGCTATTGGCACCACTTGCTTTTTAGCAATGTTGGCAAGAGCAGTTTACAATCTGTACACATGTTTTTTTATTGGGATAAATTTAACCAATCAGTTGTTTATTGTAGGTTTAATTTTAGGTTGTTTTTTAAATATTTTTTATTTTAGTACACACTATAAACAACTATGATATTAGAGATTTTCTGTAATATTTCACAGCTTTTTCTTGTACCTTTTTACTGAGGAAAAATACCAACAAGAATATGAAAATATAATGCAAATTTACATGTTTACAGAACTGTGAAACTGTTAAAATGCACAACTTTTTTTTTAAAAAAAGGAAGTATTTATTTCACATAAAAACTATTTAGCTGAAACGTTATTTAGAAAAAATAAATAAACCGCTAAATTCAAGTTTAATACTGTTAAAAGTCTTATCTTATTGTAGATTTCTGTTGTTATGCAGAAGTCTGGTAATGAACTGAATTAATATTATATGTACTATGTTTTCATTAAACATGAAAAAGCTTAAATAAAATGAAAGATCACATCTGAACTTAAAGGTATAAACTCTCTATTTATAATGGAATTTTACTGTAAATTGACAATTTCTTTGTGTCTTGTTTTTTCGTTGTACTGTTTGGGTTCCCCAGCTGCAGGGACATCACTATCATGTGTTTCTTTTTCTTTTTGTTTATTTACAGTGTACTATTTATGGATGTGTTAAAGATTCACAGTATTCTGGTCAGTGATGAAGTGATCTTCCAGCTCTCCATTTGTATGAAGTAAACACCAGTGTGACAGTGTACAGATCGTCCACTGTGATAATATCACAATCCTTTAATGTATTCCTTTTATGACTTTGCATAAGCAACTTTAAAGTTTAACTTTGTTTAACTGCTTCACAGGAATCCTAACACTTCAGTTTACTCCAGTACTGATGTACTTACAGAAAAGTGACAATAAAATAAAGAAAAACATACTTTTGTGCCACAAATTTATATATATATATATATACAAATTCTCCAAACCCCCAAAACTCCTCACTTTCCTTTTATCACTTGAATTGTGCAAAACCTGCTCTGGAAGGAATTAGGGTGATGGTGGAGTCTCTTCAGTATCATATAACAACTAAATCAAATCTCCTCCATCCTTTGAGGTTAGATTAACTTTTTGAATTTGAATTCTTGAAAGTCATAAAACCTCTCTGGTTGTAGCCAACCAAAACATGAAGCGGCCGTCTGCAGGTTTCCTGCTGGTTGTACTGGGTCGGGTTTTCATGTAGCCTTCCGAAGGATGAAAACTGATATAGAATTATAATTTAATTTCATTAGGTAGCTTTAGCACAGCTGTGTTATCTGAAGCATTGTTCCAAAGTCTGAGCCATGTTTAAACAGGTTCTTTAGTCAGACTTTAGCCATTAACAGCCTTTTAAATTCTTACATCTACAGAAGCCATGAAGACGTTTGGAACGTTTCTGTTGTTTTATTATCAGAATTGCTTCTGTTTTAAATTTTATCAGGCCATTAAATGGCTGTACTGAAAGTAATGATCACTCCCTTAATTAGGTGTTATTGATCTTCTAGGCGAACTGTGGTCATTTGATTAAGGGCTTGTAAAATCTCATTGTTATAATCCAAAATCTGTTCCTAAACTCAACCAAGAAAGTTTGCACCTTAGCATTTTTCTATGTATTACGATGTACTCTTGATCAGTTGTTAAAATCCAAAGTTAATGATATCTCCACGATTGTGACGTGTGGAATAAGCCTCAAGAGCAGGTAAGAAAATATTGATCAGGAAATCTGGAAAACATTCAATATTTGATATGAAAGGGCCTCAATAAGATGTTTTATTGAAGTAGATTATATGCCACTGATTCTCTATGTCTGCTAAATGCTGCATATAAAAAAAAACAAAAAAAAACAACTCAGAATCTGTAATATAAGCTTTCTGTTATTAATTTATTGCCTCCAAACCAAACAGAAAAATGTTGATCTGTGAGGAGATTTTCTGAGCCTTGACAAAGCTTTTCCAGAGGCAGAGAAAACATTATTCAGCCATTCACACGCTGAGTTTGCTGCAGTTGTGTGTACATTCTTCTTAAATTAGACTGTGTCCAGAGACTTAAATGAAGTTTTGTTGTGCCCAGATCCCAAGGTTATTACACAAAGGTAAAGAAAGGGTAAGGACTTTCAAACACAATGACACAAATAGTAATATAACATCTCCCTATTTATTCTTCTAACAAAGAAAACTTGGAGCTTTTTAAACATTGTGTTTGTTGGAGAATGTAAGAGGAAGATAAATGTAGGGTTGGCTGAAAAGTTCTTAGTAATGTTTTTCATGGTTTTGCCTCTAAATTGGTGACTCTAGCCATTAGAACTTGATGGTTGGTTGATTGTGTTCACTGATTGCTTCCAGAAGATCAGCATTTCATCTTCAGATTGAATAATTAAAGGAACAAGAACTCTGCTGTAAATGTTTGAGATAAAAGCTCAACTGATTGTATGATTGATGACCTGTGCTGGCATGGGTCTGGTTTAGTCATCATCAAACCTGTCTTCTTCCTGCAGGGGGACCACACGTGGGGGACCATGTTAGGCCAGAGTGTTCGGTTGCAGCCGGTTCCCATCCAGAGTCTGTCAGAGCTGGAGAGAGCCAGGTTACAGGAAGTTGCATTGTATCACCTGGAAGAGAGAGATTTGGACTTCAAGATCAGCATTCCCAGAGGTGGGAGATAGAAATGGTTTCTAAAGGATAACTTGTGTTTTATTTTCTAGACACATGAACGTTTTACAAAGTATATTAGTTTTAAAACTTAATTTAAGTTATTTTAATAGTCAGGTTTCCAAGATTTAAATAATGTGAAGGTCAGTTTCATTCTAATATCTGTAGCCTACACAATAAAGAACCAGATCAGAATTGGGTAACTGGTTTAGTTAGTTAGTAATTAGTTAGGGGATTCTTACCATGTAGAAATGTGACCATGTAGGGGGAAGATAAAGCAGAAAATCATGTCAGGTGTGACATGTCAGCTGTCTTGTACGCCAGGACAGCATGAAAACCAATGAGGTTGGTATATTAGCCTTTAGCCAATTAGCAATACCAACTAACAGCAACACATTACACTGTACTTGGCTTTAGGCTTTACCGTCATTACACAGACATGTACAACAAAATTAAGGTGCTCAGACGAGTACAGCGTACAAAATATAAAACAAAACAATTTAGATACACAAAGAGAATAAATACACAATAAAAATTAAATCTGTAATACATAGTAAAGCAGTGTACATGGTAAACAACAAGATACATTTACTGAGCTTATTTCACTAGCAAAGCTGGCCAGTTCTGCTTCTACACTGGTTTTACTCAAGTAGACGTGAGCTGTGTTTACCACTTATCATAACTACACCACTGGCTGAGAACTTAGAGGTTCGGCTTTCTCCAGCTTTCTAAAGTGCAAACTTTCCTACCTGGCACAGGTAGGATAAGTTGAAATTTCAAGTTGAAATTCCTGCCGCTCAAATTACTGAAATTATGGCAGGATTTTTTTTCTATAATCAAAAGCATGTTTATTTTTCTCTTTTTTTCTTGTTTTTACACTTAAATGCCATGCTGCTCTCTCTCCAAATTTTGTGTTGAGTGTGTAAATCACCTAACGCCACAGGTGTGCTCTCTCAAAACCTTTTTTTTTTTTGGCATGCCTTTGGATTGTTGTAAAAAAAAAGCCTGTCAAACTTCCTCTTGCCAATAGATAGCCAGATCCCAGTAAATTGTTACTGCACCAGATTCAGCTGTACTGAAGTACAACTTGAAAGTCAGTGAGGTTGGTTTACTAACCTGTATTAAGCTGCTGTTAGCAATACCAGCTAACACATTACACTGTAGTGGTGTAGCATCATTAGCAATGTTTGTCAGTGTTTTTATGCCATTTTATGAGACTCAAACAGATGGAAGTGCTGGTAAACAGTATATTAATACACAGTTTAGCAGTGGTGATGAATGAAGCACCCATCATGGACTTTTCATGGAGTTTGTGAAGTTTCTCCAATTTTCTGAATCACAAAGCTCCTTTCTGGGAGCCTTTAAATTAAAAATCACAGTCAGAAGTTTGAAAGCTGTAAAGCTAATCTTACATGGAACCTACTACTTTGTATACTTTTGTTGCCAGAGCTTTATCTTCATGTAAGTAAATAATTATTTAATAACATCAAAATCAGCCAAGATCCAGTGGATGTTTGAGCATCCAATCATAGTCTGTCAAAACTTATCTCAGTTTTACTCCCAATTCATCAGATAGATGCTGGTCAGGACCCACAGAAGTCCCATAGTAAATCCCTTGGTGTCATTTAACATAACATTTCAGCATGCAGGCTTAAAGCTATGAAAGGATGTAATTGCCAAGTACTTTGGATGTCTAAACCGAATAATTTGTGGTGGCCAAACCAAGAAATGAGTCAAAATTACTTCAGAAAAAATGCTGGTCTCAATCAGGGCTTCCATGACAGAAGGTTTGGCAGCTTATTTACCCAGAACCGTAACGCCAACCTTTTCACGTAGATTCAGGTGGAACATTGCACTCACCATATGCTAAAAGAGTTATGATGCATAATCTCAGAGACAAGGGATGATGGCAGCAGCACTCTCAGGTTTCCTAATCAGTGTAGTACCTTGATGATGGATTCTCATAAAGAAGAAGATGGTAGAAGAGCACGTTTGGCCCAGCTGAGACTGCTTGATTGGACTAAGCCCCATCCATGGAAAACTCATCAACCTTCAAGCTGTTGAAGTAGAGCTAATCTTTGATGAAGTAGTCATCTGCTTGTGAATCTGAGGAATGAATAAGGAGTGGGAAAAGATACGGGATAAGCAGACAATGTAAGAAATCCCAGCTGTCTGTTATGATAAGAGGTGCAACTGATCCAACATGATTTATTTATCCATCTATGTTTATATATTGATAAGGCTTTCACTTGACCATTTTTTATCACAGAGCAGTAATACAAAGCAACAAGGCAAATAACTTTCCAGTTAGGTCATCTTTAGTTGCTTTTCAGCAACAGCCGGTAATGTTCTTTCTGTTGTCTCAAAAGGCTCTTCTTATAGCCAGAGAGGAAGATGTTGGCCATGCTTGTCTGTAATAACAAAATAAATCTGAGCGCTAAGACCTTAAAGATCAGCTTTTCAAGATAAATACTGTAATGCGCTCGGTGGGTTAGGTGTGGCCTGATAGCCACATTGGTTTGTTATTGGCAGCATCAGTGTTTAGGATGGCTTGCAGTCAAGATGCCTTTTCTTTTACCATTCATCATAAAAAAAAGCAAGACCTCATCCCAATTTATTTATCAGTGAATTCAACAACAGAGTAAAACCTTAAGGTCTGGAATGACTGAATGTGTTTAAGATATTAGCCATGACTTGGATTGTATTAATGTCTAATAGTCTGCTAGACTTATGATTGAAGACCTAGTTCAATTTGGAGTTGCTATATTTAGCTAGTTCGAGTTTGTATTCACACTACACATAGTTAAACAAACAGAACTTTTGAATAAACGCAGTGCTGCCTCTTCTATTTTCATCACAAGTTGTAGTCCTATTCCTGCATTTGGTCTGCTTGAAGCTAAATGAGCATGGTGTTTTTCTGCAGTCAAGAATTTGCTTCTTCGATTTACATCAGTTTCATTGCACGTTCACATCACTCCAAACAAACCAAACTGTCCGAATCCCCTTTAAAAGCTCTAACCTGGTTAGCTTGGCAAAAATCTGGAGACAAACATGATTGCAGGACTGATATATCGAATTTTATTTACCATTTTTGATTCCTCACAGTTTAAGGAAATGATGCAAACTTACATAAAAAATATACTTGATTTTTGACCTTGTGTTCACACAGGCAACCAGCTCAGCTGTGCATGTAGTTGTTCACATTCTTGCATGTTGTCAGAGTATTTCACTGGGGGCACATTTGAGAAGTCAGACCGAATAAGTTCCCAAATTTTTAGAGCGTAAACAAATTGATAAATATATACAATAGTAGGTCTAGTGTTCGGTTCATTTTGAGATCACAGCATCAAAAATTAAAACATTGTAAATGCATGTGAGGCACCTTAATAAAAAAAGCCGTATGTTGACTTTAAAAACTCTCCGTCATTTTTATTGCTGTTGACCCTGTGACCTTAAAGTCAGTCAAATTGTTTCCTAAACTGTCCATAAATCCTAGTTGTGTCATGCAGGTTAGGATTGTGATTTTCTGAAAGCGTAGACAACGCTTTGAAGAAACGCAAAATATGTAAGGCAGCCATGATGGACATGATTAAAAGTAAGTCTGTTCTCTGTTTTAGAATCTTAAAAGGGGATGTTAATAAAGCACTGCAGAACTTTTTCTGCACCATCTCGCATCCTGTCTCTTCTCTGAGCGCTCTCCAGCCAGTAAAGTCCAATACTGACCCTGGTCTTATCTCTTGCTCTATCACTCTCTCTTTCTATTCCTCTTTTCTGACGCACATCCAGAACAGCCAGGGTGTTGATATCCAGTTGCTAGTGGATAACAAGATGCATAAAGAGAAACTCAGCTGTAAAGCGTCCCAGAATTAAGTACATAATAAATTTTACTGTGTCATCAAAACGAGTCAGAAACACGTATTTTTAAAGTCAGAAAGTCACATAGTGCTTTTTGAACTTCTAACTTGCAATTCATTTGTCTTTGTTAATGGATTCACTGACTTAGAAAAGTGTTTTTTTGGCATCAAAGCCATTTCTTTGAGAAATGTTCGGATTACTAAACCTAAATTTGTGTTTCACCTGCAAGAGGGAAAATTGTTTTCTGTGTACTGAGACCAAAGCTTTAAGATTAACCTATCACTGACCCTATGAATTCATTATCCCTGCCTTGACAAGCAAAGCTTAAACAGGGCAATCTTTTAAACCATATGCTGATTAAACACTGTTTAGGCTTTTCTCATTCTGTAAAATGGCTTGTGACTGATGGAAGTCTTTTTATATTTTTTAAATGCTTGTGAGATGTTTTCTGTCCAAAAGGTATTTAGATTAATGGTCTACATTGTACAAGTGTGCACTCCTGTGGATCGAATATTAAGCCTCTATACTGGTCAGGACTTTTCATGCCCTACAAACCCTTCATGTTTGGTTAATATCTAGTGTGATTAGGAAATACCTCAACACTTCTTCTTTTGATGTTTACTTGTACAAGCTCCTCACTTTGCTTTGAAAAATTGTTTGAAATTTCTGGATCCATCTGGTCTCTAATGTGCCAAATCCAGCTGGTAAAACTGAATAGTTGCACAAATATTGTGTAAATATATTGCATATATCTCATAAACTGCAGTCTGCAGAGGTTTTTCTTCTTATTTGTATTGAGGCTGGAAGGATCACTGAGGTCTCCAAGTTCAGAGAAGCAATTGCTTCAGCACAGCTGCTTCTTAAAGCAGTACGTGTTTGTGCAGGGTCTCCTGGTGGCCTTCTCTCCTGTGAGATCAGCTGCCATGTAAGCTGCTTTTCTCAGTCTTCAATGTTCCTGCCTTTACTGTTGCTCTCTCTCAGGATAATTAACCTCTGACATTCTCAACTTTGACCATGTTTCTAGTTTAGGCCCATTATACTTATGGTCTTAAGTTAGCAGTCAGGCTCCATCAGACCTTTTCATCAGTGTGTGGGTTTTTATGTCCCAAAGGACAACAATGTTAGGAATTCAACCACTTGATTTCTTCAAATTTTGATGCTTGTAAAATTCCCTCGAGGACGTCTTGAAAACAAAATTCCTGAAAATGTTTGTGTTAGCTTACATTTACATCAACATGTCTGTGGCATTCTACAGACTTTTTACTTTTCCTTTGTTGGGGTTTCATCAAGTTCCCAATAACCTGCTCTATAACGATAATAATTTGTCATCATTAAAGGGGTAGTGCACCCAAAAATGTGTTTTTTGAGCTGTAAACAACACAGTATTACTTAATTGTGATGAAAATCACACATACCAGGGCTCCAGACTAACTTTTTTTTACTAACTTAAATTTTTAGGAGCGCAAGCAGAAAATTTAGGGGCGCACACTGAAATCGCCTTGCAAAGCAAATATTCATATTTCCTCCCCTTTTCACTGTATTAGTGATTAATACTTGTACAATAAATTCAGAAATTACAATATTTGCAATTCACATTTTATTGTGGAGCAGCTGACATAACATAAAAAAAAAATATCTTACTGGTCGCACTAATACAATATAAGCAGACACAGAACTTGTCAAATCACAGTTAGATTTGATGATTTGATTTGGTTTGGTGTGGATGCTCATTTGACCAAACATTCAAATTCTGGTCTCCTGTACACCTGGTGCTGCTCACTTACAGTGTGAAAGCTAACGGACCACCCAGTGAACCAAAGAGAAGAAATGACATAGGACATGTCGTAACGCAACACATCATTTCTCACAGCCTCTCCTGCTGCTCATACAGGACAAATTCATCTGAGAACACACATTACGATTTAACATCAGAGTAAAAATAGAAACCTTAAGACTACATTATGTGAATGAGCTGTTTTTAAACCCGGCCAAGCAATGAGTCAGATTTTCTTCTTCTGCCTGCGTTTTTTTTCTTCTTGGTCAGAGGTTCTTCAAGACCATTCTAGTCCTAGCGAGTAGGTGTTGTAACAACAGGACTTTGTTCAGGTGCTTTGGTCTGCTTCAGTAAAGTACAGTGTGAAGGCAAATGAAACCAAACGAAAGTGAGACACTTCTAAGCATTCCTACCCCACTTGAACCAAGTCCCTCGGACTATCCTGGTACGAATGTGCCCACTGAAGACAGGAACTTACAGGACCCCTTACTGTTCCCAACGTTTGAGGATGCAGTTTCTCTGCCCTGGCTGCAGGACTCAAGAGAAGGCCAATCTATTTTTAATGACTCCTCAACTCTCAACCATCTCATACTGGACACACATACAACCTGAACACTGCCATACTATAAAAGGGAATTTGATATGAATGGACGTGATTGTATTAAATCAGCTTGTGATATCCTCTAAATCCAATAGCTGGATCCTGAAGTGAATCAAACAAAAGTCATATTCTGGTTGAATTTGTTATTTAGAATTTATTACCCACTGAATTCATAGTGTATTGTGTCACATTTTCAAGTTTATATGCATGGTTTGCTGTAATAACCATGCTCAGTAATAACATAGCTACAGTACAGTAACAGAAAAAGACAGTGTTGTCCTGTATATTATCTGCTATAAGACAAGGCTATTAGTAGACGTAGAGGTTGACATCATCAATATGTTTAATGCTAGCACAGACATGGTGAACCACAAAAACCTAAATATGAATCTTTTTAAAGAAACAGATTTTCATTTTCAGTCGGACCTCTCTCTAATTCTGCCTTCTGTTAAACTCCATTAGGAAAATGGGAAAACAATGCACTTTACCTGCAGACTGTTACTGGAACAGACTGGGAGGTTGACAAAGTGTTTCATGGGAAAATGACATGAAAGTAGATCTGATGAGATTTAGTTGTATTTAGTTGTATTTAAAGACAGAAAACACTACAATCGAGCTTAGAACTTTGTATCTTATCTGTGAAGTGCTGTGGTGGTAGTGTCATGGTTTAGGTCTGATTATTGTCACATCTAAACCAACATAACAAAGAAAATCAAGTCATCAGCCCCGTTTACACAACGATGCTGAACAGTTTTGGGTGGGTGAAAATGGTTTGACATAAGGCTCCAGCGGGACATTTTCTTGAAACACAAGGCAAACTGTGTCCATTCAAAATGTTTTGGTGACAATGACCTATCATGACAGCAGGACGACATCGTTAATGGTGGATCTCCGTGTTCTGTTTGTACGGCTGACTCTTTTTAAGTTATTTAGTCTCTAAAAGCAAAACCTGCTTCTTGGCATGCACACTATATTGTTTCAAGTACTATTTGCATTTTTTTGTCTGAACAGAGATGATTTTCATTCTGCTGTTGTGTAAAGCTGACAGGGCCATGGTCCAATAGAAAATGTTGAGGAACGAAGCGAGTGAGAAATTAATTTGAGGAAAACCACTTACCATCCAGAGCTAAAGCTGTTCTGTATAAAGGAATGGGTTCAAATTCTTCCAAACATTTTTGTGGAGGACAGATCAACAGTTACTGTAGACATTTAGTTCTAGTTGTTGCTGTATTGTGAGCCGGCCCTATGAACGATTCAAAAGGTTGGATCCCTTTTCTAAATTTAAGGAATAATTAGTGGGTAGATTCTTTCTGGTTTGTTTAATTCAGAATACACAGCCCATATTCTTCTGCATGACTATTAATATGTTTTGTCTGGCCATCTTTTAAATGATGTCATACCATTGCCTCCTTGTACTCTGTAATGCTTTAACATAACTTAACAGGAGGATTAATGCAACCAGCGATTTACCTAAATGCATCACCTCCTAATATGGACAAAACAGTTGTAGCTGGAAACTCAGTCGATGTATTTGACCGGAACACCTTACGGCAGCTCTTTTTGGAGGCATTTGGAATCCAAAACAGACTCATAATTCTCAGATGTTTGTTCAGGACTCCATTTAGTCCAAAATAAACCAGGATCTTGCTGATCTAGGCAAGATTTTATTTTGAGATTTGCAGACTCCCACCATGAGCTCTCTTTATAGACATCTGTTTAATGAACCACAACATAGTTTTAAGGCAGTCAAAACAGACTCAGAATATGTCTGTAGAACGTCTGTTTTAAGTTGTTTGATGTCAGTGTAAATAAAAGTCTGATATGATCTATAGATTAATATATATTATAGTTATACTGATTCACTCTGTATACCAAGTAAGTTTTTGTTTATTCCGTTTTATTTCTAATTACCCTAGTTTGTATAGTTTCTGACAAAAACATAATGCATAAACAAGACTGTACCATTAAAGTGACTTTTTCTTGGAAATCAGGGATGTAAATGTAGTGTTAACATGTATATATATATGTGTGTGTGTGTGTGTGTGTGTGTGTGTGTCTCCAGAGAGTAAATAGTTAAATGATGTCTATCTTTACAGAAGTGACTAGACTTAAGTTTGTGTCTGTGTGTTTCTCACACATGACACATCCTTTGAGATTTCCTGCTCTGTACACTTTCCGGAACGTTTTTTCCATCTAACTTCTTTTTTTTTTTTTTTTTTTTTACTGATCTTTACTTTTTTAAGATAAAATAAGATCTGCCTTCTGACTGGCAGGTGGCAGGTGGCAGATGCTAGTTCATCTCCTTTGCTCCTGACAACGTTTTCTTGTAAACGATGCAATGTGAACATCTTATTTTAATTGGAGAGCATAAGAGCGTTTTTGCAAAATACCTGTGGTTGTGTAGACATCAAACAGAATCTGTGCTGACAAGTTAATAAAATAAGTGCATTATAATTTCTTTAACTCTTACAGCGCGTAACAGTAACATTTTCTCAGAGTTTTAAGATTTACCTTCTCCAACTGCAAACCCCTAAATGCTTCTTCCATCATTGAGGTTGAGGTGAAATTTCTTTGCCTGTTAAGTTATAGATACCAGCTGAGGAAGAGATGGTTTCCTCTGCCTGGCTCACAGACAAAGCTCTCCGTCAGTAAGTGTGGGAATATTTCCTCCCAGTTTCTCCCCTGGGGTGAAATCTCCTCAGCTTACTCTGCCTTTCCCAGCTGAGACATCACCTCCTGTCATTCTGCCTCCCTTCTTTGTTAGTCTTCTCTTGGTTTCTCTTGCTTTTTCTCAGTAGGGTTTCTTCTTCCATTGGTTTCCCTTCTCTGTCTTTTTCCATGTGGGTATATTTTATTTCTCGCATTACTTTTCTAAAAAAAATGTGGTTTATTTCTTCCTAAACTGAGAGGAAAACCCTTTCACTTTATTAGCTAGTTTTTATATTAATGAAATGGCATTTATTCGGTGTGCACATGCATGAGTGTGTTTGTTAGTCTTTCCAGTGAATTCTTTATGAAACATGCCAGTATTTGTGCATCTGCTTTGCTCTTATTTGGTTTGGAGTTCATTCTCATGCCCCATTTGCTGAGCTGCTGCTCTACAGGGATTACCAACCAACTGGCTCTCCACTCCCTCTGATATTTCCTCAGTTTCTGTGTAATGTTTTTTCTGCAGTCATTAGGCCTACCATCTTTTAAACCCTTCTCAAGCAAAACGTGCACCATTGAGATCATGAGTGGCCCAGCGAAGGTAGAAAATAAATAGCTGTTAGGTTTAAATAACAGCTCAATACTCAAGTATACATGTTTCAGAATATATATATATATATATATATATATATATATGAGAAAAGGAGGAAATGTTAAGGATTTACTAACTAAAAGGTAAAAAGTCAGCAGGATGAATTTAAAGATGTGAAGCTGCTTCCTTCTAAACACAGAAGGAACAATATGTGATGAATATCAGCATCAGGTGAACAGACAGAAAGCAGAAACTGCTTAAAGGAACTGTACTCCAACCGGCAGCAAAATATAACTTATTTACAATAATAAAACAAAGGAAACTTAACCAAATAAATCCTATAAAAAGAAAGAAATCAGAATCTATACAAAAATCTATACAAAAATGGAAACCAGAATATTTAAAAAGGATCCTAGGCCTCTCCTAATGAGGAAGCTCTCTAAATACAATTAGTAAATTAATACTAATTGTTGTTTTAGCAAACTGTCTGTTGAAGAGCCAGGACAGAAGACCGCTCAGTAACAAAACCTCTTCAAAAAACAATCTAAGTGTCCACTGATACCAAGCCACAAAGAGTACTCTTAGCAAAACAGTTCCTAACACCAATAGTTTTCTACTAACAACTGTTAAGCAATTCAGCTAGTACACACTCAGAGAACCAACCAAGAGGTGAACAGCTGCCATGATCATTGACAGGTCCTCCTATTTAAGGGCGGGGCATCCCTCATGATTTTTAGCAGGGAGCGGTAGCGACCAATCAGCGAGGCTGCTGGTCTACAGCCAATCCCGAGGCAGCGCTGGCACAGCGGCATTTGTGTATCCTAGTGTAGAGTGACAGGCCGGAGGCCAATCCAGAAAGGCCAGGGGCCTTTTAAAACCAGGGGTGATAGGGTCGTCAACAAAACAAAAAGGACAAAATATAAGATATTTACAATTATTTATTTACAAAACAAAAACGGGTTCAACCATCAATTACAACAAAAGAAACTTAATTAACTCAGGGTGTCCTCAATCGAGGTAAACAATAAGCCAAACAATAAACAATAACTCAAGAAATTCCCTATAAACCAAAATATCGCTCTTACAACTATTCAAAACGGAGCTATGTACTTAAACTAAATCTAACATACAGTTAACTCAACAAAAGATGTCTGCTAAACCAAAATACACAAAACAAAGAGAGAACAAGTGCAGAATCACAATTAAACCATCCACTCAGGTGTCTTAACTAAAGGGAAGAATAATGCTCTTACAAACCGCTATGGGTAAATCAACCAGCCACTACAAATGAAGTCCCAAACTGGCGAGCTGTGGGCCTGAGGAACACAGCTGCCCCGATCACCGTCACGCCTCCCTTTTAAGGACCGGTACTCCCGTTGGTTGGTCGCCGAGGAGGAAGCAGTGTGGTGGAGTTGTCCTGTTAGGTGGATGGGGTGGGTCTCCCCTGAGCAGGTGGAACCGAAGGCAGCCAATCACCGTACAGGAGGGAAAGAAGGAGGTCTCGCAGGCCGGGAGCAGGGTTGCAGAATATGCAGCAGTCATTCTCATACACGTGTCCAGGCCAGAAGCCAGGGGACGTGACAATTTACATAACATATATCATGTTGTAACCCTATATTTCCAGCTTGTTCTGAAAACAAGAAGAACTACTATCATGTTGCTGACTGGTTTTCAGCTGCATGGCACTGCTAGTTGAAGTTTTTATACAACAGGAACATTTTGCATCTAATTTAAAGTTGCAAATGCTGAGTTGACAGCACACCGGGGAATTAAAGGGATGGTAAATGCAGCCGGTTATTCAGATCTTAATAATCTAATTGTTAAAAGGGGGAAAATGTATATTTGAAAGGGTCTCCAGTTGGTGAGTATTACACGAGTTATTTGATGACAGAACGTTCCTTCTGACGTGTTATTCTACAGATGAAGAACTTCAATCATGTATTTGGTTTAGAGGGCTGATAGCCACCGTTAATGTTAAATCAGTTAAGTGAGAATGTTTGATTAGGAAGCCCATTTAATGCGAGCACCTCATCGGTTCAGTGTCCAACTATTCTTCTTGTTATTACCAATATTAGCAGTGAACTGATGATAGAAGAATAAATTTAGATTTTTAGTCATGTAATTGAAACAATCCAAGAGTCCGTGGTCAGGTTTAATTTAAAATGATCTGACAACATAAAAAAACACCTACACACAAATTATTATAAAGCAAAACATTCATAGTGTACCAAAGTTATATCAGTGGAATTAGGATAAAGACAGTAAAAAACTTTTTTTTTTCCATTTTATGCCTTTTTTGTTGTTGTTTTGGAACCAGAAAAGTCCTGCAGACAGTACAACACAGCACCACTTTTGATTTATTATTGCTGTGCCGGGTGCAGGATTTATATGAATATATGTGCATTATTTTATGTTGTAAACCATATGAACCATTTGTGAGAGCAGCTTGAACAGTTGGTGCTGTGCAATATATTAGCATCGTTATTATAATATAAATGCAGTGCAGTGGAATGAATTGAATTTGACTGCATGTTTAAAAGAACAGTCCTTAAACTAATAAATCCTTAAAGTAAGAAATGATGGGACACTGTAAAAAAACAAAAACATACAAACAAAAAAAAGTCTCTCAAATCCATATTTTCCTTCTAATAGAATATACATACCACCTGTTGAACATGTGGCCTTTTACAGTTTGGTGGAGAATATTAGCTCATTTTGAATTTTATGGCAGCGACGCATCTCTAAAAAGTTGAAACAGAGACAACAAAAGGCTGGAAAAGTTATTTGTGATGCACCCACAGATACATTTGATTTAAACCAACAGCTCTAAGTTCCTCATTAGAAAAGTTTTTTTTTTTTTGTTGTTGTTTTGTTGTTTGTTTGACAGTTTTTTTTATGCGTCACCTTGGCACTTTTTCTTGTTAACTATGTAATCATACAACCATGTCAAACACACACAAGCACACACATAAGTAGATCCAACTTAACTGGCTGTGGCATGTGTGTGTTGGGAGGAGCTGTACACTTTGGAAAATAAACTTTAATTTCCTGCAGTCATGGGAATTTGACCCTTTTATCCCAACCGCACAAAGCACAGACTTCTTTTCTTTATCATGTTTTTTTTTATTTTATTCCCCCAGATTTTTTTTTCCTGCAAGAGGAGAAACAGAAAAGAATAACTTGCACCATTGGTAACTCCAGTTGTTCCTTAATAGGAAAAGGATCAAACCTTGAACTAGTCATTTCTAAACACCAGCTTTACTAATCCTAACAATGTCTTCTTCTGTGTAAACAAAGCCCAGGAGGGAGGACGGGCTCATAGAAGTGGACTGGCCTCAACACAAAATACTCTCACTGAGGTGTTGCTTCAAAGATTAGATTAGCATTGAAAAGCATTTATAGATTTACTGCTAGCAAATAGAAAACACTAAAAGGTAAATAAAATAAAATAAAATTGTAGGCAAATAGAAAAAAAAACTTTTCTCTTTTTGTGTTCTTTGACATATTGTACATCACTATGGTGAGTCACATTGTAGAAAAAGTAGAAAAATTGAATTAAATAGAAATTGTAGGTACAAATAAAATAAAATAATAGGAAAAATCAAGTAAAATAGAAATAGTTTTAAAAATTTGATGAAATCAAAATTTCCTGAAAAAGGAAATGAAATGAAATAAAATACAAAAAAATAAAATAAAAAACAAAGTTTTCAGGAATCATGTAGAAATAAAACTAAAGGTGGAATTATACGGGTGTGTGTGCGGCACTTTACGGCTTCACCGCCGTTTTATGTTTTATACCGGCTGAGCCACAGCACGTATCAGAAGCGTCCCAGAAGCGTGTTGTTGTGGCGCTGTTGTGGCAGACAGGAAATCAGACACGGGAGCAGTGTAAAAGCTTCTGGTATTTTTCAAAATAAAAGCCCTCATGCAGATTTGTGCTGCTGAACCATGAAAACATTACATGTTTAACTGGTCGGGGGGTCTCAGTCGTGTAAGATAAAACAATGCAGTTCTTCTACCTGTTACATTCAAGCTCCCTTACGTGCGTAAATAGCAACATCCATTTCAAACGTTGTCATACATCCCTGTCCCCATACGTCTATGCGTCTTTTGCGTTGCCATGGTTAAGTCAATTCCTCCAATAGCAGGCAGTGCTAAGTTCAGAGTTCACTCCCGCGAGCCGACGGCAGTTTCAGACTCCATTTAGCAGCGGTAATACTTCACTATAGAGCAGGGATCTCCAACTACAACACACCTCTGCACAAGCCTATTAATGACCAAGTGATTTGAATCAGGTGTGTTGCATCAGGGAAAAATCCGAAACCTGCAGGTAGCTCACGAGGACTGGAGTTGGAGATCCCTGCCACAGAATTATTTCCATCCGCCCAACACTCACATTTCTATAAAAGCTCCAGCAATTTCTACAATTGTTGTCATTGTCTTCATTCTTCTTGTGCTTATTTGTTCCCTTCCTGATTCTCTTCTTCTTCTCTGGTTTGTTCTTTCCCTGGTCGCATGCCAGCTATTCTGCTCAGCACTGCCCCGACGATTTCCAGTGGTATTGCTAAGCTATCCATCGCTTCTGCATCAAGCGATGGAAAGCTAAGCTCCTGAAAATGGCCCAAATTACACGGGTAGCCTTTGCAGAACATGGACAAAACTGTCTATGTATCCATCTTCTGCGTTGATAATAAATGGGCCTATTATTTTTTCCACACAGGCTTATTTCAGTACACTCACATTATCCAATGATTTCTTTGAAAACATATGGTTTTAATGGCAGATTTTGTTTTTTTTAATTACCACCGTTTCTACCCTGATATGCTCTTTCAATTATTCATAACTTGGCACGTATACTTATTTTAACCCTTCAACTAAAATTAAAGTCTTGAAGACAACTTTTTTGTAAACTATGTCTTATTTACCTTATCATATGAACTTTTGGGATTCATTTCTAAAAGGCAAAAAGTGCTTTTGTAATTGTTTGAAATTGTTTTTTCAACACATTTAAATCTTCTGCAATATTTATTTACTTTTTTCTTTGTATTCACACACACATACGCCTGCCTTTGTCTTTTACTTACTGCTATTAAGCAAAGTATACTGTTCAAACAAACAACAAGGACTTGTCTATTGAATCAGTCCGCTCTATTCTTAGAGCCAAGGAGGAGGCACGAGCACTCAGGAGGAAAAGATAACCAGTTTAGGGGAGAAGAAAGAGAAAAAAGGTCGTATTGAGGGCGGTTTGAATGTGACAGGAAGAATACATGACGTAGTTTATTTGGTTCATTTAGAGCCTATCGAAGGACAGTCACAAGAAGTGTAGTTTGTCTTGTGTGTGGATGAACTTTGACCAGTGTTTGGTCTCAATATTACTCATAACCAGTAAATGGAAGACACATATCAGATGAGAAAGTATAACCTTTCATTGTGACTCTTTCTTCACAGAAATACGCAAACGAAGAAAATCTCTGCGCAGGAAGTTTGACTCCTTTTCAAAGGAAAAGAAAGAGCGTGGTGAGTTCATGATACACACTGACATTAAAGTGGTTAAACACAACACCATCTGTGGTCACAGCTCATCTTCTGTGGAAAACTCTGAAAGTGCTTCTTCACAGCCTCCATGTTTACCACAGTAAATACCATTATCAAGCACAATATCCCCCTCTGTCCATTGAAACTACTTCACCACCGCTGGCGTCCAGTGAAGTTACCAGCACTGACCACTAATGGCCTCACATATGTGGCTCAGGGCTACAGACTGAATTATGCAGGGTTCACTGAGCCATTGCTACATTGTTTTAGCACAAACTGAATACTGAGTGAACACAAACGCCCGCCGGGCACTTCTACAGTCACGCTGTGTCACATTACAAACGCATCTGGAGTTTTTTCACAGACAAAGCCAGATTACTGGTGGTAACCAGCCTAAACGTTGTTAAAAATGTTTGACCGATTCTACCTCCTATTAAATGATTTCATGGTTGTAGTTTGATTACTGCAAGATTACCAAAAATTTTTAATCAAAATCACATGTTAACTAAATGATTTAAAATATGTTGGTCAGTGTTAAAGCCAAGTTTGTGCTACTAATCAACTTTTATTCATGAGCCAAATGAAGTAGTGAACTGGCTTGCCTCAGAGCCAGAGGATTCAGCTTATGGTCTCTACTGAAGCACTGACAGTATCTAAGGTCCATGTCTTCTCTGTTTAGTGGAACCATTGATCTTTGTATTTGTTATTTGTTTATTTATTTATTTATTGGTGATGAGACTTGAACGGGGGCCTTTCTGTGTGGTGTTGTTTTTTTTTTTTTTGTTCTCCCCATGTGTCCGTGGGTTTTCTCTGGCTACTCTGGCTTCCTCCCACAGCCCAAATACATGTATGTTAGGTTAACTGGTCAGGATTGAGTGGATGGTCCCCACTTTAATAATTTGTGGTTGTTCAATCAAGAAATCCTTAATCCAGGCACAGCTGGTGCCTGAATCTGAGCAGGGCACTAATTTAACAGCTGACAAATATGGGTAAATGATTGAAACAAATCATTTCAGTTATTTGTCCTGGCATAGGACCTAACCTTATTTACATTTCCCATGAATACTATTCCATTTTGTATCATACATCTATGGGCGGCATGCTTACTTTAGCTTGTGTGTTGTTTTTGTGCTACTGTCTGGACAAAGTCATGCCGAATGAAGAGCAAAGTCTAAACAAAAGCTGCGTTTCCATTACAGTATTTTGCAAAATAAACATTTCAATAAAGTGCTATACCAATGTGCAGGTGTTTCCATTGAACAGTGTTTAGCGCATTAGCCATTATTCTCGTAAAATCTCGTCCAACGAGGCTCCGCTTTGAGGAGGATAGAGATTTCTACATTGTTGTAAAGCTCTTGCACTTTGCCGTTGTTTGCTATCAAGGATGACGATTATATTTTTTCTTTAATTATTTGTAAAAAGATTTCCGTCTCCTCCTGTGTCCACTCAGACTGGGCCATCTCTGTTTGAAACGAACTGGTCACGTGACCCGCTACGTCATGTCCGGTAAAGCGTAAATGTGAGAAAAGTGTTTCCGTTACATTCTTGCGATATACTTATATATCGACATGTCTGTAAAACCACCTCATGAGAGCATAAAAACTTTTTAGCGATATTTGAGAGATTTTTCAAAATGTAGGTGTTTCCATTACCGGTTTGTTATTACGATATTTAGCTTTTGCACAATTCTAGGGGTCATGGAAAACCACCTAAAGACATGTAGACAGAAGAACAAAAATATGGCAGTGGTTGGGCGATATAAAGAATAAGGCTGGTTACAAGAAAAGAAAGGAGGACGGGGGATGCTGACAATAAAAGGAGAAATGAAACAAACAAAAATCATAACTTTTAATACTAAATGTCTTTTAGATCATGAGTACAGTAGCTGGTGTTTGACCAAGAATAAATATATAGTTTTCTGTGCTTGTGGAACATGTCGTCTGATCCATCAAGGCCTGCAGACCCTTTTCCTCTAAGGCCTGAGAAATAAACAGGATGATTATATTGTGGAACATTTGTTTGCCCTTTTTCCATAGGTTTCCACATCCTTGTTAAGAAGTTGTACACTCTGGTTTTCCTTTTGTACTTTTTGATGTTCTCCAGCCAAACACAGGAAATAAAGCAGCTATTTAATTCAATTTGAGTTGTTGTAGAAAGTTGTATCAGTTTATTCTCTTGAGTCCAAATCCAGTAGCGATAAATCAGCCTCAGTTTAATGTAACCATGAAAAAGTTTTTCTATTAAAATTTCTGTTTTTATTTTCTCTGTTAGTTGCAGCAAGACTATTGTGTTTGAACAGATGCTGCCCCTCGAATAATCTTCACTGCTGAAATTGCACAACAGTGCAAATGACTAGTTGACTCTTACCTGTGTGTGATTCTCACAAATACTCAATCTTAAAACACTTCAATTATCTCCAAACATGAAGTAAATTTTAATGTCTTACTCATGAATGGCCTGTTGACTTCCTTTCAATACTGGCATCAGGCCAACGCCTTATACACTCCCCTGGCCTCTTTATTAGGTCGGCCTACCCCTTGCTAGTATCAGGTTGGACCCCTTTTGCCTTCAGAACTGCCTTAATTCTCGGTGTCAAAGATACAACAAAGCGTTAGAAACATTTCCCAGAGGTTTTGCTCCATATTGACATGATAGCATCACACAGTTGCTGTATATTTGTTGTTTGCACATACATTATGAGAATCTGTCGTTTCCAACACGTTAATATTTAGTAAAAATATTAATGTAAAACATCAACTATAGGGCACCACTGGAGAAATTCTATAGCTAATAACTATACTTTAATATCAGTCTTGAGGGTCTGTCTCTATTCTATTCTATTCTATTCTATTCTATTCTATTCTATTCTATTCTATTCTATTCTATTGTACAGTCATTTAGCAGAAGCTTTACTCCAAAGCGACTTACATCTGCAAGTAAGAATAACACAAGCAAGAAATCAAACAGGATGGGACATCATATTTAAGAAGTAGTCAGACCGCTGTGAGTCCAGTTGGACTGGTTGTGTTGTGCTAGAGGCAGTGCATTTTTTTTCTCCCTTCCTCTCCCTACAATAGCCCTTTGTTTAATTACGAGGTCATGATTTTATTACACAATATCATCTCGGATGTAAGTGAATGCAGCTGTTTTAGTGCTGAATTGAGCCAAAGAGCTGGACAAATCTTTCTAACTCATTCCGACGAGTAGAAGAGTTAAGCTAAGTTTGAAAATGCTCCTTAAACAGCTGAGTCTTTAGCTCACTCTTAAAGTAGATAAGGACTCTGCAGTAGATTTTTCCACCACTACAACAACAGAGGAAAAGGGTCTAACTACTGATTTGGCACCATGTTGTGGTGTACATTTGTACAAAACACAAAGCCTTAGTTTTAAGATTGCAGGGAACTTCTGTTGTTTAAACATCAACACAAAAACTTAAATCTACCAGCAGACAGACATAAATCACTTCCCCAAAAACCAGTGACAGTCAGTGCTTTGATAGCACCTGCCTACAGTGTCAAAAGACTCAGTTGGTCTCTGCTCTGGCAGCACCTGTCCTCCTCCTCCTCTCCTCTTTAGTTTGCCTCTGCTTCTGTGTCATGACTGATTCTCAGACCTTTAAGGAAGTTTGTGGTCTTCACACACGTCACTGTGCATCGTTGCTGTTTGTGGAGCTATTATATCTCCACTCACCACTGCATGTCAGACTGAGCAGTGAACATATGGTCCTTTGTAATCACATGTGCTAGGATTTGTATGCAACAACACATGTGATCCAGTAGAACAAATCAATTGTGTTCGAGGTCCCTAACATAACATGACTTGTCTACAATAACCTTATTAATTCAACAACACAAGTTCAAAGAAAAGGTCAATGAAAACCATAAACAAACTGCAAATCATTTACACTTATGCTGACCATGCTTAGCCATGCTAAAGCTGCTTCTAACTGTTAAAGCCCAGTGTGTGTATTTTGTTACCACAGTGCTTCAGAAACAGTTGGTCCTTGAGAAAAAGGGGGGGAGCTGGAAAGGGAACCTTTGTCCAACTAAATCCAGTTGTGTCTCAGTTATGTTGAGCTGGGTGTTCCTTAGATGAAGGATACTGGTCACGTCTTCTCAGCAGGAAGGCTAACCAAACAGCTGCTTGGATGAAAACTTTGTCATAAATGATTTTGGATTGCTGCTGTAAAACAGAGAACGATTGGTTGTTTCTGGCAGGCTGACCTGGAGATGAGAAAGAACAATTTGAAGTCTGTCAGCTGTTCCTTGGAGCCTGGGAGGGCACGGAGCTGCTAGTTTGACCTTCTATGACTAAAGCAGGCAGTGGTGTTACCTGGTCGATGATCTGGCCAGAGGAGAAGCAGATTCAGGGGAGTCCAGTGGCCCCATCCTGAGTCTGGGGACAGTTGTTTGAGAGGGACAACCTGGAAAGCAAGTCTCAATTCAATTCAATTCAATTCAATTCAATTCAATCCAATTCAACTCAATTCAATTCAATTCAATTCAATTCAATTCAATTCAATTCAATCCAATTCAATTCAATTCAATTCAGTTTATTGTCTTTATTGTCATTGTACAGGTACAACGGAATTAAGAAAATGCCAATCTTTACAGTGTTGAATAATAAATAAATAAATAAATAAATAAATAAATAAACAATACTAAAATAAATATACCCCCCCCCCCCCCCCCCCACACACACACACACACACACAGATATTGCAGATATTGTGCAATCCCTTAATAATGTACAGGGAATCGTGTTTCCAAAACAATTTTCAGATTATTACTTAGATTATTACTCCGGCATAAAAGCTGTTCTTCAGCCTCTTAGTCCATGCTTTTAATGACCTAAAACATCTGCCTAAGGCAGCATTTCTAAAATCAAATATCAGGTATCCTGAGGCAGCAGGAGCTGAGCTGTACAGATCTTCCAGGGAAGGTAGAGGGCAGAGGCATTTGGAAGACCGAAGATGAGATAGTTACAGTAGTCGATGCGGGATGTGATAAGACTATGGATAAGGATTGCGGCAGTATGCGGAGTGAGTGATGATCACAGATGGTTGATATTACGAAGGTGGAAGTAAGCAGACCGAGTAATGCTATTAATGTGGGCTTGAAAAGATAGGGTGCTGTTGAGAATGATGTCGAGACTCTTGACCTGAGGGAAGGGGAAAATGGTAGAACTGTCAATGTTGATGGAGAAACTGTGAGACTTGGTTAGAGTGGAGGGCGTACCAACAAGTAGAACCTCAGTTTTACTGCTGTTGAGTTTGAGAAAAACGAAGGAGAACCATGCTTTGATTTCCTGGAGACAGAGAGAGAAGGAGGAAGAGTCCCGGGATTCAACCCGCGCTGACGGAGTCGAGGAGAACAGGAGCGGCGGGGTTGGCCCACAAAGCCAGCGACAGGTACAAGGCAGACCTCAGGAGGATCCAGGGAACGCCAGGGTACCACGTAGGATCCAGATCCCAGTTGGGAAAATGATGAGAAGCGAGCCAGGAATGCCTTCAGCCTCACCAGATGACTACCGCGTTTACCGCGTTTGCCGCATTTGCGGGGACGTTTCTGCCGTGTAGAGAACTGTCACTGACTGCTTAGGTTTATCCTTTTTTATCTATATTTTTCCTATAATTTTTTAATCTTGTATAGTAGACTTTATATAGGTACATATTTTGATTGTTTGTCATTCTTGTTTGTCATTCTTATAAATTCTGTAAGATATTGTGAGACTGAGCCAGTGTTTTGAATGGCTCTTTGAAAGGAACGGCTCCTCAAGATCCGGTTCCCTTCAAAGAGCCATAAATCCCATCTCTACTGCTGTGGGAGGAGGGCCGACGCCCTGAACAGGTAAGCCGGAATACCTGAGAGCAACGGGGGGAGAGTTGTACAATGGCTGTAGCAGAGCATTGATGGAACTCCAGCATTGTACTGAAATTCTAGAAGAAACTGATGATTATACATCAACAAAGATTCTGAAAGTTGGGAGCCCAGGCATAAAATCAGCAGAAACACAAACCAAAGGGAGAGCAACAGACGAGCAGCCACGTACATCGGCGCCATCTTTCCACTCCAGCCCCACTCAATGTTTTTTCTTCTTCAATACTTCAATTGTCCAGTTTTGGTGAGCCTGTGTGAAATGCAGCTTTAATTTCTATGCTCTTAATCCAGTAGGTCAGCATTTTCTGAAAAACTCAGAGCAGCCTGTTTGCTTAATTTTAACTTCAGCAATTCATCTTGACCTTGCCATCCATCCATCCATCCATCCATCCATCCATCCATCCATCCATCCATCCATTTTCTTCTGCTTATCCAGAGTCGGGTCACGGGGGCAGCTGCCTAAGCAGGGAAACCAAGACTTCCCTCTCCCCGGCCACATTCACCAGCTCATCCGGAGGGATCCCAAGGCGTTCCCAGGCCAGCCGAGAGATGTAGTCCGTCCAGCGTGTCCTGGGTCTTCCCTGAGGCCTCTTTCCGGTGGGACGTGCCCAGAACACCTCACCAGGGAGGCGTCCAGGAGGCATCCTAACCAGATGCCCGAGCCACCTCATCTGGCTCCTCTCGATGTGGAGGAGCAGTGACTCTACTCTGAGCCCCTCCCGGATCACCCAGCTTCTCACCCTTTTCTCTAAGGGAGTCTTGCAACCTGACGGAAAAAACTAATTTCGGCCGCTTGTTTTCGCGATCTTGTTCTTTCGGTCACTGCCCACAGCTCGTGACCATAAGTGAGGGTAGGAACGTAGATCGACCGGTAAATCAAGAGCTTTGCCTTTTGGATCAGCTCCTTCTTCACCATGACAGACCGAAGCAGAGTCTGCATCACTGCAGACGCTACACCGATCCGCCTGTCGATCTCCCGCTCCATCCTTCCCTCACTCATGAACATGATTGGTTGGGCAAACTCCCATGCCCCCTCAAAGACCCTGAAGAGGGCTTCGAGCTGGTCCACTGTTCCACAACCGGGACGAAAACTACACTGCTCCTCCTCAGTACGAGGTTCGACTATCTGACGGACCCTCCTCTCCAGCACCCCTGAATAGACCTTACCGGGGAGGCTGAGGAGTGTGATCCCCATGTAGTTGGAGCACACCCTCCGGTCCGCCTTTTTGAAGAGGGGGACCACCACCCCAGTCTGCCAGTCCAGGGGAGCTGTCCCCGATGTCCACCAATGCTGCAGAGGTGTGTCAGCCAAGACAGCCCTACAGCATCCAGAGCCTTAAGGAACTCTGGGCGGACCTCATCCACCATGGCTTCTCCAAACTCCTCCCATGCCCCAGTTTTTGCTTTAGCGACTGCCGAAGCCACGTTCCACTTAGCCCGCCGATACCCATCAGCCGCCTCTGGAGTCCTACAGGTCAAAAAGGCCCAATAGGACTCCTTCTTCAGCTTGACGGCATCCCTTATTGCCTGTGTCCACCAACGAATTCGCTGGTTACTGCCACGACAGGCACCGACGACCTTACAGCCACAGCTGTGGCTGGCCACCTAACTATAGAGAGACGATAGAGGCACGGAACACAGCCCATTCAGACTCAATGTCCCCCGCCTCGCCCGGGACATGGTTGAAGCTCTGCCGGATATGGGGGTTGAAACTCTTTCCATGCTAACATGCTTAAATGCATTGGGCTGCTGCCATGTGATTAGCTGATGAGCAATTAAACAGGTGTACCTAATAAGGCGAGGGATCTTTACTTTTATTACTGTGGATCAAAACAGCTTAATTTCCTGGTGCAGTGGTTGTTTCCTCTTTGCATTTAACAGTTTAATTTGTGTCCTAGTTACAATTTCATTTTTTTTTTTTTTTGTTGTTGTTGTTTTTCCTAACCAAACTCTTCTTCCTTCGCGTTGCTGCAAGCCATGTGGTCAAGCATCTGCCAAAGTCACCCCAACCTCTCATAAAGAGATGTTCTGTTTTCTCAGGTGATTATCACAGCAGGGCATGATACGAGCCAAAACACACAACAGACTTATACATTCTCAGGCTGTCTGCAGAGCTTTGTAAATCCTGTCTCCAGCCTCTTACACATAGGGACTTAGCTGCAGCTAACCAAGCTAATCAATACACAGAACATTGGGACCTGGCAGCACTTACAATATGTTGAGCAGGCATGACTGCTTGGCATACCAAGGGTGGCCGTTTGCTGATTACATACTGCAAGATTACACTGCAGTAACTCTAACCTATTTAGAGTTGCTGTGAGGCAAATGGTGACACAGTGTGTGGATAACCACCTAAGTAGCTAATGTTTTCACAGTAGCTGTAATGGTGGTTTATGAAAAGGGCAGCCCATGTCAAATAAACAAAGGTAAAGGGTTAATGACCTGAAGGAGCAATATTGGGATCCAGCTGCTGACCCAGTGATAAAAAGGAAGTTCAGTGTTGTGCAGCAATTTAATATGTCTCCTTCAATCTTCCAGTATCCAACGCCGGCCTGAGGTTAAAAAAATACTCAAGAGGGAGGTTAGTTTAACTTCTGAAAATTGAAGTCTTAACACATACAGTTGTCTTACTGTCTGAGTTTCTGTGCTTGTTCTATAGTTAATCCATGATGCCCTGTCAGACTCTTAAGTCAGAGAGCATCTAAGAATCTAAGGTGCTAATCATGCTAATTATGGACATCAAAATCTATTTGCTCCTGTGGGAACCTGTAAATCCCCATAGTACAGTTTCCTCCCCCTCTTTTGTGAACTTGGCTAATTTAGCTACAACAGATCCATCACAGCTATGCAGTTGTTTTTTTTACTAAATCCTCAGCAACCTCCCCCTCAAATCTTTAACTTTAACATGTTTTCCCAAATAAGTCAATAAAAATGGTTTAGAAAAAGAACAAATGAAAATAGCAATCTTTATTCAACCATGTTCAAAGGCTTTGACTTTTCTTATTGATTTCTATAACAGTTCCAGCTGTCATACAGCCAAGTCTCAGTCTCATCATCAGCATTAAAATTTTTATATCACTCCTAGTGATTTGATCTATTTTGGTCAACTAATTTTTGAAGAGAAGTGACAGTTTATCCCTTTAGCATCTCATCGACAGTTTGCTTGAACACAAATCCCCTGTCCACTCCTTGAAATACCAAACATGCTAGAAATCCAGATACTGTGAGGTCTTTGTGAGCCTCATAAATCACATCTTAGAGTTAATTTATGCTCAATGTTAAGTATGCATATGCATCAAGATGGTGCCTTCTATCTGTCCTCTGCGTTCATTTTGCAAGCATTTCCATCTGACATGAACATTTGACAATGTTTGAAATACACATACATTTACATTTGTAAAGGGAGCATAAATGTGGGACTAATTACCCTCAAATCTGGCTTGCTGACTGCAACATCCAACATTTGTCTGCGCCATGAAAATCTTGTAGTATAAACTAGGCTTAAAAAACTATAGACTTGACATGGTGGCTGCGCTTAACACTTCTTGCACCAGTCATCCATTGTCTATATCTGCTTTTTCCAGTGCAGGGTCACGATCACTTGTTTGATCAGAAATCAGTCAAGCTTTTCAAAATAATTAAGCTCCACCATTATTCTTAATCAAATACAAGATGTGTCAAAATCAGCACGATGTTTTGATACAAGTGGGGATTTCTTTCCTTTAGTTAACAGCATGTACTTTGTAATGAACAGCATCAGTGTAAAAACATTGACACGTGGATATGTACAGTTTTTAGCATCTAATACAATATTATGTTTCTTATCTTTCACACAACAGATGTCATCATCAGACTGTCAGCCATATTCCATAAATCACATAAAACTGAAATTAACCATTTTTTTTATTTTTTAAATCATTATCAGAGAAGACTGAAACCTCTTAGACATTCCCTCAGCTTCACTGCCCTTTTCTTCTTGTGCTGCAACAGTTAGCTTTTAAATTGTCAACTGCTTAAACAAACACCTCTAGTACAAACAGATAACACCACCAGTTGGATTTTAATGCCAGCAAATGTGACTAAATGTAGGTGGCAGCAGCGTGGAGGAATCAGCCTGCCGACAGACGTCAAGAATGAGGAATAAGCCCAGGCTTAGTGATCAAACAGTCCATTACATGCCATGCGTAAGACACTTTAACAGATGACATCCTTTTAATGGATAAAGCTTGTTCTTGTTGGCAAGGATCCCTTTCTTTCTTTAGATAATGAGTGTTTCAGGAGATCTGTTTCAAAACCCAGTGTTCATCCATGCTGCTGCTGTTTATTTAGCAGGAATTCTTCCTAAATTGGCAAGCAGAAAATATTACGCAACTAAATATATACACTGAAAATTAGGTTGGAGAGGAAGGCAGGTAGGGAGAAAATATGATGTTGAGTCAGGCAGATGGGGGAATTCCTGAAGAGTTAGACAAAAGTGTTCATGTTACACTAATAAATAAAACAAAGATCTGGGTTTAGCCTTAATAAATCATTGTGAATGTATAGTTTACTATGTGGCTTTTAACTTCACAGAAAAAGGACAACGTCCGTGTGAAACACGACAAATAAAAACAAGAGGGCATCACAAAAATATCATCGGCAGGGATTTGAAGTTAGCGCTATATTTCACCCAAATGAAACATTTTCTATTCTTATAAGAGGAAGTTCAGACACAGTAAACCCAGGAATAGTTAGACTGACACAAAAAAATAAAATAAAATAATAATAATTTTCTTTTTTTTACAATTATGGATTTGACAGCCTAATAAAGTATCTGAGACCACAGGTGAGTCTGAAAAAGACTGATTTCCATCTACATCCCTACATAATGATCACTTTTAATTGTATTAAAATTGATACTGCTTTTTTTTTTTTTTTTAACTTGTCCCGTCCAGCATGGTAGCAAACAGAGTAATGGTCTGGTTGCTGTGTTGTGCTGAACAAATTTCCGTTGTCAAGAGGAGGTTTATGGGTATAAAGCTCCTCTTGATAATCTGATTCATTTATTTATTTAAATACTGTTATTTATTCACTTTGAATTATGGAATCTATGTAATTTTGCTGGACCCGACCAGAGGGGACAGGAAAAGGAAGAAGACAGCAAAAAGAAGAAAAAGTAGAGCAGAAAGAAGAAAGAGGAGACAAAAATACAAGAGATAGAAGGCAATGACGCTTCAGTCCAAACTATCACCAGACAACTAAAATGAAATTGATAATACTTGATGTGACATTTTCCTAGTCTTATTATGACACCAAATGAGTTTGTATGGTATAGTAAAGACACACATATCTCACACTATATTTCACTATACCACTCTGTACATTCTGTATATATGTATATGTATATATATATATATATATATATATATATATATATACATATAAAAGTGTGTGTGTGTGTGTGTGTGTGTGTGTGTGTGTGTGTGTGTGTGTGTGTGTGTGTGTGTATACATATATATCATGAGAATAAAGATGAAGCAACATGAGCTTCCATAAATTGTTTTGAATTAAAAATGTTTGTTTCTTTAGCTAGCAAACAACTAAAAATGTTTATCTATACATTATTTAATATTTACTTTTAGCATGTTTATTAGCTACAAGCTCTAAATCTCTCCTTTATATCCAACAGTCTACTTGATATGTTAAGTGATTTTTTTTACCTATATTTTGAATATCAACCTTTAGCTCCACAATCTGTTGGGCTAATTAGCTGTTAGCTACAGCAAAAACTTAGCTTGTGTCTACATCAACAAGCCAGTATTTGCTGGAAGTTTGCCAACAAGGCAAGGAGCTTAACTGTGAGGTTGGCACCTGAGTGAGGCATTTGGAGGAGGGGAAGTTGTCAGTCAGATCAGTCTGGAGCTACACAGCACAAAAAAAAAAACAGGAAGGGTCGTAATTCTGAATAGCTGAAAGCAAGATTTAGGGTTAGAAAATTAGCTTGCTTTCTAATTAGCATTTTTGTTTAATGGAACAAAATTTAATCAGATTTTTAATTGTGTTTGAAAAGTGCCAAACTGGAGAAAACATGTTTACTTTCTTTATTGCAGATTTTGCAGTTACATCAAAATACAAATTATCCAGATGAATTTGGTCACAAGAAGTGGCCTCCATTCAGTTTGCTCTATAAAAGAACAAATCTGAAAGTTATTTCAAGCTGAGTCAGTCCCATATCTTCAAAGCTTTACAGGGCATCCTGCCAGTGTTGACTTTATGACCTATTTCTTGCCCAGGTGTAAATCCACGTGTGCGTGTTTTCATTCAAATAGTCATGTGCCTCGTCACGGTTCTCTGAATGTGAGCATGCTAAGTATAGATCTGTTTAGTCTGACTTGCTTATTAAACATGGAGCAAGTGTTTCCAGTTTCCTGCATGTGAATGACACAAGCAGAGTGTTCTTATATGTGTTTCTAACTCAGATATATAAAACTGTCCAATTTACACATGAGTGTATCAGGGGCTGAGGTGCATGAACAGCTCCATCAAGACTGCCACCTAGACCACAAACTTAAAAAAACATAAAAATGCCTTCTGATGAAAAGATTTCTCTCAATTTATAGTCAGAGGTTGACTTCTGTGAGAAATCAATCATCTCTTAAGGGAAAATTTTAACAAACTAATAAGTAGTATACAAAATATTAAATCTAAATCTAATTTTAAAAAGTTTGTCTCATTTTACCTTATTCAAAAATGCATTGTTTTGTTTTTTACTTTTTTATTTATATTTCTATTTTCTAATTTTGTTTTCAAAAAAACAGTTCACACAAGCTAGTGAATGAACAAACATTTTACAGAGAAAAGCTTTGTTGATATTTAATGTTATATCTTAAATGTCAATTATAAAAAAAACATGGTTTAATGTTCAAATAAAAAAAATTTTCAGAGACATATTGAAGAAAGAATTGTGTATGTGTGTTATGTCAAGCTAGAGCTGTAATATCTCTAAACCTGTAGGATTGTTTTCAGTAGCTATAGCAGTCCAGCTACGTTTCACAGAACCACTGAAGATCATTTTCTTACTGCTGGTGAGTTTAGCTCATGTTCTTAAATCCACACATCATAAGAGGCTTAGGGTGAGACTTGTAGGACAACAATTGGTTAACTTTTGGATCCACGAGTCATCCAATCTATATGACCTTACAGGTTGTTTGTTCATACCTGTAAGTACAATCCACATTGACCTACTCTTAACAAAAACTTGATATACAGCAGTAGGTATTACACATCTCTAAACAACCATGTTTGTTTTATTATTAATATGAGTAGAAAAATGTCATTTTATAGGTGCTTTCTTTAACGATACACACAGTCCTTTTAGGAAAGTAGAATGGGAGTAGATGTCACCATTATGTGTAGTACCTGAAACTAAAATAACCAATATAACAACTACAACTATAATTTGGTATTTGTTGGTTATGTCTAACATCACCAATTTATTGAAACACTTCCATCATTTCCTCATTAGATTTAGGAAACAGGTTAGGGGTTAGAAAAATATCATGGTATTGGCTAAAATACACTCAGAAAAATAATTTAAGACATTATTGAGGCACCCTGTTTATAGAAATAAGGGAGATAGGTCTGGTAGGAGAGATACAAATGATTATATATGTATATATATATATATATATATATATATATATATATATTAGGCATGGGACATTAACACATTAATTACAATTAATTAATTACAAAAAATGCGTTAAAAACATTAATGCATTTAATCACAGTTTGAATTTCAAACAATGCGGAACGTTTGTCAGTGCACGAGTTGCTGGTACACCAATTAAAGTGAGACACACTTCAGAGCTTGGCTAAATCTGTGTTGCTAATTAAACTACTTTGATGATATATTTAGCAAGTTTTCAGACCCATATAGCAATAATAATAATAATAATAATAATAATAATAATAATAATAAAAAATAAAAATAATAAAAATAAAAATAAAAATAAAAATAAAAATAATAATAATAATAGATTTCTATAGCACTTGTTGAATTGGTGCCAAATCTGCTTGATGGAGAAGAATGCTGGTACCTTCCTAGTTTTGGTGTGTATCACCCATGCAAGCTTGACCAAATCCGACTTGTGTTCGACTCCAGAGCTTCACATCAAGGCATTTCACTTAACAATGTATTGCTGACAGGCAGCTTGCTGGGAGTACTGATGCAGTTTAGGTGTGAGCAGATAGCCATCATGGCAGATATTGCACAAACATTCTACAGTTTCATTGACAGGGAAGATGATTGGAACTTCCTCAGATTCATGTGGTTCAAAGACAACGATACAACCAAAGAAGTTGTGGAATATAGAACGAGAGTCTATGCGTTTGGCAATCATCTTCTCTGGCTGTTGCTGTCTATGGGCTGTGCTGAGCGGCTCTACATCCAAGTAAAGCACTTACTATGAAAGCTTTCAAGTGATGTCAGCAGTTGGGATGTTCCTCTGTCAGCGGACAAGGAGAAGGAATGGATTGTTTGGAGAGACTTGCTGAAAAGCCTACATCGCTGCCTGCCTGTCTACTGCTTAACATACAGAAGTCTTTTCAAATGCCTCTAAGGCCATTGTTGCAGTGGCATAATCTCAAGGTGACTGATAGTGAGTGAAGTTGCCATGTAGGTTTCCTCATGGGGAAAGCCAAGTTGGCTCCATCATCGGCCCATACTGTTCCCAGTTAGGTGCTGCTGTCCTGGCAGTGGAAATTGCTAAGCTGGTTGTGAGTGAGCTCATAAACAAACTGTTTGGAATTAAAATGCAATTAACTGAATTTTTCAGACATTAATAAAGCATTAGTTTATAATATTAATGTCTGTCTATTATTTGATTCAGTCATCCACTAAAACATGTTTCACATGTTGCATGTTATCCAGATATTTGTTTTACTCTAAATACCAAAGTTACCAACCAAATACCTACCAGCCCAAGTGCTTTAATTTCAGAATGTATCTTATATTTGAGTTAGTTGTCCAAGATTGTTATTTAATCACAAATTTAAATAAAAATTTAAATGTCAAAAGTTGAATTTTTTTAGACAAAACTTTCCCACAAATTAAAGGTTTGAAGCTATATCATACACTGCCATTAAGGTTTAAACATTTGCAGATGATAGTTTGTTTTCTGGCACATTGTTATTCAAGTGCCATTCCAATATTATTCATCTTTTTTTTCTATTGTGTGCCATAACTGTCTTAAATCTAAAATGTTTTTTTGTTTTATTCAAGCCTTTATTTTTCTCTAAGTGTATTTTTACTAGGTGTCAAGTCAGATCAGGATACATGCTTAGCTGTTGAAGACGAGATGTAGTATAGTTTGATTTGCAATTTTAGCTCTGTTGGTGACCATGTAGCTCCCATAATGACAGTTAATGCACTCATGTCTGCATTGCTGCTTCTGCAATAAGCCAGTATCAGTCTGAGTGTGATGTCTGGCACTTAGCTGTGGCTGCTCTAACAGGATTATCCTGCTGTTAACTGCTTTCTCTGTACATTCTGTCTATTCTTATACTACTCGTCAACTTAAACCTCTAATCTGTTGCGAGATCACCATGCTCACAAGTTCATTTCAACGTCACATAAAAACAGACTTCAATCTTTTCTGATTTACAAACCTTACAATAATTGTCTACAAACAGTGTTAAGTTCCTGAAACGTGAGACATTATCACTGGGCTGCAAATGTTGTCAATAATGACCTCACATTGGCTAAAAATGTCATGTTTTTGAGCCCCTGCAAGGGATTTGCTGTGTCTGATCTTGAGTATTGACTTGCTTGCATGTCTCCTTGCCCTCGCTTAACAATAGGTGGAAAGCAAGCAGGTGAGCTCACAAATTTGCTGGCATTGTCGAGTATGACTGGTGTTTTGTATGAAGTCAACAATAAAAACTCTTTAACCCAAACATTGGCTACAGTGGGGGACCATTGGTCATGAGTTGGGATGGCCAAGGTATACTTGCCTAAAAGAACATCTGTCATTACCAGCACAGTTTCCAGTTTATTATGATTTGGTTCTAATATGGTGAAGTTAATGGTCAAGATCTCATCTGGGCATGAAGCCAACAGGAGGCCCATAAAACCAGGTGGCTGTCTCAGTATCCTTGCAAAACTGACACTGCTCACAAGCCAGACACCACCGTGTCATATCAGAAGACATACCTGGCCAGTAACACCAAGATCGCAAAAGGGACAAATTTCTCTCAGTACCCTGCTGTCCATGTTCCTGGTGAACTCTTGTCAAAACCTCTTTTAGTAAGGCAGCCGGCAGCAACAGTCGTAACACAATTTCAGCCCCATTTGAACAAAGGATCTAGCGGTAAAACACTCCATCCTTCTTAACCACCCAATCCCACTGACAACAGAGCTCTAAAGCAGACTAAGAGAGCTGTTTCTTCTTCCCATAACTGGGTTCTTCCGATTCCAGAAACAACACACTTCCTGAATGACAGGATCAGTCTGTTAGTGGGCAGATATATTTATCAGGGTGTGTTGAGGCAGGACTGTGACAGCAGCTTGCGTCGCATCAGTGTTCCCTGAATGCACATCTTGCTGGTGGTCTAGGTAAAGAGGAACCAAACCTTCACGTCATGTTGGTCAGGTGGATGCTGACATGATAAAGAGTCAGCATTCCTATTACTTTCTTCCCGACCTGTACTTGACCTCAAAGTCAAAGGCAGCAAGCTGTGCAGCCCAGTGTTGTTCTGTAGCACCCACCTTGGCAGATGACAGATGAGTCAATGAGCTATTGGCAGTGTAGACAATATACTCATGACTAGGGTTGCAAAGGGGAGGAAAATTTCTGGTAAATTTCCAGAAACTTTTAATGGGAAGTTAAGCTTTGAAATTTTGGAATTTGGGGATAATAATAATTATTATTATATAATAATTTCAACAAACTATCATATCCAAACATAAATATCAAGATTTTGTTTTGTCATAAGTAGAAATCCATGCAAAATAAACAATTAAGAACATGGCACTTCAACAGATTTACTTCAGAGTAGAACTTTAAAACTTTAATTCTTGTCCTGAACAATCAGTTCTTTTATTGAGCAACAAAAACATAAATGTTGAGTAAAGTATTACTCAACTGAGTGGCCAACAGTTTTTACACTCTCACATTTGTGTTGCGAACCTTTGTGTGTGTGTTACCGAACAGTGGCCAGTTGCGCTCAGAGGCAGCTAATGATTGTGGGATTTGGAGGATGATGGAGGATACAGGTGCAAGGGCCTCAGATCCACAAAGTCCCTTCCACCAGGTGGATGCAGATATGTGCTAGCATAACTGCATGAATAGCATATATATTCAAGTGTGCTTGCTATGAATCTGGTTGTTTTAGCCAAGATTATGCAACAGTATGTTTTCCTCAACTATATTTAAGTTCTCTGTATTTCTGGGTAATTCCCAAATATTCCCATTAATTTCCATATATTCCCAATTATTCCCATGGAAAGTTTCCAACTTTGAAAATTCCTGGAATTTTGCAACCCTACTCATGGCCCACTTGAGTGCCAAAAGCTCCTTCTACTTCTACTTCTTGGAACTGTTGTTCTGCATGTTCCACTCAGGGAGCCTTAAACCTCGGCTTGCATATGCAATAGGCCCCATTCTTCCTTCTTGCTCCCGAGGAGCACTGCACCCAAGCCACCAAAACTTGCATCCACTTCCAGGATAAGAAGGTAGCGAGAAGTCTGCATAGGCAAACACTGGTGCTGTGGCCAGCTTGGTATTTAGGGCATCAAGGCCTTACCTGCATTGATTGCTTAGACCAGTGTTTCTCAATGCTGGTCCTCAGGGCCCACTGCCCTGCATGTCTTAGAGGTAACCCTACTTTAACACACCTGAATTAAATGAATGGCTCATTAACAAGCTGCAAATAACTTGATGAGAAAGTTTATTAATCTGAATCAGGTAGGAAGTAGGAACACACCTAAGACATGTAGGGCAGTGGGTCCTGAGGACCTGGGTTGAGAAACACTGGCTTAGACCATGGAGCAGTCAAACTCTGTCTTGCACCCCTTTTGAACTTTTTACCACCCAGCTCATCAACAAGGCAGTGTAGAGGGGCTGCCAGCTTTGCAAAACCCCTTACAAAATGCCTGTAATAGCTATCAAACCCCCTAAAAGAATACAGCTCAAACACATTAGTGGGAGTCTGTCAGCTGACCCAGTCAGCTTGCTCGTCCACTCTGGCTCCCACCCCTTTCCCTCTCAGTAGTGCAGGTTGGATGGTGTTGAAAGTCCTGGAGAAGTCAAACAACATGACCCTCACATTGTTCCCTGCCTGCTCTAAGTAAGGGAGGAATCGGTGCAGCAGGTAGATCCCCCTGTAGCACAGTGCAACTGTTTGAACCGTCAACAGGGTTCCTGGGTTAAACCATGGCCAGGTCATTTTCTGGGGTGTTTCCATATTTTCCTTGTTTCTGTATGGAATTTCTTTATTTTTCTTCCATTGTCTAAGACAAAAATGTTAGTTTTGTTAATTATTCTGAATGAACTGTTGGTTTAGGTGTGAGTTTCCATTGTTGCTTGCCTTTAGGTTGTCTTTGTAATGAGCTGGTAACCTGTACCTTACATTTCACTCATTTTGAAGAATCAGCTGAAGGCCACTACAACCTTGAACAGGATTAAGTGGGAATAGAAAATTGGTGTTTCAATAGTCACTGTTTTTAGTTGAACTAATAATTCATATACAACTGTAGAAAGATGGTTTAAATATCTGTTGCAATGGAACCACATAATGTGGTAATCTACTTATAGGAAAATATTATTGGATTTTATCTGATTTTACTGTCTTATTTCTCCAACTGGGTCCCTCTCTTGCCTCATTTCTGATTATTTACCTCTGCCAAGGTGAAAGGTCGTGTATTAGGGGGCTTTGGTTTGTCTGTCAGTGACATAACTCAGAGAGTTATGGTTGGATTTTGATGACATTTGCAGGAAATCTATGGAATAAGGAATACATTATTAGAATTTCACCACCTGGATCCAGGAATTTTTAAAGGATTCTTTATTATGGTTCATAAGAGATCATTTTCACATTATTGCCTTTATCTCAAATATAATGCCCATCATCATTTGCAATAAATAATTTACAATGGCTTGGCGAAGGTCACTCTCTGAGTGCTTCTAGTTTTGTTTTGGAATAACTCTTCTCCTTCTTCCCCAGAAACTGCACCTAAGGCATTTGGAATCCCACTCTTCCAGGTCATTGCTAATGACCGGGCCTACAAACTGCGTCAGGATGCCCTGAAGGAGAGCAGGCGTGACTGTCTGGACTTAGAGGCCAGTATCCTGCACTTTAGGGCAGAGAAGAGACAATTCTTCAATGGGAACAAGTCTCTAGTCAGCTCCTCATCAATCACAGGAGGAGGCCCAGGCTCGTCGTCTACAAACTCTGTGGCTCCTGCACCTGTTTTTGACACCCAGAACAAACCATTGTCACCCACATTTCTGGATAACACTGGCAGAGGACAAAGGAGGGTGAGTCTATTTACTGTCTACTTCTGGACATTGTACAGAAAATGGCTTAGTTAATGTTGTTTCTGTAAAAAAAGAAACCTGAAGATGAGAAAGCTACTTTCAACATTATGTGTGATTCAAGGGGTAATTAAATCAGTGAATAATGGATGCCCAGACAATTATACAGCATAGGAATAATCAAAGAACCAAGCTGCATGATCTTACCAAACTTACAATGGGATAAGTGTTAGGTGACACCTGCCAATTAAAAAGAGGGCATCATAAGTGGTGTACAAGGTAGCAGCAAGAAACAGAATGTAATAGAACAGAATTTCCTCTAAATTACATGAAACATCAAAATTATAGGTGCGCCTCTCAGTAATGCTATTAAACAGACACAGTCACAATCACATCATAAAACCAAAGGAAGGGGAAATTATGAACATCATTAATTAAATATAAAACAAATAGATAAAAATCCCTGTTAAAAAATATTGCACTTTTCATTATTCCACCGATCAGAGGTAGGAGTAAAATGTCCTTTTTTTAGATATTGTGTGTGTTGACTGAGTGAGTGAATAGTCTTGGAAAAGTAACTGCTCATAGCTTTGTTGTTACTTAGATTAGATAAACTTTATTAATCCCGAAGGAAATTTTAAACACCAGCTGCTCATGCACCCATAAAACTTGCTTACATTATAAATAAAGCTGATTAAAAAAAAAAAAAAAGATAAGAGTTCTTTTACTAAAATCAATAAATACATAGATTAAAACTGTAAATGAAATAAGATCTAATCATAATGAAATCATAAATCTGCTCTAGTTTATTACAGCCAGGGAGGCTCCATCTCCATCGATAATCGAATGTCCACTTCTCCTCTGCCCCCCTCCCTCTCCACGCCCTTCCAGTGAGTTGTGCAGCCTGATAGCAGAGGGAACAAAGGACTTCCTCAGTCTGTCTATGGCACATCGGACTGATATCAGCCTGTTGCTGAATGTACTCCTCCTCTGTGATAGGACAAAGTACAGGGGATGTGTGGTATTATCCATGATGGAGTGAAATTTACACAGAAATTTTTGTTCTGTTGCCGCCTCCACAGACTCCAGCTTCAGTCCCACAGGCCTTTTTAATTAACTTATTCAGCCAATTTAGGCCCCTCCTACTGATAGAGCCCCCAGTTTTATGAAAAACCAAACTTGAAGGGAAAATGTTCCTACCTCCAAACAATCTCTGACCCAGGCATACGCACAGAATCTAGCAAAATGGGAAACACGAACGGTACAGAATAAAATGTTGTGAAATGTGAGACATTTCTGCACAATCCACTATTACCTTTCACACCACGTGTTATATATTAAAGCTGTTTGCAGAAATTAATAAAGACGTACGTTTGATATTAATTCTCCTAAGACCGCACGCTTGGGAAATAAAAAAAACAAAACAAAACAACTGAATTTTCAGGAAAAAGGGAGATGATATTAATAAGAACCTCAACCAGTAAAATATTTTCTATCATTGTTAAACAAAACTTTGATGTTATAAAATCCATCCAGATAAATAAGGTGACAGTCTGCTGCTAGCATGTAGCCGTCAGTGTGGAAAGTAGCTTTGGTCCTTCATTCCAGCAAAGCGGGACGCAGACTGGAGGCTGGAGGTCTAGACGTGATGCTACGCTAATGAAACACACAAGAGGAGGATTTCCTTTTATTTATTTATTCTTACACAATGCTTTTTATTGTTGTCCCACTTTCTGTCAAGACTCTTTATTTCCCACAACTCCTTGTACACCTGGTTAATAGCTGTGATTGTGTCCCTCTGCACCAGCTAGCACACCCAGCAACTAGGAAGAAAAATTCATCAAAGGTCATCAAAGCACCAGGCTCTGGCCAGCTGAGCTAACCAGCCAACTTTTGAAACACTGTCAGAGCCTTATTCTGCTTAAATAGACACTGATTTTTCTCAGATATAATTCAGCAGCATTTACATACCAAATAATAATCAACTTTATCCAACATACAAAGTTTTGACCAAGAATTATAGTGGCCCCTGCATTGTAAGTTGGCAGACAAACTTGTCCTCTATTATTTTTGGTGGCTTGGAGGAGCACTCATGGCATGCACACAGACTATAGTCAAGATCTTTTTTTTTTTTACTGTAACTCAGCTATGCCTGCTCTGAGTTGAATGTTGTATCTTTCCAAGGGCTTTTGGTCACAGGTGGATTAGAAATAAAATGCCTTAGATGCTCCATTGTGAGCCCCACTTTGACAAGAATCAATTGTGGAAGATTTACACACCCAATGGAGAGTTTTCTTTACAATAACAACATATTTTAGGTCAACCACGAAGGGACTTGAATTCTCAATCTTCTGATCCAAAGTCAGATGCCTTATCCATTAGGCCACGTGGTCCTAAACTAGCTTAAGATTGTTATTGACATAACAGGCCAATCATTTGAGATTTGTGTGGCTTAGTGGCCTTGGTTTACATACCTATGCAACTTTGCTTGGACATAGCTGAAAGCACCATTGACCTGGGAGACTAGGTCAGTGGTCTCCCCCAAAGGGTGTGCTCATACTAAGAGGAAATTCCCCATTTTTTGCCTAACTCTGTTCAAAAGTCTGATGAGATCAAAAGTGCTCTATGTAAACAAAGCTATTGACTGTCCCCACCTCCGCTCTTGGAGTCTGTGGTTGAATCTGTGCTAGTCAAAGTTCAGCAAACACTTAAACATACAAATTAAAAACACCAGTTTGGAAGAAAGCTACGCTGCACATGCATTTTGCCACCTTAAATGACCAGGTCTATGCTAAAGCTAAAACTGGCTAACCATCACATCTCTTGGTGATTCCCCAATAGTGGCTTGTTAATATTTTTTAGCTATCATAGCATCTATTGTTCAATTCACAGACTTCCTGTCCCTCAACATGACTGACAATAGGCTGAAATCCTATTATTTAAAAGAAAAATTAGTTTCCTGTGTAGCACATTTTCATCATTTTGTTGGACCACTAGTTGGTTAACTTCATTAGTTTTCTCAGCAACACAGTACATACATTCTTTTACATAAGTATAATGTTTAATCTTTTGTTTAATAAACTGTCTTTACTTGAACCACTAGAGGGTGGTGTTTCTTGAATTTAAATGGAATATTTGGGGGAGTTGTCTGAAATGACTCATGCTGCTTAGCAGAACTGCCAAAGGCTATTTAATAATAAAAGCTAACAGTGGGTCATAACACTTTGAAGTCACTGAAGGCATTTCTTATCTGCTGGATTAAGTATTACACAGAACTAGTGTAAGGCCTCCACAGTTCAGAAAGCTAATCTCTGTCTGCATCTCCAGATGTAAACATTTTTACAACAATTTGTTTCCACAGCGTCTTTTTTTTCCTTGTGAAAATGCAACTTGTGCATTTCCCCGTGTATGTGAACCCTCTCCTTTTGAGGACAGTAACTGAACCTAAAAACAGCTATCAACTGTAGCACATAAGAGTTTATGTCTATAAACACCACACACACCCACAGTCTTTCCTGATTAGAGGCATTTAATAGACATAATGTAAAATCAGACTAATGATTGACATTGTTACTGATGATCGATTTGTCAGTTGCGTAGTTTAAAGAGTTGGAGAAGAGAAAAATCCAAATGACTTAGTTGGAACAAAATGTAGTATAAAGTAATATTCCTCTACATTGTAATCAATGCAGAGTGCATACAGGGTTGAAAATAACCCAATGAGAATTTCTTTTAAACCCACATTTTATCATGAATTTGGGATTCTTTATTAAAAATATACATACACTGTGTGCAGAATTATTAGGCAAATGAGTATTTTGATCACATCATCCTCTTTATGCATGTTGTTCTACTCCAACCGGTACAGGCTTGAAAGCCTACTACCAATTAAGCATATCAGGTGATGTGCATCTCTGTAATGAGAAGGGGTGTGGTCTAATGACATCAACACCCTATATCAGGTGTGCATAATTATTAGGCAACTTCCATTCCTTTGGCAAAATGGGTCAGAAGAGAGATTTGACGGACTCTGAAAAGTCAAAAATAGAGAGATGTCTTGCAGAGGGATGCAGCACTCTTAAAATTGCCAAGCTTTTGAGGCGTGATCATCGAACAATCAAGTGTTTCATTCAAAATAGTCAACAGGGTCGCAAGAAGCGCGTTGAAAAAACAAGGCGCAAAATAACTGCCCATGAACTGAGGAAAATCAAGCGTGAAGCTGCCAAGATGCCATTGGCCACCAGTTTTGCCATATTTCAGAGCTGCAACATCACTGGAGTGCCAAGAAGCACAAGGTGTGCAATACTCAGGGACATGGCCAAGGTAAGGAAGGCTGAAAAACGACCACCACTGAACAAGACACACAAGATAAAACGTCAAGACTGGGCCAAGAAATATCATAAGACTGATTTTCCTAAGGTTTTATGGACTGATGAAATGAGAGTGAGTCTTGATGGGCCAGATGAATGGGCCCGTGGCTGGATCAGTACAGGGCAGAGAGCTCCACTCCGACTCAGACGCCAGCAAGGTGGAGGTGGGATACTGGTATGGGCTGGTATCATCAAAGATGAGCTTGTGGGACCTTTTCGGGTTGAGGATGGAGTCAAGCTCAACTCCCAGTCCTACTGCCAGTTTCTGGAAGACACCTTCTTCAAGCAGTGGTACAGGAAGAAGTCAGCATCATTCAAGAAAAACATGATTTTCATGCAGGACAATGCTCCATCACACGCATCCAAGTACTCCACTGCGTGGCTGGCCAGAAAAGGTCTAAAAGAAGAAAAAATAATCACATGGCCTCCTTGTTCACCTCATCACAAATAAATACATAAATTAAAAAATAAATTAAAAAATTATAGCACAAATAGACAACTACAATAAAGATTTCGCTATAGCTCTTGAGCCTCTTTTTAAAAGCAGCAACAGTCTCTGCAGCCCTGAGGCCCTCTGTCAGGCTGTTCCACAGACGAGGACCATAGTGGTGGAATGAGGCCTCGTCGTAGGTTTTCATCCTGACTTTAGGAACAAATCAAAAGGCCTGTACCAGAGTATCTCAGGGTCCACGAAGGCTCATTATTTAAAAGAAAATCAGATAAATAAAAAACCCCAATACCATTAAGACATTTATAAATGACTAAAAGAACCAAAAAATCAATCCTGATTTTGGTCCTCGTCAGAACTAGTGCTGCTGAGTTCTGGAGCAATTGTAGATTAGAAATATTCTTTTTGGAAAAGACAGAGAGCAGGGCATTACAATAATCTAATCTACTAAAAATAAAAGCATGCATCAGCGTCTTTGTGCTGGCAAGAGAGAGAGAAATGGGTGGACTCTGGCAATGTTTTTCAGATGGTAAAATCTTGTCTTTGAGACATTTCTAAAGTGTGGAATAACATAAAAAAGAACACCCAGATTTCTCACACGTTAAGAAGGTCTAAAACTAAATAATTTCTGTAAAATAATATCTTCTCTTGTCTTCAGGACAAAAACTTCAGTTCTGTCCCGATTAAGTTGTAGGAAATTCTCTGCCGTCCATGACTTTATATCTAAAATACAGTTTTAAAGGATGTTATCTGGCTCCAGATCATCAGGAGACACTGCAATGTAAAGCTGCGTATCATTAGCATAGCTGTGAAAATCAATGCCGTGTTTTCTGATGACATCCCCAAGAGGCAACATGTACAGATTGTTTTGTTTTTCTTTTAGACCATTAACAAAATAAATGTAAAAGTCTGCAGTTTTAATGGTGTTTGTATTGTAATAGTATAAGTAATGACTGTTTTCCACTTAGAGAAGTTCTGTTTTCATACATGTTCATAGTGAGTATTTATATTTAATGACATGACTTTCTTTCACTATTAAGTTACACTTAGCATTTAAATTATTAAATGCTGACTTTGTGAATGGTCAAAAAGTCTCGTTTATCAGGGAGCTGATAAACTGTGCATTTGTTTATAATTATTTATAGATTATTTAGTTCATTTTTAATTTATACAGTATCTTCAGATGGCCCACTGGTCTTGTTGGGGGCAGCAACTGACTAAAAGACTGGGAATGATGGTGGATTGATTGGTGTGCAGAAAACTAAACAAAGACTTTTTTTTTCTTTCACAGATACTTGACAGTAGCTGCGTTTCCATTACAGTATTTTGCAAAATAAAAGCAATATTTCTAAGATTTTGATAAAGTGCAACTGCGATTTGCAGGTGTTTCCATTGAGGGGTGTTTAGCGCATTAGCGGTTATTCTCGTAAAATCTCGTCCCATGATAGAGATTTCTACATCTTTGTAAAACTTTGTCGTTGTTTGCTATCAAGGATGACGATTTTATTTTTTTCTTTAATTATTTGTAAAAAGATTTCCGTCTCCTCCTGCGTCTACTCAGACTGTAGCATCTCTATTTGAAATGAACTGGTCATGTGACCCGCTACGTCACGTCTGGTGAAGCGTAAATGTGAGAAAAGTGTTTCCGTTACCCTTTTGCGATATACTTCTATATCGACACGTCTGAAAAACCACCTCATGAGAGCGTAAAAACCTTTTAGCGATATTTGAGAGCTTTTTTCGAAATGTAGGTGTTTCCATTCCTGGTTTTTAATTGCGATTTTTAGCTTTTGCGCAGTTCTAGGGGTAATGGAAACGCACCTACTAATAGTCAACCAAACAAGCGCCTTACCTGTTTAAAAAAAAAACAGACCTTACCTGTGCTCACTTTTGAACTTTGGGACAGTCAGGAGGATGCTGAAGGAATGGTAACTATGGTAACTATGGAAATGTGCACAGAAGCATCATTGAAAGTATAAAAGCATGTTTGACTCATCTCTGTCTTTACAGCAGACACTAAACAGCTGCTGTAAAGCCATTAAAAAAGATGATTAATGAGCAGTTTGTCAGAAATCTCTGAGAACATATTTCACAGCTATAATTTGTTATAATCATATCTTAATCCACCAGAAGTACAATAACTAATTAACCATTGACTTTTAGGTTATTCTCTGTTAAGAGCACACTGTTTACAAAGATGACAGCAGAGGAAAATGTTCTCAGATCCAAAAGTAAGGACTGTAGGTATTGTGTTATACCTTACCAGACAGTTTATGGGAAACATTTTGTTCACCTCCAGTTTATGATGCTGTCCAGAATATTCATCTGAATAACACATCTAAATTTAAATGATTGAACCTATAAAAGTTATGTGCACTTTGAAAATCAACTGACTAATGATAAATTTGTAAAATACAATGTCTTAAACAATTAAAAATTGTGTTCCACAGGTGTAAGATATATTTCCCACCTTTCAGAGGACTGTTTTACATCATGGAAGTTTGGTTGTTTTTGTCTTTTCTATTGTAGTTTTTTTCTCATTTGTGTTTTATAAAGAACAAAAATCCACCAACTAACAGAGAGACGGCACGGAAACGAGAGCAGAGGCTGAGGCGTACGAGAAAGTCTAACCAGTAACAGGAAGACAGCTGAGAAGATGTTTATGAGCCATTATGATCACATTTAAATGTCAAGCTGATTATTAAATATTTATGATTGAACATAACAAGCTGTGTTTTAAGATAAACAAAAAAATTGTACTTAAAAAAAATAAAATGTTTACAAAGAAGACTGAATTGTTTATATATAAATCATCAACAAAATTAGAGATATTCAACCTTCTGTTGAAATTTACAAAAAAATGTAAAAAATTTATGCTATGTTGATATATCATTAATGTAGGGCATTTAAGTAGAATGGTTTTCTATAGTGAGTTGTCTTAAATGAAACATTCTATGTGGTTCTTGCATTTGTCCAAAAGATGGAGCTATTTTTCAGCTAGTTCATCTGGCCACGCCCATTGGCTGTCCAGCCCCGCCCATATACAGCCCCACCCCATTTTGCCATTGGCAGAGGGGCTATTCAGCTCTAGATGGCACTAAATCCCCTCTGCTTGCAATATGGCTTTTAGAATAGTTTATTAATGAGTTATTATTTAATTAGTTTTAGCTTCACTTTGATAAAATGCACAACTATTAGCATAACGACAGCCAAACGCTTCAGTTAGCACTTTATAAAGCTGCTCGACCGGCTGCAGACTAACAGAAATCCAGCCTTCCTTTACAATAGCATTTACATGTCTATACCATAGAAGAAGACTGAATAAGATTATTAATTTGCATGAAGTATAATTTTATTTATAATTACAGATATAATAGCATTAGCTGTAGCAGAGCAGTAGTGGCTAGCTCGTAACGGGATAGAAAGGCAATGGGAAAGACTACTCTTTCCCTACCTTATTGAGCTAAATCAAACTCTATCACTTACAAATCTCTGGACTGTAGCAGCTCTTTGTTTATATGTCTGACAACACACAAACCGAGTAGCTGATAGATGAGGAGGCAGCAGCAGCTATTTGTGTAGTACTGTGACTTGTCAGGCGCAGTGACAGATAATGTACACAGAAGCAGCAAAGCTGAAATAGATTACTGGAACAAGGCGGCTGATGGAGGAAAAATGGCTGGCTTTGTGAGGCCAGACATCCCATACTGGAGATATTTGTGCCCTACATGTTGTGCATGTGGACACTTAAACCACAGGGTTGCTAACAGTGCACACTTGTAATATTGAAATGTTGATTCAAATGTCAATTTAAGTTTGTGGTGCTGTGGCTGGAGCTGCTTCATATATTATTTCACAGCCATTTTAAGGGGAAAGTTTAGATTCTTCAAGTTTTATATGAGTCACTAATGGTATCATATGCAGTATATTGAGCAACTAGAGCAGGATTTAACTGACATACCCCCAAGTTTTATAAAGCAGAACACAATTTGGCCACAGAAAAGGAGGTAGTCATTGCTTTGTATCACTCATAAACTTGATATTGATATTGTAATTTAACTGGTCTGGACTTCATTTTGACCAAAAGCCAATTTGGACTCAGAAGGCTGCTGTTGTCTTGTTGTAAGAAAACCTGCCACCAATATTTACATATGAGAGCATCTTACACATTGAAAATAGAGTAAATACCCTTTCATTCCTTTGCTACTGATGGAAATTCCTCAGACACTTGATGTTCCTCCAGAAACCATCTGGAGGTCAGAGACAGTGATTTATATCCCTGCTGTCTTCATTTTCAGCCCCTCTGATATTTGTTGGATGGAAACAATAAGATGAGTGGATACAGGCTGATTTGTGTGTTCTGCTGGCTTTTCTCCTGCCATCTGCCTTAAAATATCTTTTCTGTTTTCAGCTGTCACATTCTCTTTGTTATTTATTCTTCTAGCTGTCTCAGCCACACTGTCATCTGTTCTCAACTTTTTTCCTTCCTCTCATTCTCCCTCTGGTAAACATATTTATCTTTGCTACGTGTCATTTTAGCATCTCTCTCTCTTTTTTTCCAGCATAAACTTTTTATTCTTTCTCTCAGTATTTTGTATAAGCATGTCTTCTTTACGTAAGACAGGCTCAAATTTTGTCCACAAACATTTAGGGCATTCTTACAAGCATTTGTAAACCTGGACTAAAACAGTAATGGTGGATTTTCCAAAAAAGAAACTAACAAGAAACTTTATCTGGGGAAACTCTATTGTCAGTCTGGATATCAAAAATAGCTTCTGCTCAGAAATGCAGCTTTATTAAATATCTAGTACAGGTCTTGTGTTTGAAATGTCTTGGTTCTGAACAGAAATAAAGTGGCTGTAAATCCTTTATAGTGGATCATTATTCAAATTAATAACTAATAAGTGGGTGGAGACTAAAGCAGGACATAAAGCCAGTAAATATTGGCCTTATTGGCCTACAAATACACAGAAGTCTCCTGATGTAAATGCTGATCTGACACTACCATTTAAAACATTTGTATTTGTTGAGCTGCAGCTTATATTAAACTGGGTTTGTTTAGTTATTGTGAATCCTTAAAATAACTAGTATTACCAGTTTATTACTGATCCATGTTTCCATTTTACCTACCGTCTTTATGATAACCCATGCACATACCCAGTAAACATGAATGATCATGTGATATGCATCATAGGCGTGTAAATATGTACACAGAAACTGTGCAAAATGCTGTGACACAGTTCTTGTTTTTAAATAGTTGAGAAAAAAAATGTATACGTGTGGAAACAGCATTCTTAAAATGTGGAAAACACACTTGAAAATCAGTCATTTCATTGTGACATGCAGGGTGGTCTGTCAGTGGACTGCATCTCCGACCTCGTAGAGAGTCAGTCCCGCCTGCTGGAGGCGCTGCAGCTCTCCCACCCAGCCGAGCTGGAGCTGAAGAAATCGTCCTCAGAAGGAAGGACGCAGACCAAGCTCAGCCTCAACCCCATCTACAGACAGGTGCCTCGGGTGTTGGAGAGGTGCTGCAGTCACATTGAGACCCATGGTGAGTCGATGGTCCCCAAAAAACACTGAAGAGGTTTCAATCAAAGCACTTTAGTTTGCACATTTTCTAATTTCAGACTGAATTCTCTGTGTCTATGCAAACAGACATAAATAAATATCACAAGGAAGTTATATGTCATCTCCAGGTCTTCAGACTGTGGGCATTTTCCGAGTTGGGAGCTCTAAGAAGAGAGTAAGACAGGTAAACTAACAATGCATGATTCAACATATCTAGAACAGTACTACTCCTGCTTCTGTTTTTAATTGTTAGTGTTTAGCACTGCATGCTCTCTCCTATTAATAGCACTTCTTTTAAGTTTTTTTTTCCCTCCTGACAGAGAGGGATTCTTCCACTCACTTTTCCCTAAAACACTGGAAGTCCAGTGTTTCCTCTTACTCTCCACTGGATGCTGAAAAATGAGAATCTTCAAGCTGCCGAAGTGCGATATCCTGTTTTTCAGAATTCATGTCCATCAGGGGGAACGTGGCCCCAGCACAACCCCAGCAAGAGCTAACATCAACCTCGTGTTTCTATCTGGGAATCTCTTTTCCCTCGGGGTGACTTTCTGTATTTATGGACTGTTTATGTCATCTTGGTGTGTGTGTTTATGTGTTTTCCCCTCAGCTGCACGATGACTTCGACATGGGGGTGGACGTCCAGCTGGACGAAGAGCACAGCGTGCATGACGTGGCAGCTCTGCTGAAAGAGTTCCTGAGAGACATGCCCGATCCTCTGCTGCCCCGAGAGCTGTACCCTGCATTCCTGCATGCCAACCGTATGCACTCACACTTCTTTATACTCCATAGCTGCATTCAGTCACTTGTATATGTGCAGTAAACCAAAACCAGACACCTGCGGCAGATTTGATGGAAATATCTTCTATTTAAAACCTAAGCAGTTGAGGCTTTTGCAGTAACAGGTGACAGGATCAGACTAACCTCCTCCTCTTCCTCTCCTCATCCAGTGCTGAGGGGAGCAGACCAGCTACAGTACCTTCAGCATCTTCTCTACCTCCTCCCACCCTGCAATTGCGACACGCTGCTGCGCCTCCTCTCCTTGTTACACACCGTGCAGAGCTTCGCCCAGGACACCATAGGGACCAACGATGAGGAGGTGGGTCTCTGCTGCTGTATTCAGACCAGCACAGTTCCATTTGGTGGAAATGCCTGCATACATAATGTCAGGGGTTCAGGGATGAAAAGCCAAGGAGTTGTATGCTGGAACCAGACTAAAATTTAGGATATTTATTAAGAATTTGTTACTTGCTGACAGATGCAGACGCATCAAAACTGGTATAGAAATGCAAAATGAAAGCTGTGAAAAGAAGGATGATTTGAGTCATAGTCAGGAAGACTATATATATATATATATATATATATATATATACATACATATATTTGCATATATCAACACTTCTGTACATACAGTAGTTTTGATCTGAGATGAATCGTTCTATTAAATCTGTTTCAAATAAAGGACAAGAAACGACAGAAATTTTTATTTTATTTTTATTTTATTTTTATCGATTTTTTTTTTTCAGCTTGTTTTTACACATTTTATTCTTGCAAGCTCACACACTTTGAGAGAACAAAGTGGTGGTGAAACAAAAGAAAATGACTGATGTTGTAGATGTGAGCTCACGCACTAGTTACCTTAAGCTGAGCTTTGGGACATGTTATCCAAGAAGGAGTTCAGCTTTAACTTTGAGAAATACCTGTCAGTTCAGTTCCTCCATATGCACAAATATCTGCTGCTTCTGATGACATCATGAAATAATTAGGAAGCCATTATATTGTTATGTGTGGATGAAGGAAAGCAGTTCCTGCATCCTGCATTGTTTCTGCTCTTTTAGGCTAATTTGAATTTATGTTATCCCCGGTGAGCTTTAATTCAGCCACAAGGAGCTTTTGGAGACTGTTGGAAATGGAACTTAATAAACTGGAGAAATGGTTTAATGTAAATAAACTAACATTAAATTTAAATCAACCTAAATATATAATATTTGGGAATAGACCAATCAACGCTAATAAGAAACTTGTGATAAATGAAATAGATTGACATTGAAAGAGTGTCAAAAATAAAATTTCTTGGTGTATTGACAGATGAAAGACTAAGCTGGAAGAAACATATAAATTATTATTAACTCAAAAATATGTAAAACAATTTCTGTTCTTTATAAAGTTAAATATTTTTTAAATCAGTCATCATTGTTCTCCTTGTTTTGCTCCTGGATACGACCATACGTGACCTATTGTGTTGAAGTGTGGAGGAACACATACAAGTCAACATTGAATTCAGTCTTTCTTCTTAAAAAAAAAGCCATAAGAATAATCACAAACTCCAACCGATTCTCTGTTCATCAAACTGAAAATATTGAAATTTGAAGACCTGTTAAAATTCAAGATTGTTCAAATTATGTACAAAGTTAAAAATGAACAGTTGCCTAACAGCATCCAAAAGCTTTTCCAGTGAAGGGAGAGTAAATTCAGCCTGAGAGGAACATACATGTTCAAAAAAGCCGCTGTGAGAACGAACGCTGTAACAAGAGGAGTTTAACTCTGGAACAGCTGTAGTGAGGATATAAAAACATGTCAGCCAACAGGAAAACTGAAACAAAAGATGAAAGATGAGATAATTAAAGGATATGAAGCTAATAATGATTTCTGCTGAATGCTGTGGATATTGTATATTATGATTTATTGTGTGTAGTAACATTGTGTGTTAGTGTGTAAGTGATGTTGTAATAGGACATGATGTGTAATATTATTCAGAGATGCTGTGAAAGTGTCAGTATTTAAGTTGTTATTGAAAAAGTTTTTGGACTAAATAAGTGCGCAACTTCTTCCAAAACCCTTTTTGAACTTTAAAATCTTGTTTTTGTTTTTTTGTAACAAATATTTACTTTGTTTTAAATTTTTAGTTTGAAACTGAAGTAAAGTTATTTACAAACCTTTAACGTGTCACTACTACAGATTTTCATACTTTGGTGCCCCAACAACGATTAACTCAGCATCCTTCTTGCATCCTATCTCTTCTCTAGGCTCTCGGGGGGGCATGGCTCAATGGGTAGAATTGTCGTTCTGTAGCCTAAGGTTGCTGGTTTGATCCCCACCCGGAGAGCTCATGTTGAGGTGTCCCTGAGCAAGACACCGAACCCCTAATTGTTCCTGATGGGTCGTGGTTGAGCGCCTTGCATGGCAGCTTCCGCCATCAGTGTGTGAATGTGACGTACATGTAAAGCGCTTTGGATAAGAGCCCTATATAAGTACAGACCATTTACCATTTTTCTATGAGCACTGTCTCAAAAAGTCAGTCTGATGATGGCTCATGTCTTTTCTTTTGCTCTCTCACTTTCTCCCTTTCTTTTCCCCTCTCCCTCTGATTATGTCCTCTTGGGTTACTTTGCTGAATAAACCACGGTTTGTGGTCAAAATGTGGTCAAGTGTTTTGATATCCGGATGCTAGCATGTGTGGTGCCATAAATCAAGACACAGCTGATGCAAAACACATGGTGCTGCGAGCTGGAAAAAAGTTGTGAAGTGCAGTTTCTCAGCATTGAGATGCTGCAGGAATGAGCATAATAAATGTCAGCGTGTCATCAAAATGAGTTCTGACTCGTTTTGATGACACGTTTTGACCTAACTCCTTTTGGTCCCTTCAGGGTTCACAAGTAGCTTTTCATAAACTTTACTTCTTTTCCTTTTTTATGACATGAGGAACTCTGAAGTAGCTGCAAACAGTTTTATGATTTAAGCGATTGAAACAACCAAAAACAACACAAATGTAGGATTTTTCCATTAGTTAAGAACATCTAGTCACATACTCTTGTCCCCAGTGAGTTAGGTTGACCATCACTTCAATTAATGAGGCAGATGTGATGTCACGTGAATACAGAGCATCCAAAAAGCGCACGAGCAAGCTCAAAATGTACATTATGAAGGTTTATGCAGTTATGAACTTTCTATGTCATGAAAAATAATTTTTATCCTTCATAATTTTAAACAAATTTTCCAGTCAAACTCATGTCATTGTTCTAAATGTGCTAAATAGCTTTTGTTTTGAACAAATTTAAGCTAAAAGCATCAACAAATATCAGCTGAACTTAAACTATTTGAACTATTCTCAAATGTAACTACACAAGTAAAATTACTTTGAGGAGTTTAATTCGTCATTTTTTTCATACAATCATGAAAGAAAAAAAAAGAAAAAAATCACAAGAAATATTTCTTTGCTTTAAGCTGAGCCGGTTTGTTTCAAGAAGAATACTAACGCTGCTTTCTCCTCTTCGTCTCCATCCAGATCCCTGGTAACAAGATGACGGCTGCTAACCTGGCGGTGATCTTCGGGCCCAACCTGCTTCAGAGGGAACGAAGTGGAGACGTGAGTCCTCATGCAATGGGGATCGAGGACAGCACCGCGATCATCAGCGTCACTCTGGTGCTCATACAGAATCACCGGAGGCTCTTCACGGTACGACAGGTTGCACACCTTCAGCCTCCTCATCATCATCATCATCATAAAATGTCTGGCAAACCTGTGCCTCTCTTGTGTCTGAGTGATTCTTTTTCACCTCACTGTTTGGAGGCTGTGGTGGAAAGTTGAACTAGTTTTAATGAGTCAGTAAATCCGGGTGATCCTGCAGGTGTCTGCAGACCTGCAGCAGGAGGTCCTGATGAGTCTGATCCAGACCGACCCGGACGTCATCGACTACCTGCTACGGAGGAAACTCAGGTAAGCAGCAGGTCTGAGGTAAAAACAAAACAAACAAACAACAACAACAACAACAACAAAGAAAAAAAAAACATCCGTGTCACACAAACCAGTGAAACCAGCGATCCATGTGTGTGTTCTGCCTCTTCACAGCGGCAGTCACCTGACTGTGGAAACCAACAGCGAGTCGGGGGGTCGTCGGGACACGGGGGCGTCACTGGACTCTGTGGGAGCTTCCAGTGGAAGTCTGTCCCCACTGGAGCCCCCCTCACCGCTTTTCACCCCAGACAGGAACGGTGGTGAAGGCAGCCTGTCCAGCGAGGTCTTCCTCAATGTCCTGAAACTGAACCAGAACAGGAAGAGACAGGAGATGAGATATGGTACCCACGTTGTTGGTATTATTTCAAACTGTGGAGACAAATGTGTTTTGGAGCTCTTACCTTTAAATGACTTTAACATCAAATCCAGCAAAACTGCCTTCTTCATACTGATACTCACTGATTCTGCAAAGTAATTTGCAATCTTCTGGAGGGTTTTTAGGATGTGCTGGTAGAGGTTCAACACCATGAACGCTCATGTATCTGCTAAAGGCCCAGTCATGGGAAATTTGGAAGAATTGTGTGAATAAATTTTTGTATCAGTCTCCTGTTTTAGCCCATATTAAGAAACAATGGATTGTTCAGGACTGTAGCATAGTACTGTAGTAACCAGCTTAAAACTTGGTTTTTATTCTGTCAGGGTGAAAAACTTTAAATGTTTTACAGGTTATTTTAGGGGAAATATGCGGTTGTCCTGGAGATTTCTACAGAGAAGTTACACACTGATTATAGGAGAAGTTAGTTGTTAATGTGTAGTAAATATCTTTAAAGCACACAGTCAGCAGGGATGATAAATGAGGCAACAGCACCATCTGGTGGTGACAGATTGCAACCTGAAGTAGCTGTAACAGTGACATAAATTATTTCTAAATGCAGATCGTGTTCTTAATTCTCCAGGTGAGGTCCCCCCGGGCAAATCCATCCGTCACATGCGTCAGTTCCACTCCCACCACAACCTGCTCAGCCTGGCCCAGTCCTCATCTACTTCTAGGCTCCACAGTCAGGATGGTGACCAGCAGGAGCGCCGGGGGCCGCTGGGCTCGGCTCTAGCCTTCACTCTGAGCAGCGGAGGAAGCTGCTCCAGTCTGAGCGGCTTGAGTGAGAGCAGCATCTGGGTGAGGCAGGTGCCGCAGGAGGACAGCAAACCATCACCGGCCTCTAATTTCTGGGACTTCTTCACCGGGAAAGGGTCCGGCTCAGAGACGATGGTATGATTAACAGCTGGAAAAGGGGTATGAAGGGAAAACTGTGCACATATTATGTTGCTTTAGGGTCAGATTTTTTCCAAAACAAGTCGAGTTCCATTTATCTTTGCGTTTTGGAAAATCTCAAGTTACTTCCTGACTTTCCAAATCATCCCATTGGAGGCTGGAATTTCCCACGGTTTTGGCTCCTCTGCAATACATCATGTGTAAAGTGTCATAAACTCAAAGACACTGAAGTTAGCTTCCATTTCAGAGCTAACTCTGACATGGAAGTGTGATTCCACTGAATTTTTGGCATCTAGACCACATCAGACCAGGTCCCGATAAAAAAACTACACTTAGACTCTTCAGACCTGGACTGAAATATCCTACACAGAATCTAGATTCATTAAAACACAGTTTTTGATCTGTGAAACCTTTATTCTATTTGTGAAAATGCAAATTATGTAAATGTTATAGGATGTTGCAGAACTTTTACCCAACTAAGGCATTTTGCTTTTCCCACTGTCGTTGATCTAGATGGAAAGAAAAACATGTGACACTTAAGACCAACTAGACACAAGTTATGTAAAAGAAAATATGTCTGAACTAGATCCATAATACACACGTGTAACCTGACTTTTTCTTTTTTACAATGTTTAGAGAAGGCCCCGTTTATTTGCATGTTGAGCTCCTGCCTCTCACTTTAAAACAAAAAAGATCAATCGAAGCATTATGAATTCATACACATTTTCTATGTTTTTATGCTCTTCTTTCCAGAAATAGTGACTATTTTTTCTCTAACCTACCTTCCATCTGCCCCGGTCAACCTCTGCCACAGCCTCAGTACGTGCAAAAGAATGTGTGAAACAAAGCAACAAGGGCTGCTTTCTTAAGAACCTTCAATCCTGGGTTGCACAGCAGATAATCATTAGTAATGAAGATGTTGCTTTTTACTAGATTTGGTTGATAAATAATGCATCACTTTATTTAAGGGGAATCTGTGTTTGATTTAAAGTTAAAGAGTGATAGTTCGTTAAAAAGTGATGACAGAATGGCAGAACCAGTCATTAAACTGAGCCAGATTATGTCTGCACTGTCCTGCAGAAGTAGCTAGGAGAAGTCCTGCAGTCCTGTAAAACAAAGCAAAAACATAAATATCCTCTTTTAATTCTAATCTTTTACTTATAAGAACATATTGTTTTTTAATCATTTAAAGCTACAACCTCAAAAGAAGAACAGCCAATAATCATTTTCATCAAATTTTCGACAAATGCAGAGGCAGTGTGTGAAAAACCAAGTCCACCCTTACCCTTTTAATTCCAGTAGCAGGTAGCAGCCACATGCTGCTGTTCAAATACATCTGATTATCTGATCACTGAGGTTATAAGTTCATTTCCCAGCTAAGAGAAAGATTAACAGGTGGAAAACATTCAAGGCAGCTTCCAATCTTCCTAGGATGTCCCAGGAATCCCAGTTATGATCAGAAAAGCTGCAAGGAGAGTAAAAACATGTCAGATACTCCAGGCCCCAGTAAGCATGTTAAATGTTAAAGTACAATTAGAAAAAGGGCTTAACAAGTACGGATTGTTTGGAAGGGCTGCAGGAGGAAGGCTCTTCTCTCTGAAGAGAGCACGTCAGCATGGATTTAAACTAACAGTCAAAAATCTGGAAACACTCGATTTAATGGGTTAAATGTGTTCAAACCTTTGATTAGCACTGCACATCTGTAGAAACTACAAAGCTTCTGGAGCAATTTCCTTCGGACAGATAAAGTGGAGAAGCTTGGTCATAATGCACTGCAGCATGTTTGGAGAAAAGCAAACACAACATTTCAGCATAAACACCTCAAACCAGCTGTGTTTGTGCTTGTTAGCAGCCACAAAACCACATGGAGACTCTTAATTCCTCTATATACCAGAATATTCTAGAGGCCATCTGCCTGACAACAATGATCCGAAACATTTTGTGGTGAAAAAGCAAACAAAGCAAATCTCAATGAACTGAAGAAACACTGGAAAGAAGGGGAGTTTTTCCTTGCTGCCTCTGCGTTATGGCTCAGTTTTGATAAAAAAAAAAAAAAAAACAGGGTAATAAAAGTAAAATATAAAACCTAATTGGAAGATTTTGTACTTGCTTCACATGCCTGTACGTCACATTTGTCTTTTAGCTTTGGTCCTTGTCATTTCAGATTCTTGTATTGTTCTTTTGTTTGTTTTTTCCACTTCTTAGAGGTCCAGTGTTGGTTTCTATCATGCCGAGGTCACCGTTCATCCTGGTCTTCTACACGGCAACAAGCCTTCATGCTGATGTCAAACTCAAAATTCACATTCGACAGGTCAATTATATTTAAAAAATGAAAGGAAACAAACATGGATGCCTGAGAAAACATAAACTTCAGATCTTACAATATTTTGCTGACATGTGTGTAATTAACCTTTGCCAAAAAAAAAAAAAAAAAAAGGTGTTGACTTCCATGTCTTTGTATTGAGAATATTCAGTATTTTACAAGCAGACGTTTTTTTCTGTGTCCTGCTTCTTTTGTCACAAGAGGGCAACATTTACCACTTTACAGCTGTTCTTCGTCGGGTGTACAAACAAGCATCGTAGGTTTGGAAGTGCCAAACAACTAGCAAGTGTACAGATGCTGTAAATACATCTTCCTGTTTTTGTACAGATTTCTTTCTTCTTTTTTTTTTGATATCCTATCCTAATTTCTTCTGCACAAACAGAAATTCAACAGTTTATCTTTCACCTCAGCATGTGAATGTGTCATAATTATCATTTTTTCATTCACAGAGAAAACAAGCTGTTTTTCTGTATCATTGTAAAACCCATTAAAGTGTGCTAAGCTGAGAAATAAATGTCAACCTGCCTTTTGTGTAGCTGCATATTGTTGACTGTCAACAAGAAGAAAAGAAACCAATGTACTGAATAATCATTCTGAGGGTTTCTCGGAGTTAAGGTCATGCTTTTGGCAGAAAACCGGGCATGTGAGTCAGAAGACAAAAACAAAACCTCCTGGGAAAGATGATCTCACGCAGGCAGAAAGCTTTTCAGCTCCACTTTTTGACTTCAGCTTCTAGTAAGCTCTAGAGAGCCGGCTGCTCCAATCAGACGGAACCACAGAGGGTAAAAAAATCACCTCAGGACCCGTTTAATATAGAGAACGATCCAACCTCAACAGTTTGATTCAAAGACGCTTACTTCTCTAATATCTAATCAGGCAGTCCCTTGGCAACAATTCAATACATTCAGTCATGTAGACAAGATGACCTGATAAAGTTCAAACTGAGCACCAGAATGAGGAAGAAAGGAATTTAAAGGTACAGTGTGTAGCTTATCTGGCTTTTTGTTAGCAAAAATTAAGCATCGCTGTCATAAATACGTTTGTTACCAAAGTCCAATCACAACTGCATCCAAATGAAAGCGTTCCCGTTTTTAGAATGAGTTTATAAATACATAGGTGGTGGGGCACCTAAAAGGAGGCTGCCATGTTGCTTTGCCATCTTTGAATACGGTAGCCGAAAGGGGACAAAGTTTTTAGCCTTACACGTTTTACCTGCGACTCCCTGCTTATTTCTGGGGGGTGTAAACAAGCAAAGAATACCGTGGATCACTCAGCTTGCCAGTTTACACTGAAATGAATGACATCCATACTCTTTGCCCCGCGAGACGGAGGAAAAATTAGCCAAGAAAAGAAAAATAAATAATAACCCAAAGCAAACGAGAGTGTACATTAGTGGAGCATTTACCAGGTGGAGGCAATTGATGGAGAGGGACTTCAAAACTGACGCAGAGGTTGCAGACTTTCTGCTGGATGGGTGAGTTAATTCAATCTAACAGTGAAGTTTATTTTGGCGTTATGTTAGAAACAGGGCAGGGTGGTCCAACAACTACTTCATCCTCCCGTTTAAGTCGGATTATTTACTGTTACTTGCGATAAAAAATGACATAAACGTTGTTAGTTAGCTACAGAAGTCATACCAGTAGGAGACCGCACGTTTCTTTCAGACATATTTTCTGAGAGCTTTCCCTCATGTTTCATAATTTGTTTCAGCTGGTTTGTCAGTGGGGGTGAGGGTAGTTGTTCATCTAGTCAGATAAAATAGATCAAAGTAATACTAGTTTCTCGTCGTGATTTAATCACTAGAACCGCAAGCATTCTAATGTAAAAAAATATATATCAGAAAATAATTATTTAGAATCAATACGTCGCCCACCTCCCTTGATTAATCAGCTGAAATACATTTAATTAAACACAGAGTAATGTTACAGCGCGGGATCTTCTTTGTAGCGCCGACAGGTCCACTTCATCAGATGTGTGTGTCTCTGTGTCTGCAAGTCCGGACAAAAGGTTTCACACGATAACATTATCTATTAGCATTAGCTCAGTACCAAACACATGGAGGGCATGCTTGTAACTTATTGGCATAAAAAAAACAGTTCTGTACCTCATCACCCGACGGGATACATGAACTTCTGGGAGATGTTGACATTTTCACATTTATGACTCTCCACGGCTTCCGTAGTTGTAATAACACAGTTAAACGGAGAGTTTCCAGTGTAGCACTACTCGCTTACTTCCATCACATTAGCGCACCACTAGATGGGAGTAAATCTTACACACTGGGGCTTTAAGTGACTGAAGGTTTCCTGGTTGTGATGCTATCATGTCAATATGGAGCAAAATCTCTAACCGGGTTCTAGCAAGGTGGAGCAAGTAAAGTAAATAGTGCTGTGAGACATATCAGGACAAATCTTTCCCCCTCTTTTCAGAGTTTACACGATTAACAGCAACAAAACTACAGTATTTGAAAACTGGCCAATTTTGAGAGAGAAAACTGAACATCTCGGCTTCAATGTGAGCCACAAAATGAAAGTGCTTGTTTCAACACAGAAAAACAAGCAACATGAAGTATGTTTGTCACAAGATCTTACGGGAGGCGAGTTGTCACTAGAAAACAACTATGTACACCTGAAAAAGTGTCTAAAACAAACTGATTCAGTGTACTTGATAATATTGGAAGAGCAATCAGTCAGTGACTAGAGACACGGCTGTTTCAAACATTTAAATGAGATAAATTATTACCATAAACACAAAATTAAAGAGACTGCAGCAAATCTGAGGCCAAGTTACTGACATGTGTTTACCAAACAAGGCCTGCATGTTACACAAGTGTTGAGCTCATAATCTTATCAATCTTTTCTCCTAATCAGATTATAATTTGGACTAATTTTAATTTATATTGTATTATTATTTAGATTCAGACATAAATGAAACTCTGGTAATTAGATTCAAAGATTAATATATTATTTTCTTCATTTAATTCATTCATTCTCTGTACCACTTAGTCCATTATGGGTTGTGGGTAAGCTGGAGCCTATCAAAGCATTAACTGGTGAGAGGCAGGTGAGACACCTGGACAGATCACCAGTTGATCACAGGGCCACACATAGGGGACAACCAACCATTCACACACACACACACTCCTAGGGAGAATTAGAGTCATCAGTTAGCCTAACATGCATGTCTTTGGACGGTGGGAGGAAGCCGGAGAACCCGGAGAGAACCCACGCATACACGGGGAGAACATTTATTCATTTTTAGTCCCAATTAATCTCCATTTCTGCAGTAAATCTTTTTGTGGATTAAAACTGGAAGCAAGTTTAGAGGTTTTGGGAACCATACTGATGCTCGGTCATGTTAATGAAGATAAATTTTCCTCCACATATTTTACAAATATCAGCGTATGATCCCATCACAGGGAGAACAAGACGGCGCTTACTAGTTCACAGGAAGAAAAATTTTAAGCAAGTCCTCATAAAACGCAGTGAAGCTACAAATTAACCTTCGGTGTGGCGTTCAGAATTCTGAATTTACTCCTCAAAAGTGTGAAAACTGAACTGTTCAGGCAGGTTTTTTCTGCCTTCACCTTAGAGAAAACCTGTCTTCTCTTACTTATTAGTTCCAGACTGCACAGAAGCAAAAAGCCCACAAATGTTTACATTGTGTTTGTTTACTGATAAATCGGGGCACCAGTTATGTTCAATGACCGGGACGTTGAGAAATGGTGTCGTTTCCCTGCAGTCAGCATGTTTGCAGGAACACGTTAGATAGGACGGCTACTGCTGGTTCTCCACAGGCTCCTTTTTATGCATAAAGATACTGTTCCCAGAGCTGCAAGACCTTCTGTAAAACACAGCATCATGGATGGATAACGGTAAAAAACAAAAACATGAACACTGCAGCTGCTTCAACTGTGCCAATACAGCCATTCTAACCTTATTTAGAAGTTAATCCAAACTTTTTATTTATTCATTTTTGGACTATTTATTAGTCCCAAATCAAAAGAGCAGAAACAGGGTCCAGATTTAAAAATACTACATTATCACAGTCGACATTATGAGACAGCCTATTAAAGAAAACTGCTTCCCCAGAGAGAAATTACAGTCCCCTAACAGGTTTTGTCCAGATTAGAGATAATTTAAAGTCTTGTTCATTAGGTTGATGCTACTGGCAGGAAATGACCTCCTGTACTTTCCTTTGTCTTGCTGTGAACCTGAAGAAGCCTCTGACTGATCAGTGGATTATGGATATTCCTGGATGAGGCAGGGCAGAGAACCTGGATGAGCAGCTGACAAACTGGTTAAACGTTTCAAGTGTAGCCCAGATGGAGGCGCTGAAATCTATATAAAAACAAGTTAAAATGTGTATTAAACCCGTAGCCTCATCAGCATTTACTCAGATTTAACCAGAGACAGAAACACAAACTGTTCAAGTTTTCCAAAATCCTTTATGTACTCCAGAGCAGATTTTTTTCCCTCTAACAATCAACACTGGAAAGTTTCTGATCGGCTGCTTCCAGAACAGATTCAAATGCTTCATATGAGAGAACTTCTCATCTTCATCAGTGCAAGTAGATCTTAATGAGTCAGCTTTCTGTGACCAGTCATTTTCTACCAGAGCTGTGCAGCTCTTCGAGCACCGGGAGGTTCCGAGTACACGAGCAGAATAAAGGTATACCTGAAACATAATGCCCGCTGATTATTTCAAACAAGCACCTACTTATATTCAAATAATAACATCTGCATTTATATACACATCAATTTCCCATAATTCAACCAAAATATATTTGCAGATATCCAGAGCAGTTTACACAGAAACCGTGTATTTAAAAAAAAGTGGAGTTTAATGGACTTTATTTAAAGAAAGATGAACACTCAGCTCTGAACTCAATCTTTCCAAAACAATGTGCTTCTGTGCATTTGTGTCCTTTTGTAGTTTAAGTACAATTCATGTAAAAAGCTTAAAATATAAACATCATTTGGTAAATATGGAAGCGGGTCCACAGATTCAGTTTCAATATCTCTGCAACCATGAATTGTTTTTTTTTTTTCCTGATGTCTGTGAAATTGTAAACCTGTTGAAATAAAGTGAAACAAAACCCCCAAAAAACATTAAACAGCACATTTTTTTAATGCAGATTACTGAAGTTAGTTTAAGAGCAGCGCAGACATGGAGAGGAAATAGTTTTGGATTTTTCCAAGATGAAGATTTGGGAAGTGATTTAAAAACTTTGAGCCAGTGAACTTAAACACACCTAAGTACTGGCAGAGCAGCCACATCCGGTCTGGATGGGGACTGCGCTCTACGATGATGCCTGTAAAAGGTTTTGAAAGATAAAATAAAAAACAACATTATGTAATGTTTAAGTGCTTACAACTCAAAACATTAAAAGGTGTTTTTTTTTTTTTAACAAATTAAGCAGCCGCCATCGTTTCATATGCAGCTGTGCTATAAAGGAGTGTTGAAGGGGAACTTGTTAGAGGTTTGTCAGCTTGGTAACATAAAACACTTAAATAAACAAAGAAAAAAAAACTTCTGGTTTGTTTGAGTGCTTAACAAAAATAGAGCTAAAGAGTTGAAAATGAATCAGCTACATTCTTAAAGCAAAAGCAATGGAGTGTTTTGGGTCATGTGACTTTAGAATATGAAGATTTCATTATCTGCTGTCTTGGACAGCTGACAACAACAGACATGGACGCTTATTTTGGGTTTCTAAACAACTCCACTATTCTCAACTTATTCTGCACTTTTCTCACGAGTTTTTCATCATTGTTACTGATGACTGATAATCTGTGTGTCGGAACTACTTAAAGAGACCAATCATAATTATGTGAAAGTATTCTGTGTAGTGAGGCTAATTTGAATGAGCAGTCAAGAGCCAATGAAATCAGAAGCTTACGCCAACTACAGGAAGTTAGCCAAGGACAACAGTGGCTAAAAGCTGATAAATGTGCAGTAGTTGCCAATAAGCAAATGCCAGCCAATGGCAGCTAGAACATTACCAAGCTAGGTTAGCTAAATCAGTAGACAAGGTATAGCCAGATAAAATTAATTAATTTAATAAGTGAGTGGGTACTGCTAGTTAGCCAACTAAAGAGTGGCCATTGCTGACCAGTACAGATGTGACCCAGGACAAAATTAGCTAATTCATTGAATTCCCCACACTCGGATACCCAAAGGATTTTTTTTTTTTTGTCGATCTACATCGTAAGCTCGGTGATCTGGAAAGGGGCTCAGAGTAGAGCCGCTGCTCCTCCACATCGAGAGGAGCCAGATGAGGTGGCTCGGGCATATACATATATACATGTATATATATACACATGTGTATATATATATATACACATGTATATATAATTTTTTCCTGCCCCAAGACTGTCAGCTGGCCTGCATAAATGTAGTGTGACATAACAGAAATGCAAAGAATTTGGTCTCTTTGATCCCTGAAAAAGAACGAAAGATACAAACATGCATGATCTGGCATTTTAAAAGAGTCAGATAAATTTGTTGTCAAAACCACCAAAAGCCTATGTGGAAATAAAAATGGCTTATGTCGTTTCCACTGTGGCACAAAAAATGGCTCACAACACAAACCTAACCAGCTTTCTCAAACTCTTTAACTTCACCGGGTAGTTTCTGCAGGTAGTAGATCTAGGGCTCGCTATCTTTTAAAAGCAACACGTTTAATGTTCAGAGATTTGATGCTCCTGCTCATTATGGTAAAATATGATCATAAAATAAATTTGCTAATGAAAACACTCAAAGGTTAAAACATAGATACTGCAAAAGCTTCATTTTGGTCAGTTTACTTTACTTAGATTTTTAATATTATCTTTAAATAAAAACAGAAAATAACTGGCTGTGCTCATTAGTCGATTTGGTTTAATCTGACTCAATAACCCCTTCTGGTGGCTGGTTTTCATTTCACACTCTACCTTCAACACCATGTTAGTAGCACCACATCATGATGTAAAAACACTGCAAACTACATCACCACGTTGTGCTAAGTGTACACATTCAAACCGTCAATCGTTAAATAAAGGTGATGTCAGTGGTTTAGCGGTGATGAATGGGACGTCTTACAAAGCTGTCAGACGTTAGCTTCTCCACTATCTGAATTTTTCATATGCAAAGCCAAGAAAAGCTTTACAACCACTGTGGAAAAAGCCAAGTTTACGTGGTAAAATATATGTGTATATATGTATATATATATATATATATATATATATATATATATATATATATATATATATATACACACATACATATATATACATATGTTTACATATATATATATATACATATATATACACACCTATATATATATATACATATATATATCGATGAAGAAAACTGTGTTGACACCATTGGCAGCCATGAAAACAAGGCCTGCCATCATGACACAAGTGTCTCGTGCTTCTTCGTCAGCCGCCGGCTGCTTTTTCCATCACACACACGATGATGGCAGCCTCTTGGATTGGCAGTACAGTCCTCCCTGCTGATGCCACAGTGCAAAGCAAGTGTTGAAGAATTGGTTATTTTATATATCAAGGTGCCTGTCGCAGTGTGGATTCAGAGGATTTGGAATCCAGGAGGCTGGCATGCAAACCTGCACTCGTCTCAACCCGTCCCAGTGGCGCTCCAGTGCAAAGCTCCGCCTACAGGAAATAAAGCCTGGATACTTATGTGAGCGGACTGGGTGGAGTCGGTGGCTGCCATAAGCCCCTCCCCCTCCGTTGATTGGGCAATCTGTCAGGGATTTCCCATTGGCTGGTTCAGTCTCTGGACTGGTAGAACAGGATGTATCCTGACTCAGAGTTCTTGGAAATGTCTGACGTCAGACCGTAGAACTCCTCGATCGCCTGTGCATCGATTTTCTACAAGAGAAGAACAAAGTTGGACTTAGACAAATCAAGGGTTTCATATCATTCTCTAGTGTTCACTGTTGAAGATCAGAGCAACATTTTGGTTATTTGCTGAGTGAGCTGGCAGAAAGTGTCACGTTAAAAATATATTGTGGGTTTTTTTGGAAATAACACAAACTGATGGATGTCCATTATTCTCTTCCTTTGTTTCTGTGTCACGTTCTTCTTCAATATAACTCAAGGAAGGTGTTGTGCCGGTAAGACATCATCCTGCATTTATTGTTGTCCGGCTTATACCCCACCTACCAGGTAAGGGTGCAGTTGAATGTGGAAACGCAGCAGAGATCAGGGTTTAACACACCAAACCCACCCCAAGCTGGACCCCTTGGTGAAAATGGGGATTAAATTATATGTTCTCAGTTCTTTAAGCCAACCACGTGGTTTATTTTTAAATGAGAAATTGCAACCGCATAATAAAATAAGTATATCTCTGCAACCACGTGGTTTACCGTATATTACCAAATAAACGCCCTTGGGCAAATAACCGCCCATGTCCTAATAGCCGCCCAGGGTCTGACCCCATTTTGTGAATTAACCGCCTCTTCCGAATAACCGCCTATGTCCAAATAGCCGCCGACCGGCTGTTATTTGGATAATTTAGATTAATATAATATTGATTTCATTAAGCCCAATTTATAAGCTACTAGGAAAAGCAAAGGTGCAGTAATTCTGGTAATTACGGAAACAGCACACACGCGGAGTCCAGAGACTCACTCACTCAACAACAACAAACCCAGAGGAAAAGTTTTAACATGGCAAGCAACAGCAGTGAGTTGAATGAACATGATACCGGTACGCCACAACTCATGGACGGGAATAATTTACGGGGGAAGAAGAACAGAAAGTTTGACGTAAAGTTCAAGCTAGCCGTTGTGAAGTATGCGGAGCAGAATTCTGGTTTGGCAGCGGCCAGGCAGTTTAACGTTGACCCAAAACGTGTACGAGAATGGAAGCAAAAAAAAGGAGAACTACTATCTCAGTCGGCAATCGATGGAAAACGGGCTCGCTTATCTGGTGGAGGTAGGAAGAAAGTGAGCGAGGAGCTTGATGCTAATTTGTGTCAGTGGATACATCATGTTCGTGGACAGAACCACCGCGTGTCCCGCAAAATGATCCGCATTAAGGCGAAGGAGATGTATGCTACCGTGAGTGACAAGAGAGACGACGGGGTGGTGTTTGGTGCAACGAGCGGCTGGCTTAATCGATTCCTGCGTCGGAACAACTTTTCCCTCAGGAGGAGAACAACTGTTGCACAGAAGGACGCTCCCGTCGAGAAGATTGTCAACTTCCTCGTTTTCTCTACTAAACAGATAGAGGCCAAGAAAATCCAGCCCAAGAATATTATCGCCATGGATGAAACAGCCGTCTGGTTTGACATGGTTGGTTCCAGTACGGTCAGTGAGAGGGGCGCCCGCTCCATTTGCCTCAAAACAACCGGCCACGAGAAGGCACGCGTCACGGTGGCTCTTGCAGCCAAAGCAGACGGGACAAAGCTAAAGCCTTACATTGTGTTTAAAGGTGCTGTCCGTGATGTAAAGGCTATGCAGAGCATCCCCGGTGTGATCATAGCTTCCTCCAAGAATGGCTGGTTTAATGACGACCTGACAAAGGATTGGCTCCAGAGGGCAGTGGGGAAATTCCACTTCGGACCGAGGCTACTAGCGTGGGACTCGTACCGATGCCATATCAGCGAGGCCACGAAGGCAGAGCTCAAAAGGGGCTACAACCTTACAATGGCTGTTATACCTGGAGGTTGCACAAAGTACCTGCAGGCCCCAGATGTTGTGTGGAATGGCCCTTTCAAAGCGCAGCTCCGTGACTACTATGATAACTGGATGGCTGGTGATAAAGACAAGACCTACACCAAGTCAGGGAACCTGAGAGCCCCTTCTCGCCGCCTCCTGGTCGACTGGGTCCTGGGAGCATGGGATGCACTGGATCGGGACACTCTGATCAACTCATTCAAGGTAGGCTGTGTGTGTGTGTGTGTGTGTGTGTGTGTGTGTGTGTGTGTGTGTGTGCGCGTGCGTGCGTGTCTGTGTGTTGCAAACAGTAGCTTAGCTGATTGTTGCTTTTTGGTATCCTCCAAGGTGTGTGGGCTGACGGTGGCAGCTGATGGGAGTGAGGACCAGCTCATTCACTGCCTCAAGGAGGGACAGCCATGTCAGGCAGGCAGAGAGATGCTGTTGAGGGCTAGACAGCAGGCTGCTGCTGTGGTTCAGGAAGAGGAGGAGAGTGATGAGGAACAGCAGTTCCTCAATGAACTTGTGATTGAAGAGGAGGATGATGATGATGATGAGGGGGGTGAGGGAGAGGAGGAAGAGGAAGAGGAGGAAGGGGAGGAGGCGAATGATGATGAGTGGGGTTGAGTTGCATTTGGGGTTGTGTTTGCTGCAGTATTATTGTTTTGATGGTTTTATAGAGTACTTGGTACCATAATTTTATTTTTAGCTGTATGCTGCTTTATTTAAAACTTGGAGTACTGTAGCCTTTATTTTATTTAAGTGCAAGTATTATTGTTCTGTTTTGATGGTGGGTTTTTACCTGAGTACTTGGTACCATAATTTTATTTGCTGCTTTATTTAAAAAGTGTATTTATTTTTAGTATTGCTATTCTATTTGACAATTGTTGCACTACTGCCATGTTGAGGCCTTGTTGATCTCCTGTCTTTTGATAGCCTACCTCATGTTGATTTCTTGTTTATTGATACAATATTGATATGTTTACAATAGCTTTTACATTTAATTTTTTTTGTACAAAAAATACTGGACAGTAACCATTGTAACCAAATAATGGCCTGGTGCAGGCTGGTACAAAAATAAATACCGGTAAGAGCCTTGTGCAAATAACCGCCTGCTTCTTTTAAACGCCCGGTCTCCAAATCGATTTTGTGAAATAAACGCCCGGGCTACTATTTGGTAATATACGGTATTTGAATACTTTTGGAGTCACAGTTAAGTGAGATTTAGTGAAATGTAATTATAAGTACATATGTACTACTGGGGAAGAATAAATTGAGATGGTACAAAGCAAAAATAGAAAAAATTTCAGGCTTGCCAAAAGCCAAAACAATCAAAGATTATTTCAGGATGAATATGAACATCCCTCTGAAATGATGCAGCTGTGGTCTGATGCAGTAAGTACAAAAACTCAGTGTTACCAAGTTTTTCTCATTAAATGTAGCTACAGCCAACTAAAACGTAGCTAAACGCCAATAGAGGGTCCAGTTGCCTTTTTTTGTTAATGTTGGTAAGGGGGTTTAAATATTAGCCAAGTCTCGAGACAAATCTACCAAGCTGGATAACACAGCAAACACTTACATACGTCAGGAAGCCATCCAACAGGTCTGAAACAGCACCTTCCAGATTCAGCAGGTTAGCTGCTGGATAAACTGAGCCCATGCATCTGCACCAAAAATATTCTTCTATTGGGAAAACGAGGTCTAACTTCTGAGACAAACTGTCTCATGCAAAAGTGATGTGGTATAAAATTCATGTTTTAAGATGTACAGGCATAGCTGAGTGCTAACGTTTGAACCTGACAAAGTAACCCCCTGCATGGACATGACAGTGTCATCCATCCTGTTTGTCTGTTGTCACTCTCGTCCAGGGGATCATGCTTGATCATTTGTTTAAATTTGACAAACACATCAGCACTGTCATCAAGGCCAATGTCTTTTAGCTGAAGACTTGCAAAAATTAAATCCTACCTTCCTCGGGCAGATTTTCAAAGAGCAATCCGCACATTTTTAACATCACATTTGGATTATTGCAATGCCTTGTATGTTGGGTTACAGGGCTCCCTGCAGCGCCTAAAGAGCGTACAAAAGACTGCAGCCTGCCTACTGACTAAAACAAAAAGGCGTGAGCACATCACCCCAGTTTTGTGAACCTTACACTGGCTCCCTGTGTGCTTGGTGTGAAATTTAAGCTTGTCTTGATGGTTTTAAGTGTTTGCACTCTATGGGCTTTCTTATTTCAGTGAGTTGTTGCAGCGCTACACTCCACCCTGGTTGGGTGTCCCTAAGGCCAAGCTAAAAACCAGAGGTTACAGAGCCTTCTCTGGTAGCACCCAGACTGTGGACCAGCCTCCCTCTGTCTGTCAGATCCTTTCAGTCTTCAGGACAGTTTAGGTATAGACTGAAAACACACCTCTCTACCTGCCCTTCAGCTTGTAATTTTTATTTGTGATTATTTGTATAGGCAGGTTTTACTGTGAAGCACGTTGGTCAACTTATATTTTAAATGTGCTGTATAAAGAAATGGAAAAGATTTCTAACTGAAAGTACAATGTTCTCTTGAACCACCATGAAATAGTTGACCTTTAAGACATGTTAGATGACAAAAATTCAACCATATTTGGTCCCATTTGGAGTAGCTGGTTCATTAACTTGGCCATCGAATGTATTTCTGATTCTCCAATCTGAGAGCTATCTGACTGCTGACTGAAGGTAAGACACTACTCATAAGTACTTTATACAACCCCAGTTAAAAAGTGCCGAAATGCCCCTTTAACACATGTTCTGGAGAATTTTGGAACAATTTTCTGCCTGGAGTTTACCACCATCTACGAGTCCTTTAATTCCTTTTATTATGTAATATAACTCTGTAGATAATACTGAATCCCTTCACAGAGCCTCTCTGAAACAAACATGCATTGGTTTCTCAAAACCTTACACAATCACACTTAGGATAACATGGAAAATAATTTGGGGTCAGTCCTGTTCAAACCATAGTTAACTACTTAGGTCATACACATATTTTCTTTCCAAAGAGGCAGATATGAAACTTCAACTGTTTCTTATTTGGTGTTGAGGTTTTCTGCTTTAACAAAGGAGCCATTTAGGCTGAAAACAAGCTAAAAAAAAAAAAAGTAGACCCTTGACATGGTAGTAAAAGAAAGGAAGCTGCAGCTTTAGAAATCTAAAGTTGTTTCAATTTCATGTGGAAAAATACCCAGATAGCTGTGTTTCAAAGTCAAGCTAGAATCTTCATTTCTAGCCAGAATAAAAAGCAGTGAGGCAGAGATGCAGAGTAAATCTCCACAAACCATTAAAATGATAAGTTTGTGTTTCAGCTCTGCAAATTCAGCAGAATCTTCCCGACCAGATGTCTGAGCGGGCCTCCTTCCCATGTAGTGGAAAAATACTGTGTGCTGGTGGTGGGATGCGTTTTAAACACCCGTCTGCTGTGATTTCGGCTCTGCTGCTCCCTCTGCACTGAGGTGGCACAGAATGTTTCTGATGGTTAATCCAGACAAACCAGAACACTGAACTGGAGTAATACCTGGTTTGGGAGGTTTTATATGTTTTAGAACATAATTTACACTATTAACTCCAATACTAAATATGAAATTGGCTAAATTTCACAATGAACTGCTGTTGTAATTTTCACATGCATATGAAATAAACTGTTCAAAAGCCTCACGTAACATAAGTGGTTTTAAGATGGCGGCCACTGTGTCGCCCACCACCCCATGCATGGTCAAGATGGGGGGACTGAATCGAAGAGAAGATTTGATGCAATTTGGTATTGTCCTTAGCTAGGCAGTTATTTTTATGAACTGCCTTATATCAGTGGTTCCCAAATGTTTTCTGCAGGGCCCCCTTAACCCCACTACTACAGGCACCCCGATGCTTACAAAGAAACATACAAAGAAACGTGCCTCAAAATAGTCTTTAGTTATTTGGCTGCTACTTTGTTAACTATAGTTTACGTCAGTGGCAGAAGGAACAGAAGGAACAGCTGCTCTGCTACAGCGTGAGGCTTTTAAACCAGGAAACCCTGCAAACTGCTTCAGGTGAGTTGAGCTTGCAATGAGACAGACGCTGCTTTAGTAAAACAACTCTGCTATATGACAGTTGAGTAGTTTATTTCTAGAGTAAACAAAAGGTCTTTGAGTTCAGGATGAGAAGTGTTGTAACTTGTTTGGCTTCATACGGTCAGATGCTGATACTTTGAAACATAACAACACACTGTGGTCTCTCTTCATTACCCACCATTACCTGAACGTTACCTGGTCAAGCTTAAAGCAGAACATAGTTTGTTGTCTTTCTTTGGTAGTTGAAATCTGTGTTTTTGATTAGTCATCATTAGCGCATTGGTAATGTCACATTTGTCCATGTTTTGCTAGAAGTAGATTTTATTTAGCCTTTAGGGAGACTGAATCAAAGAGAAAGACTGATGCCATGGGTTGGTTTCTTTGGTTGGCCAACTGGTTTTGTGAACTGGTTTGTAAAAACACAATTATTATAAACGCGCTTACTGTGGATTTAATTGGATTATAATTGGACTACAGTCCCTTCAGATTGTATTTTGAGAATTGTTGTTATACAAATAAAGCTAAACTGAACTGAGCTGAACAGACTGATGTGGATCATATAATGGATTTGTTTTTGTTGGATTGTGTATTGAATGGGACTGTCTGTAAAAAAAAAAAAAAAAAGAAAATTGCTTTTTGTGAATTTGTGATATAAATACGAAATTAATCGAATTGTTCAGGATAAAAAAATATCTCTGGTGTACAAGTAAATACAATTCAAAACACAGTCTATGTAAAGTTTAATATAATAAATATGTATTTATGTTGAAATTTACTTTTTTTCTCTTTTTTGAACAGGAAACTCTCCAAGCAATTAGTTTAAAAGCATTAAAGAACAGTACAGTGCTGCACCGTAGGATCAACTGGCTAATAATGAAGTTTTCCTCAGACAACAGCGTCGCACTGAGACAAACATACCTTTTTGTCTATAAAGTGCTTCTATAAATAAAGTTGGCCTGGCTACCTACATATAGCAACAAAATGACACGAGAGAACTCAGTCTCAAAATACAGATTGATTTCAACCAACCCTGAAACCTTTCATCATCCCGGCTGCATGGCTCGTTAACCACTGACAGTGTGATGCTGTGGCATGCTTCTCTTACTGGCATGAAGAGGGAAAAATAATAAGCTGGAAGGTTATTTGGCCTCAGCTAAAAAGCAGCAGGATGCAAAGCGTTCGGCCGCTTCAGACATTGTTGTCGATTTACTTTATGGAGATTGTGTTTGAGATGGAGACCAGGCCAAATTTTCGTAACTATACTCATCAAATCATCACTATCTTCTTAAAAAAAAAAAAAGAAAAAGAATATGCAGCATGTTTGTGTTGGATTTTAACAAAAGCCTTTAACAAGCCCAGTTGTCGGCTGTCTTTTCCTGCTTGGAGATTGAGAAATTATCTTGGTTTTCCAGGAAAAAAGCCTCTGCTGCATTGAGAAATCACTGACGTTACCATGGAAAAGAAAATCTGAGCAGGTTGGAGGGATCGTGAGACAGAAAAAAAAGCCAAAGATAACTTTCTTTCCAGATCTGATTTTAGCTTCCAATTTAAAGCAGACATTTGTTTTCTTTCCCCTCTCATCTTATTTCATTTCCTGCCCGCACAGACATCCATCCTCCTTCCATTCCTCTGGATTTATGCTGAACACTGAAGCTGAGTTTATCTTCTCGTTGCTTCGGCGTGCTGACAGACAGACGGACACCTGCTGAACAGGTCTGCTCAGTCAGGGTGAGAGGATTGTATCTTATGGAGTAAAAGCCCAAACTGGGCTGGTGATGGTGGATTTACATTATTTCAGAATAAAACAACATACTGTTAGAGGCTAGGTTGACACTGACTTAACCGTTTTTACCTGATCTTTTAAACCTCACTTCATTAAAAAGATTCAGTTTAATTTATGAAAATATTTTACGTCTTTGTTCCACTCTTTCACATTTCAATTTTTTTTCTTAGAAGCTTGCTCTATTCCCTACTATGCATTTATTTATTTAGTAGTTTTTAAATCACTGTTACTATTAATTATGGTGAAACTTTTCTGTCAGGATTTTATTTTAATGAATAAAGACCAATAAATAAAGTTTATAAAATTATTATCTATATTATTAAACTACATAAACTGATTAATTGTAAATAATTATTAAAACCATCTTTTACAGAAGGAATTAAACCAAAACCTTTAGTTCTGAGATATGTAACTATTAATGGTCCCACACAGTTTAATACCTTTAATTTATTATAACTTTTAATGGCTCAGTTAATAATAATAATAATAATAATAATATATTAAAGTAGGAAAATAGGAATATACAGAATAACTAAACAAAAATAATTCAAATAAATATAATTAATACATTAATAACTTATGTTTTAATTATTACACAATAGCTTTTATTTAAATGTTAATTCATGAAAATAATAATGAATAGTTTTAACACAAGCAGTTGTTAAACCCAGCTGGTAAATGGTACGTTGCCATCAGGGTAAACATTCTTACCCCAAAGGGCACATTAAGGACACTTCCCAAACACAGTCAGTCAGGGGAAGCCAGGAATCGAACCACCGACCCTTCGGTTGGTGGGAGATTACACTTCCTACTGAGGGACAGCCACATGTTCTCTAAACCGGACGTGGTTCTCAGAAAGCGAGGGAAAAGATGTTCTCACCTCTACGATGTCGTCATCAAACAGCAGCCAGAAGCCGTGGCTCTTGACAATAGTGATGTAGTGCCCACGGTTGGGACCGCTGCGGGCAGAAACACAAGGAGACACAAGAGATAAGAAAACGGCAGAAGTTTATTTCTGGGTTAAATAACGACTTGAGTATAAACACTGAGGCAAGGTCAGTTTCAAAAAGAAAATAAATAAAAATAACTAGACTCCAAAATATGATTTATTATGGAAAATGTTTCAGTAGTGAGGCAGCACCTCACTAAAATCTAATTTTCCATTTCTGGAGATTTATTTTATGAAAATCAGGATTTTTTTCCATAGTTAGTTAGCAGCAGACTGCACCCTCCCTCCACACCAGAACGGTGTTTGTCTGACAGATTTTCAGTGAAGTGGCCCTTCAGTCACGCCTGGATTTAGCTGTGTGTATAACTGCAGTGAGAAATGCTGCTTTCTACGAGATGCAGAATCAACTTAACCCACAAACCCTGGTTAAGAGACAACCTTCATCAGGGGAATTATTTCTGCAGTGGATCCTGTACGATAAGGATCCAGATGGAAAGAGATCACGAATGCATTGTGTCGCATATTTTCTATGTAAGATAGGAAGCTGTTTATATGGTGGAAGAGCTATGACATTATATGCTTTATTTTAGCTGGCATTCATCAGAAAGGAGAAATAAATGTTTTTAATAAGTTTATTTATGTTTTGTAAAAGAAAAGGAAAAAAATCGATTAAAATCGGAAATCGAATTTGGTTATAAAAAATTGGAGATTTTATTTTTAGGCAACACACCTGACTCAAATGAAATGGATCCAACAGCCTATGAGGATTTGCACAATGACTCATTAGTTTGAGTCAGGTGTGTCGGTGCAGGGATGAATGGAAAACCTGCAGGACTGTGGCTCTCGAGGACCGACGTTGGCCACCCCTGATTTAAGCTATCTGATTGGTTGAAAGTTTGACAGGAAGTGGCTTCATAATTTTTCAAAATAGAAGTCTCTTAGCAGCATAGATGTATGATCTACCAGAGTTTTAAGGGTTACAGCTCTCCATAGAAAACAACCTTCTCAAACACAACAGGCCACGGGACGTTCGCTAATCTTACTTCAGATGCTAACGCTACTTAATTCCTTCTGCTCCTTTGAGATGAAAAAGTAAAAAGCTGCATGAAAAGTTGGAAAACATAACACCAGAATATATGCTGCAGATTTAACTAACTAAAGCGGAGAAACCTACCTGCCACAGTGTACGACAACAGCGACCAGGTCATACATGCGGTCGGGGTTGGTGGCGTCGCCTGACGTGTTGAAAAGGCGAAGCTCCAAGGGGAAGACGACTCGGTAGGACAGTTTGGTGTAGCGGTGCAGCTGGTCCATGTATTTAAAGCGCTTCAGGTGGAGGGCAAGGATCATCGGCAGCTTCTTTACCCTCATTCTGAGGAAAATATGAAGAAAATTTGTTTTGTTTTTCTTAATAGATTCTTACAAAAACAAAAAACTAACACTAAACTGCATGTTTGGACTCAAAGCGAAAAGGAAATCTGATGAAAATCAGGATAAATGTCTTTAAAACAAAACCAGAGACACAAAAAATACAGAAAACAAACTCAGAGCTGAAAGCTGTCCATGATGACACCACAGCCTCCTGACAGAAACACAAAGCGTGTTTTCAGTTACCACTAACGCCACCAAACCACGTGTGCTCCTGCAGCATTCGGCTAAGTGTTAATGCAAGCTAATGGATGCTACTTGATGCACTTATCAGCTCCTCAAAAATGGTGTGTGTTATATATCAAAACACACTTTTTATCCACTGGTTAACCACAAAATGCTGAAGATGCAGCAGATCTGTTCAGGAAGAGCAACTCTGACAGACCAGAGTCCAGAGACCGAGACCCCCGAGCAGTAAATAATAAGAGGCATGATTTCTCAGAAACATAACAGGAAGGCCCAGACTGGTTGCTATAGAGATGGAGGATGTGGTTTAGAGGTATTATTATCCAACGGAACAAGCTAACTATTTGTCCGCTCAGAAAAAAAACTTCTGAGGACAAATCCTCAAAAGGCAAATAGTTTTAATTTAAACAAAAACAACTAAATTAACTCTACAAAAATGAAGACTAATCTACACTGTAAAAGAGATTTACAGCATCATTTTACAGTCTGCTAGAAGAAACACCTCCTAAACTTTGTCAGACACTTTGTTTTTCTCCTTTTCTACAAACACCTCCATGAAACATATTTGTCTAATATCTGCCTTAGTCCTGGCTCACACAAAGAACCTGCAGTCGCTTTGCTTTCCACAAAGAAGACTGGGCGGCCTTAAAAGCGATAGCAACTAAAACAGAGTTTCATATGGAAGCTGCAGCAACGTTCAGTCTGAAACGAAACAAGAGAAACTGCACGGATGCTAACCATTTTTTATGAGTAGATAACTTGAAACCTTCCTGCTTATTTTAAGAACAGAAGTTCTTTGTGTCTTTAGAGATCTCAGACCAAATAAAGCCACACGCTGCCCAAAATCTGAAAATTCACCAGTGGATGGAAAAAGAAAAATGGAAAATGTGGCATCTCATCTTTAAACACATACTGAAATAAACAATAAACTTGAGTAGAAGAGTTTTTACTACCATCTGAAGCAGGGAATTTATTACCTTAACCTATCTGGTATCCACTTAGAACCAAACTGCACACCTTTATGACCACACAGCCTCTTCGGATGGCTCTTTCCAGCAGGATAATGCACCACGTCACAAGCTCAAACATCTCTAACTAGTGATGTTTGACAGAAGCCCCAAAGCTTGCGCCGAGCAAAGGGGCGTGTCAACATGAAGCCTGCGTCAAGGCCCGGATTGTTTTTCTGAATATCACATTACCCAAGACAGACGTGGCCTCGCTCCTCTGATATCACGATTCCCTCGCTCAGTGATTCAAGGTGATGGATCAAGGTGTGAGGATCAACATGTCCACGAGACTGACCAACAGCACTGTCTCAAAAGGGGAGCCACCAAAAAAAACAAAGGACGCTGGCAGTTTGGAAGCATTTTCACATGATAGTATCTCCCAAAAGTTAATACACAAGATACAAATAAAACTTTATTGATATAGTTAATTGATACAATGATTGCTTTATACCAGGATTGATCTATGCTGTCACTCTACAACCTGCACTGCTCCCAGTAGCCCACACAGCCACAACGGAAAACTAATAACACACACAGACAAGCAATAATGTAAATTCTTTTTGTATGTTTTTTATATAGACCTCTATATAGTTTTTATATACTTTTTTTTGACACAGTCTTTTTTGTTCTTATGTCTGTAATGCTGTTTTTGCACCTTTGCAGCTGTAGTACCTAAATTTCCCCACTGTGGGACTAGTAAAGGATTATCTTATTCTATCTTATATTCATACTTTACCGATTTCCCCTTTCAGCACAGATTTAATCTGACTTTACAATACTTAATAAGGGGAATCTGACATAACACACACACCATTATGCTTACAGTTCCACTGGTATGTAGCCCACAAGTAATATATCACAGGACTGTTGCACATCAAATAACCAGCAGATGTCAAATGAGCTGTTAAAAGGGATTCCGAGTAACTTTTGGCAAAGCAACTGGCCAAAAAGACGCAACACATTCACAGGACATCACACCATCACTATCTCCAACTGCTTTCTTGAACATGACGATGAGTTCACGGGACTCCAACGGCCTCCACACTCACCACATCTCAATCCAACAGAGCAGCTTTGGGATGTGGTGGAACGGGAGATTCTCATCATGGATGCAGCCGACAAACCTGCAGCAACTGTGTGATGCTTCATGTCAATATGGAGCAAAACTTCTGAGGAATGAACACCTTGTTCAATCTAAACCACCAAGAATTAAGGCAGACTGTGCAAAGAAGAAGTTGATGAACATAACAAACAGTGATCAGACAAATGGTCTTCAGACAGAGGCTTCTTCAGCTCTTCCACAACGGTCTTGCATGATGATTCTCTACAGTAAAAACTAGCTCTTAATCTGCATTTTCTTCCATTTTCTCTCCCCTTTTGGTAAATACCAGACACTGCCAGTCTAGCAGTAAACATAAAACCTTCTGATGATGACAAACCCACCTTTTCTGGGCTTCCTGTTTGCTGCGGCACTGCTCACAGTAATACTTGTATTCACTGCATAAGGTCTCTGTGTTGCTGAAGCCCCTGTTGAAGATAAACACACACTTTTAAGAATCATTTAAAAGTTCGTTAAAATAAATTTGTATTTTCAAAGATTAGATTTAATCAAGTCAGTATAAAAATCTTTTTTCTACTTCTCTCCGCTTAGGACTGATAAATAAAACCAGCCAGGTATACCTGAGACAGTGCGTGATGGACGTGTTCTGCTCCACATCCACAGACAGATCCAGGAAGTCCTCGTCCTTACTGCTCACCTGCAACAAAAGAAAAGACACACAAGCCGTATTTTTAAAAAGGAAGCAAATATTTTAGTCTAACATTTTAAGCAGATTAATGTGAAAAACACCAGTTTAATAATAATTTAAATTATAAACCCAGAATTGAACTCAACTGATGGAAAGATGTATCTCTGTAAAAGGAATTAGTTTATGGAAGAGATGCGATAGAAGCTAAATCAATGATGATCTTTATAAAGAGGGTAAAAGTTCATTTATTGAATAAATATACATATTAATGTGTTTTGTTGTGCTGTGATGGCTTAAAGTGGTGCCAGACTTGTAAGGTAAAGGTGAGAGGCTAATTAGCCTTATTTTATTTAATGCAGGTTTGTTTTGTGTTTTTTAAAAATTTTAATACGCATTTCGATTAAAATTGTCACATAAAAAATGGGACCGCTTATATAAGCTCCTTGTCACTTGCGTTTTTGGATGATCTTTTATGTTTTTGTTTTATTAAAAATAAATAAATGATGACTTAATGAGCTTCCATATGTTTTCCCTAGAAACCTTTAAATAGTTAAATAGCCCTTTTATAAGTATGTATAAATATCTGGCTGTAGTTTATTATAATAAATCAAATTTAGCTTATTATCTGATGCCAAGTTTGTTTTGTACACGTTGTGTGGAACATTTAGTTAAAGAGTGAGGTCTGAAAGTATTTGGAGATTTTTGGGCACAGTGGCTGTTTTATAATAAAACAGGTTAAAGGTCTGGAGTCGACCTCATGTGTAACATTTTTGTGTAATTAAAAGTAAGAGGAAGGGTTTGAATGGCTCATGAACTAAAGCTAGAGTTTTATCTGTAAAAGTTGTGCAGACTGTTGTGTTTTATTGACGTGACAGAAGCAGCCAGATGGATTTGCAATCGTAAAAGTGATTTTCTGTCTGCTCTGATTCAGCTGAACATGCTCCGTAGTAAAGATGGGCAACAGCCGAGTGGATCAAAGCATGACACTGAATATCAGAGTATTTAATCCATGATATCATTTTGTCCTACATACAAAAACAGTCATTCCCTGACTTTAAACTTGGGCTATTGTGTCTAAATTTTTCCGGACCTCAGGTCATCTGGATAAAACTACTTCCCCCAAACACACCAAACCACTTACAGCTTCACAGTTGAGGCATCGCGTCTCGTTGGTCAGAGTTCCTTGAAAGATCTCATGGACCCAAGTCTGCTGTGTCTCTTTTCCTTCTCCTCCTTCCCCCTCTCCTCCTCCTCCTCCCTCACTTCCACCACCCACTCCTCCACCTCCGTTCTGTACCAGCTTTCCATTCTGCTGCCGCTCCTGACCCTTCTCCTCCTGGAGGAGGTCTGCGATGGTATTGAGGAGGTAGTTGAGGAATTCATGTGCATCCTGCTGCATGTAGTTGTCAAACAACTCTGTGCAGGAAAGATGTGGGAATGTGAACATGTGGGGAGAAAGGAAAGAGAAAACATCAACACAAGTGCTGGCAATTAAGAGTCCCTTCTCTTTTATATTGGATTCAGCTGGCATCGTTACTTCCTCAGCTGTGCCATTAACTTCTCAGCCGATATCAGACATCTCCTTCCTTTTCTCAGCTCACTGCCTCATTAATCAATGAAAGAGCCGCTTTAAACGGGTAAACGATGAGTGAAGATTTCATATTTCTAAACTTCTGGCAGGGAGTGGATGTTTTCCTGGAGATAATCCAGGAAGTCTCGTATTTTGACACAAGCAGCAGTTGATCTATGAATATAAGCATCCTGCAACGTTATCCTGCATCTTGGATCTACCATTTTCTTTTCTCAGCCGTGAGATGAATTTCTTCGGGGGGATGACACCAACTTTCTTCTTCTGCGTGGCGATGCTGTTGAAGAGGTCGGCCAGGCAGGTGAGGAGAGACTCCTTACGACGAGGCTGCACCTGGAGAGGAGAAGACAGGTCGTTCAGTCATTTCAAAAAGAACTTAATGGTTTATAAGCTGGTGTTTGTGCCTGCTTTAAAGCCTTGAATTAATTCTAGACCAGAGATGGCTCTATGCGAGAATGCAAACTGACCCTGAATGCTCTCTGGTAGCGTCCTGGAAACGTCCCTCTGAAACCAGGAGTGTACAAAGCAAATAGCTGAAGAATTCGCAGCCAGTGAGGGTGTGAGTGCAAATAATGTTTCCTGCTTTAACCTTAATTTAATAGAATAGAATAGAAAAGAATAGAAATACTTTATTAATCCCTTTGGAGAGTCCTCAGGGAAATTTAAGGTTCATTTGTTACAATTTTATGACTGAGGACAAATCAAAACAGACAGAGGCTGTCATTGTGTATGCAGCAGGTCCTCTATGTGCAGTGTATTAACGACAGCACAGGATAGTTGTTCAAGGCAGTTCCTATCAGACCTGCACTGTTTACATGGTCCTGAAAAAGTTACTGCAATTATGATGCATTTACACACATCATATGTTTGAAACTAGGGCCTGACCGATATGGATTTTTTGAGGATGGATGGATGGATGGATATTTGGCAGGAAAAAAAAAAAAATCAGATTACTGATTAATTGGCTGATTAAAAAAAAAAATATATGAATAAATTAACTTAATTTTTGGTTTATTAACGCTTACACCAACAAAAACATGAATTACAGGCAGAAAATTTTACTGTTTCACAATATTTTGTCCTCATATGTTTAACTTTACAACAGAAGAATTTCCAAAAACATGCAGCAAAGCATTAAGTAACTGGGAAGTTAAAATATATAACCTTACAAAGTCAATCTTGTATTGTATAAATGAATGATGAATTAATTAAATATATCTTGTTTTGTACTTCTTGCTGATGCAAATTAGAAGTAGGTTAAAGTACAGGTAGAAAAATATATAAGGTGTATGCCTTATATAACCAACATCAGTGAAGTTAGCTAAACATTATTTATTCAGCCTTCTGATGCCCTTTAATGTTAAATTACATTTTCTTTACTCCAATATTTTCTTTGTCATGAAATATATCATGGCATGTATCATATATGAACCAAAATAAAAATCAGACATGCTTTTCTCAAATGTGAAAAAGATGTCATCTTTGATAGAGTTGTGTTTTCTATTTAATGGTCACCATGGTCTGGCACTAATTGTAACACATAGTGAGTTGCTGTTACAGCCTGTCACGTTAGTCTTTTCTGACAAAGTAAAACTAAGGAAGACAGACTGTAATATTAATAATAAGTTTTCGGTGCTGCAGTGATCAAACGTCCTCTCTGCATTCACATCTCTCCTCCTAAACTACACCTCAACCTGCAGTTGACGGTCTTTCTGTACTCTCAGATATTTTGTACACTTACGTTATTTCTGCAGTTACTGGCTACTTAGCTAATGCTATGCTAGGTTGGGATAACAGCGATGTTATTGCTAACATAAATGGGTATTATGACTGGTAGTGTTTTAGGAATAACTTAACCACACGATATGTGTGAACTGCTGACATCAGCAGGTTCTTGATGTGGTATTACCGCAACACGTCAACGTTGCAATGCTCTAACATTTTACATGCACATCCTGTTCTGGTGCTTCACATTTCAAAGTAAGAGTTCCGCTTACAGCAGTTAGCTAAAACAACAGGGAGCGCCTTAAGCTAATTTAGCACAACTTTAGCAATGCAGTGTAAATAAAAAGCTGACTGACACAACGAAGCAAGCATAACTCGTCATTTCACATGGTAAACAGAGTTAAACTGAAAGTGGAGATATACTGAGTCATTAATTGTGGTATCGCAGTTAATTATTTGTTAATGGAACATCTACTTATTGATGAGCTATGGTGATACTCCCTGTAGAGTTATTTAGTAATACTTGGTTATGGTGTTACAGTACCTATGTTTCCAGAAGAGGGCAGACTGAACCCATTTATGTTACCGGGATACATGTTTTAGGTAGAATAAGTCCGACAGTGACTCGTGTAAAAATGCTGCTAATGGTTCAGTAAAGAGATCTTAAAACACAGTTCACGTGTGGACCTTGGATTTTTATGAGGATGCAACATATTTTTGGTATGAGGACTAGTCTGTTGGAGGGCAGCCGTCAGAAAGGACTTGAAAGGAAAACCACGAGGGAGTCTGGTAAAGATGTGGCTGGCTAACAGAGTACCCACCCTTTCTGGAGTCCTTGGAGGGAGTGTTGGAGAGCACGGTTTTCGTCCCGGTCGTGGAACAGTGGACCAGCTCTACACCCTCTTCAGGGTCTTTGAGGGGGCATGGGAATTTGCCCAACCAATCTATATGTGCTTTGTAAACTTGGAGAAGGCATATGACCGTGTCCCCCGGGGACTCCTGCGGGGGGTACTCCGGGAGTATGGAGTGCCGGACCCGCTTGTACGAGCTGTCCGGTCCCTGAATGGCCAGTGTCAGAGCTTGGTTCGCATTGCCGGCAGTAAATCAGAATCATTTCCAGTGCGGGTTGGACTCCGCCAAGGCTGCTCTTTGTCACCGATTCTGTTCATAACTTTTATGGACAGAATTTCTAGGCGCCGCCGAGGTGTTGAGGGGATCCGGTTCGGTGACCTCGGGATTGGGTCTCTGCTCTTTGCGGATAATGTGGTTCTGTTGGCTTCATCGGGCCGTGATCTTCAGCTTTCACTGGAGCGATTTGCAGCCGAGTGTGAAGCAGCTGGGATGAGAATCAGCACCTCCAAGTCCGAGACCATGGTCCTCAGCTGGAAAAGGGTGGAGTGCTCTCTCTGGGTCTGCAATAGGGTCCTGCCCCAAGTATCACGTATCTCAGAGTCTTGTTCCCGAGTGAGGGAAGGATGGAGCGGGAGATCGACAGGCGGATCGGTGCAGCGTCTGCAGTGATGCAGACTCTGCATCTGTCTGTCGTGGTGAAGAAAGAGCCAAAAGGCAAAACTCTCGATTTACCGGTTGATCTACGTTCCTACCCTTAACTATGGCCACAAGCTGTGGGTAGTGACCAAAAGCACAAGATTGCAAATACAAGCGGCCAAAATGAGTTTTCTCCGCAGGGTGGCCGGGCTCTCCCTTAGAGATAGGGTGATAAGCTCTGTGATCCGGGAGGGGCTCAGAGTAGAGCTGCTACTCCTACACATCGAGAGGAGTCAGATGAGGTGGCTCGGACATCTGGTTAGGATGCCTCCTGGACGCCTCCCTGGTGAGGTGTTCCGGGCACGTCCCATCGGAAAGAGGCCCCTAGGAAGACCCAGGACAAGCTGGATGGACTACATCTCTCGGCTGGCCTAGGAACACCTCAGGATCCCTCCGGATGAGCTGGTGAATGTGGCCAGTGAGATGAAAGTCTGGGTTTAGGCAGCTACCCCCGCGACCCGACTTTGGATAAGTGGCAGAAAATGTATGGATGGATGGACAAGTGACTGCAGTTAGCCTCTGGCTAGAAAAGAGAGGTATGGCTACAACTGGCACGCTAGCAGCGTTTGATCCCAAAAATCAGACCTGGGATAAGTATACCGAAATACTCGAGGACTTTTTTGCTGCCAACAAAATTGATGATGCAGACAGACAAAAAGCTATACTCATAAGCGTAACCTTATCAGCCCAGATAAACCGAAAGATCAATCCTTCCAAGAGCTTGTACTCTTGATGAAAAGTCACTTTGATCCAAAGCCCAGTGAAATTGTGCAAAGATACAAATTTGACACTCTTAACCTCAAGCCCAACGAAACAGTCTTGGAATATGTGGCCGAGCTGCGCCGGTTAGCACAAGATTGTAACTACGGCAACACCCTGCAGCAGATATTAAGAGACAGGATTGTTTGTGAGATTAATGATGATAGGATGCAGAGGAGTCTCCTGTCAGAAACAGACCTCACTTTTGAAAAGGCCCTGTCAAGTGCTGTATCACATGAAACGACAAATACAAATGCACAGGATCTGCAGATGGGTGCATCAGCAAAATGTTACAGCATCAATAATCGACAGCAGGAGGCTGGAACTATTGCGGCATTATCATGCCAAAATCCCGCGAGAGTAAACGAGATCCCGCGCGAGAGGAATTGAGATCCGCGCGCGAGTTCCACGGGGCGTTGTGGAGATACGCGCGCGAATGAAGCAGTCCGAGCGCGCGTGCGCGCGCGATTTCTCCGCGCGCGCGGGCAGTATCTCCCCTCGCCTGAGTTTGCTTGCTTGCAGGGAATATCGGAGCCCTCGCGCGGACAATGTCTGCTCGCTGGCTCGTGCTGCTCACTCGCGGTAAAGTTTATTGGCAGTAGGTGGGCGGGGCCAGCAGGTTTTCTGTCATTACACACGATTGGCTACAGTCCCTGTCCTCTGTGATTGGCTGACTCACTTGGAAAAGAGGAAGACGAGGAAGCGGGAGTCGTCTCGGTGTCTCGGCCACATGGCAGATCATCGGGAGGTAAGTTATGCTGCATATTTTGCAACACTAATATTATTTTTGAAAAAGCTTATCATTTCTATAGCTCTTTATTTCGTTAAAATATACGAGGAACTTAATTTACATGGCGGCTGCTTTCTGCCAACAGCTTATAGTTGTAAAGTTGATGTAAGCTAATGCTAGCTGCCTTACCAGTCCTTGATTTGGTTTCGTCTGTTTAGTAGGAACAGTTGCAAGTCGCTGCCAAGCGGATTGTAGAATTACTTAAAACTGCCCTGGCTAACGAAGCAGACCCATCGTCACAAAATCGTAAGTGTATTGTCAATATTGTGTAAGATTATTTAGTAATGTCAGTCCATAAAGATTCCGTTTCATTGTTTTTAATGGTTTCACATTAAGCAGTCACTAATGCCTACTATCAGCCTGAAGAGCATCTCAAAAATAAAAGATCTGATGTCTCAGCAAAATCAGGAAAAAGTAGCCAATGCATTCATTTCCATGCTTCATTATTACAACAGTTTCTTTACTGGCTTCCCTAAAAAAAAAAAGAAAAAACAGACAGCTGCAACTCATTCAGAATTCTGCTGCCTGACTTCTCACAAGGCCCAGAAGCCAGTTCTGAGGTCTGTCGCAGTCTGTCAGAGGATAGACTTTAAAGTTCTGTTGCTGGCCTATAAAGCACTGAAGGATTTAAGCTCTAAATACATCAATGACCTCCTGATCCAGTAGGAACCCACTAGACTCCATAGGTCATCTGGATCTGGTCTTTTCTTTTATCAGTTCCTGGAGTCAGAAACAGACATGAAATTGCGTTCAGCTTCTATGCCCCAAAGATCTGGAACTTTAGGGCTGGGTTTAAAAAATCAATCAATCAATTTAAGAATAAAAAAAAAAAATCAATCGATTCTGAAAATACCAAAATTGATTTTATTTTTTTTTTTAAAGAAAGAGCATTCTTTTATTTGGCCATTCTTTTACTGTAGTGTTTCTGTTAACACTGTATTCTGTTTAACATGTGACGTTGATTATTTTCACAAATAAATGTTATGTATGTGACATGCCAGTGCTTCTGTACATGTTTTAATGGAAACCTGACTTACACACTGTTGAAAGGTTGCTTCAGCGTTTCATAAAAATTGCTATCTTCAAATGTCTAATATTCCAAGAAATATTGATGTGAAATGATTATCTGAAGATGAATTGATATTGAATCGAATCGAAATTAATCTAAGTCAAATAAATTTTTGCTCTTGTGAATCAAATTGATTCAGGAAATTTGGAGTGATCCCAGAAAGCCTCAGATCAGCTAAAACACTATTTAAATCCAGGTTATAGACCGCCTGTTCTAAGCTGCATTTACATAGATTTCATGTACTTGTTAAGATTTTAAATCATGCATTTGATTCTTTTACTTTTCATCATCCACTCCGCACAGAAGGAAACCGGAGTCCAGAGCAGATGTGGCAGATTGGACTGATGAACACAAATGTTGTTCAGCCTGACATACCAGAGGTATTGCTTAAACCTTTCACTACATGATAAGTTTGCTTGTGATTGTCTTTTAAGGTAGTTTAAAAAAAACAAACATATACTGTTATTTGACTGAAATGTATTTATAAAGCACTTTTCATGCATACATAGCAAAAAGTGCTTTACATATTAAATTCAACAATGTTTTAATTAATTAAAAAATCTCTCACACAGTTATAAAAAAATAGTTGTGTATGTGTGAGTATCTTTTGGCTGTACAGGGGCAATTAAAGTACTGTTACCTTTACACTATAGAGGCTTTGCACTGAGAATGGAAAAAGAAAATAAAATTTTCTTTTATTCAGTGGTAGGATATTAAAATTATTTAAACATTATAAAAAAAACACTTCACTTTTTTGGCTTTCTAATTTCCAGTATTAAAACATGAATGTATTGTACTTCATATGTGCATGTTGCAGTCTATTTGCGCCTACACTGAGAGAGAATGGAAATTAAAAATAAACAACTCCTTGTTTAGGAGCCCGATGTTGACTGGGAAATGGCGGCAGACTACAATGGAGAAGATGAGGATGCAGGAATAGTTGTCCCTGAATTTGAGTGCCCTTTGACTCCAGAAGACCTGTCTGAAATTCAATCATTACTTGAGGAAACTGATCCAGAAACTCCAGTCAGGGAACTTTACCTTCTTTGTCGTGAGTATGTAGCTGCAAGATGTAGCTCTTAACAAGTCGACATGGAGGCAGTCAGCCTGTGACCTTGTTAAGGCATTATGGAAGTCTGTTTCTTTCTCTTAAAACTGCACAGAGGAACTGGTTTGCTAATTTGAAAGACATTCACACAACTGTATGTGAAAGGTAAATATGGCATTCAAGACTGATATTCTTGTTTGTTTTAAATCAGTTTGATTGTAATTCTTTCATGCTTTTTATGCTTGATGTTTTTTGTAAAGCACTTTCAATTGCTTAAACTGTGTGATTTGTAAGTAAATACTGGATTAAAATGAAACAGCTTAATACATCTTTGTTCAACTGCAATATTTAAATTTACATTTTTTTAAAGTGGCATCAAAATCAGGTTTTAAAAGAATTAAGAACTTGGACATCTGTGGTCCTCCTTCATCTCTACTGCTGGTAACTGACTGCAGGTAATGTTGGAGTGGCTGATTTGTCTCAGCCATCAGTTTTTTCTTCCCAGTACAATGGCCAAACGCAGTATATGGGCTGTAGCTAATCAAAAGTAGACATGGAGGAAGCCAGTTTGTGGCAATGGAGCATTGTCGAGGTTCCTGTTGTTGCAAAAGCAGTAAAGTAAAAATATTCCATCACACTGATCATCAAATTAAAAATATTTATTACAAAGGGAAATTTAACAATAATGAGTGTAACACCACTTTTTTGTATACAAAAGATCTAAATTGGGCCATATTATGAATTAACTGCATTAGAAGCAAGGCCAAAGAGAAGACAGTTGAGTAAGAAATTGTTCAAAAACATAAAAACAAATGTACACACAATTCTTGTAACTTTCATTAACCTGCTACTGTATTGGACTTGTTAAACAATGATCAAACTGGGTGGTTTTTAAACTTTTAAACTTTAATGACGTTTTCCTTGTGGCATCTCCAACAAGTTATGAAAATGTCATCAAGACCTATCCATAACTCTTTGAGTCATGTTGCTTATTAACAAACGAAAACAAAGGTTGGGTAAAACTTCCTTCATGGAGAAAATAAATAACAAGGGGTGCATTGGAAGCCGCTGGTTTCTGGGCAGCAGCTTCTCTTTTTAAGTGAGAGCCAATCACAGAGGACGGGGACTGTAGCCAATCGTGTGTAATGACAGAAAACCCGCGGGCCCCGCCCACTTACTGCCAATAAACTTTACCGCGAGTGAGCAGCATGAGCCAGCGAGCAGACATTGTCCGCGCGAGGGCTCCGATATTCCCTGCAAGCAAGCAAACTCAGGCGAGGGGAGATACTGCCCGCGCGCGCAGAGAAATCGCGCGCGCACGCGCGCTCGGACTGCTTCATTCGCGCGCGTATCTCCACAACGCCCCGTGGAACTCGCGCGCGGATCTCAATTCCTCTCGCGCGGGATCTCGTTTACTCTCGCGGGATTTTGGCATGATAATGCCGCCATATGGAACCTTCAAAAGAAATGCAGAGAATGTTACTGGTGCAAAGGGACCAGGCACACCGCGGCAGACTAAGTTTGAACAAGAGAAAAGTCAAGCTTGTGGCTAAGTTGGACATTTAGCAAAAGCTTGTAGAAACAAAGCTAAACTGAATGATCATGGTCGAAGGAGATGGGCCCAGTTTGCTGGGTCGAGGCTGGCTGGAGGACATATGCCTGGACTGGAAAGAAATAAAAAACAGAAGCAAAGCTAAAAAAGTGCACTGTGTTAAGGAAACAGAAAACACACAGCAAGTGTTAAATAAGCACAAGAATGTGTTCAAAGAGGAGGCACCCTGAAAGGCACCAAAGCTACCATTCATGTAAAATAGGATGCCACCCCATGTTTCTTCCGACCACGGTCTGTTCCTTTTGCCATGCTAGCAAAAGTAGACGAAGAAATAGACCGACTTTTAGGAGAAAATATCGTCTCGCCAGTAAAATATGTGGAATGGGCGGCCCTGTCGTGCCTACTCTGAAGCTGTCAGGGACAGTAAGACTGTGCGGTGACTACAAGCTTACTGTAAATACAGCTGTTTTCCTGGAACAGTATCCAATACCTAAAGTGAAGGACCTGTTCACAGCTCTACCAGGAGGAAAGCAGTTCTCCAAACTAGACATGAGTCACGCTTACCAGCAAATACTCCTGGATGAGGAATCCAAAAAGTATGTGACAGTGAACACGCACCGAGGGCTATTCACGTACAACAGACTGCCGTTTGGGGTAGCCTCTGCACCAGCCATATTTCAGAGGACCACAGAAGGCCTTTTGAAGTGGATACCTATGTTGGCTGTGTATTTAGATGACATTTTGGTGAGTGGGGAGGATGAGGCAGACCACCTGAAAAATGTAGCCGAGGTGTTGAGCAGGTTAGATGAGGCTGGTCTGCGGCTGAAAAACAGCAAGTGTGCCTTCTTGCAACACAAAGTAGAGCACTTGGGGCACCGAGTGGATGAGAAGGGGCTTCACCCAGTGGAGAAGAAACTTAAAGCCATCATGGATGCAACGTCACAGAACTCAAAGCTTACTTTGGTTTGTTAAACTATTACAACAAATTCCTGCCCAATCTGGCAACCCTGTTGGCCCCCCTACATGAACTGTTGAGACAGAATGAGAAATGGGCATGGCACAAGAAACAAGAGGAAGCATTTCAAAAATCAAAGATGCTACTGAACTCAGCAGATGTGTTATTCCACTACTCGGCTGACCGAGAATTACTCCTCTCATGCGATGCGTCACCACACGGTGTGGGAGCTGTACTATCAAACAGGATGGATGATGGCAGTGAGAAACCGCTGGGGTTCATGTCACACACACTCTCACCTGCTGAAAAGAGATAGTCTTAGCTGGACAAAGAAGCCTTAGCTGTAATGTTTGGCCTCATGAAGTTCCACAAGTACTTGTATGGCTGAGTTTTCACTATCTATACAGACCACAAGCCAACGATTTCTCTTTTCAACATGAAATAGTCTATAACTCAGATTGGCTCACAGACAGTGCAAAGATGGGCTGTGACAGTGAGCGCTTATGAGTACAACATAGTGTACAAGCCATGCAAATGCAGATGCACTCAGCAGATTTCCTGTGCCAGAAACAGCGCCTGAAAAGGAGATGACCGAAAAACATATTGATGATGGATGTACAGGACGGCACGCTAGTTGACACCACACAAATCAAACGATGGACAGCTAAGGATATTATCTTGTCCCAAGTCCATGAGTACACGTTAAAGGGCTGGCCTGCACAGACAGATGCCTGTTTCAAGCCATATCAACAGAGGAAGATGGAACTTAGTGTAAGGGATGGATGTGTGCTCTGGGGAGCCAGAATAATCATCCCCGCCCATCCCCAGCTTCTGAACCAGACTCATATGGGCATGTCAAAATGAAAGGCCTGGCAAGATCATATGTATGGTGGCCAGGTATGGATGAGAACATTGAAAGGGAAGTGCAGTCGTGTGAAGAATGTCAAAAATACCACAAGCCGCCACCCACAGCACCATTACACCCTTGGGAATGTCCAGAGTCACCATGGTCCAGGATCCACGTGGGCTATGCAGGGCCTTTCCTTGGTGAAATGTTTTTGCTCATAGTGGATGCTCATTCCAAGTGGATGGACATTTACCCAGTGGAATCAGCTACATCACAAGCTACTATTGAGAGGCTGCAACAGAGTTTCAGTGTGTTTGGTCTTCTCAAGATGTTGGTGTCGGACAACAGAAGATGTTTCACAAGTGCTGAACTTGAGACATTTATGAAGCTAAATGGCATTGATCATGTCAGATCCGCTCCTTTCCACCCGTCCTCCAACGGTCTGGCAGAGAGGGAGGTACAGACTTTTAAGGAGGGAATGAAGAAAGTTAAAGGGGACACACTGCAAACCAGACTGTCCAGGTTTCTGTTCAGTTAACAACAGGCTCGTCACCCGCAGAACTGATGATGTCACGGAGGCTTCGATCAGCTTTTGACCTGCTCATGCCTGATGTAAAAACAAAAATGCAGCAAAAACAACTGAAACAGAAAGAGAATCATGACACAAAAAAGGACTGAGAAGATTTGCACCAGGGGACAATGTGTTCATCAGAAGCTTCTCCTATGGTCCCAGCTGTTGTTTTGAGCTCATCAGGTCCAGTGTCGTACACCGTCACCATCGGAAGTGGTCAAACTATGAAGCGGCACGTGGATCAGGTCAGAGCACGATTAACAGACATGGTTCCCAGCAAACCAGACACAGAGCTGAAGCTGCCGCTGGACAGGGAGGTGGGCTCTGAAGGCTTCTTGCCTTCAATGACGGGAACAACACTCCAAGCTCCATCACATGAGCCACAGGAGCCGCAGCCTGCTGCCTGTACGCAAGCTTGCCCAGAATCACCAGTTGCACCAGCGACGTTCCCAGAGAGAGAGACGTTCACCTGTGTGTCTCAAGGACTTTGTTAGATAAGAGTGAGACCCTCCCAAGAATAGAGTAACAATGTGCTCTGGATCTCACGGGAAGGGTGTACCTTCTCAGTTAGGTTTTAAAGCGAAGGACAATTTAAAAAAAAAAAGATATTTGTAATGATTCTACTGTCCATTGTTAATGTTAATGTGTATTTTTCAGCACGTAAATGTTTTATATTTTTTTGACGAGTATTAGTTGTCAATTTAAGGATTAAGAGGTGTGGTATCGCAGTTAATAATCTGTTAATGGAACACCTACTTATTGATGGGTTATGGTGATACTCCCTGTACAGTAGGCCTGCTCGATTATGGAAAAATGATAATCCTGATTATTTTGATTGAAATTGAGATCTCGATTATTTAACACGATTAGAGAAAGAGAGGGAGTGCGGATGGGGGGTTTGTGACGTTTGAAGCGTTGTCTGTGGTAATACAGACTAGTTTCTAGTGTGAACAGATGGATTATTAACAACTTTTTAGACATGTCTGCTTTCTGCTACGAGGTTGCTGAAGTAACGTAGCTGAATGATTGTTTTGTGGCCCTTTTGAACTTAGCTTCATCATCACTTACCTTGTACGCCAGCACCTTCTCTCTGAACGGCCGACAGAAATACAGAGCCTGCAGAACGGAGTTGCAGTAGCAGGTGTTGCCAAACTGGAAAAGGAGACAAAGAAAAAGAGACAAACCCCAAAGATGCAGGAAGATTGATTGATGATGACTGATTGATTTTTACTGTCTGTGTTGTTTCCTAAAGAAATGAAAAGGCAGGACTTTGTTGCCTGTGCAGTAAGGTAAGCAGATACTCACATTGACCAATCCAAAGTAGTGTTCATTTACGGGAAACTGTTCCGGTCCAATCTCCTTTTCCAAGGCAGAGGCATTGGCGCCCTGAAGGACAATAAAACAAGATAAACAATTTTATTTACCTGGAATTTTTCCACATCAGTCAGTCAACTAATGTCATTTATGACTATTAATGTAATCCTGGATGTATAGCCTTTCCTAAATAATCATCCAACCTTTCTAAACACAATTATCCTTCACTTCCTCCGTTTCTGTTTTCCTACTCTACTTTCTCAGAGCACTGCTGGGACAAAAACCATCATTTTCTTCCCTTTATGCTGTTTCTATGCTCTGCTTTCCCCAGTCGTGTTAAATCTAATGATCTGCAGGGTTTTACATGTTATCAACTGACAGCTGCTGTCAGACTTTACAACGAACACATGTAAACTGCCTTTACATATTTATATATATGTTTATGTACATGTATACAGTACATGCTCACCCTGTTAGACCATATACTGTACATATTGTTATTTCTTATTTGTGTGTGTGTGTGTGTGTGTGTGTGTGTTCTAGTTTGATATCATCTGTGTTTCTGCTTACTGCACCTGTACTGTTGCAACAAAGCATTTTCCCCACTGAGGGACTAACAAAGGTTTTCTTATTCTTTTGGTCATGTCGCATGTTTAAACTCCTTTAAGTTCATGTCTTGAACATCACGGATTAAAGATTTTTGCACTAATTCTGCCAACCAGCTAGCAAACTGTCGCACCTTCATCATGAGCATATATCTTCACAGGATGCCATAATTTAAAAAATAAAGTGAAAAATAATGAGATGAAGAAGAATGGGACTGATTTTATGAGAAGAAACACAGAACTTCAGATGTTGGATCAGATACAACCAGCTTAGAGATTGTAGGGCACAATTAACAATCTCATAATGCAGTTGTTACAGGACTTTATGTGAACGTACCGGAGTTACACACTGAATTTAAACCACGCCACGGAAGTCAGAGCGCTGTACACCGAACTCCGTGGTCACATACTTGTACCACAGACAGTCCGAAACATGGTGCAGAGGGAAATGGTTTGAAGGAGATCTTCTTCACTGCTGCACCAGTAAACATGCATGCAGCACAGCAGTTGTGTGAATGGAGATGTGGGGCAGTTCTCATGACAATTAAATTGGCTATTGCCTGTTTTCTCTTTTTTTTCGAATCAGTGGAAAATGTGGTGAACACCCAGTCAACTGGTATAAATGATAGAAATGCCATGATTTATGATTTTTGGTCATTGTTTTTATTATTTATGTTTCACCAAACTGGTTAATGAGACATTTTTCTGTAATGTGGCAGCAGAAAGTAGTTTTATTTCTCAAATTTCCAGTGTTTGGCTATTTTGATAAATATATGATCCCTCAGTATCAAGGCTGCACAACAGTATGAAAACATCCAATGTGAGATATCACTGTTTAATCCTGCAATGGCCATTACAAATACTTCCTTATATGGTGCTAATTCCAAGTATATTACTGAGGGCTCATTCCTCATCCACATATGTGCATACCGGTTAGTAGTGGAACATGCACAAAAGCAGAATTTCCTCTAAGTGGAATGCAGCCATTAATACACTGGGACTTGTCCTTTGTTACATTTTCATAGCAATATTGACGAATTGTCTTTATTTCAACTATATGACTTAGGGCTGCAACGATTAGTCGACGTCGACAATAGTCGACAATAAAAATAGTCGACAACAATTTTAGCCGTCGACTATTGTTGGCAAAAACAAAAAAAAACCAAAAACTACAGAGTGAGACATCGTCTTCTAATCCTATCTCTGCTGAGAGTTGCACAATGCACATGCACAAAGAGGGGAAAAAACTACAGAGTGAGACATCGTTTTCTTTTTTATTTCTTGCACGTGCGTAATTACGGAGCCCGTCTAGTGTCAGTGGTGAAAAAAATAAAGACCGGTAGGATTCCGTGCACGCGGATTATGAAACCGTGCTCACAGTTTAACAATCCGTTAGCACAGATTATGAAACCGTTTTTAAAAAAATCATAAACAACTTTAATTTACATAACCACGTGAACATTTTATTGAATTAGCAAATCGAGTCAAAATGTTATCAATACAAATGACATTGTTAATTTCTTAAGGCCACATATTTAAGTAGAAATACTGTTGTTTTCAAAGATATATGCGTTGTAATTGCACACTGACAAGTCTGGACATTTGCATGTTGTAAAATATTTACTTTTGGAGCTGTTTTTCTTTCCAAAGTTAATGTTGGAGGGGCAGTTCACAGGCTAAGGGATTTTTTTCTAATCATTTGCAGTCATGTTATTTTAAGAGCTGCAGAGGTCTGATGAGCACTTGCCATTGTTGATGCTCCAAAACAAATAAACCTTGCATACGAAACCAAACAATACTCATTTATTTTCAAAGTTTTAAACTCAAGAAACTTCCCTTATGTATCTATCAGTATACAATGGGTGTATAGGTTAATACATTGATGTGGATACAACTTAAACTCTTTATATTCAGGATATGACCACTTTCACACATCGAGACAGTAGCGCTCATTGTTACATGCCCTCTCGTGGTGAAGTGTAGGAATTACAGTTACATCCTTGCCATTCTAAATCTGACTGTGAACTCTTAAGGTAAAGGAAAACTAAATGCACCAAACCTCAGAAACAGCAGACAAATTTTACTTGTTCTACCTGAGATCCGATACATATGTCAAAAATTACAACAAAAACAAATGCAAAACATTAACTGATGGCATAAACAGAAAAAACTGAAAACAAAAGGATGAATGAAGAGAATGGCAAAATATAAACTGTGAGCACGGTTTCATAATCTGTGCTAACGGGTTGTTAAACTGTGAGCACGGTTTCATAATCTGTGCTAACGGATTGTTAAACTGTGAGCACGGTTTCATAATCTGTGCTAACGGATTGTTAAACTGTGAGCACGGTTTCATAATCCGCGTGCACGGAATCCTACCGGTCTTTATTTTTTTCACCACTGACACTAGACGGGCTCCGTACGTAATAAAGTCCGCCAGGGAAAAAAATGGTGGCGGACTAGGGAGGAAAACGGCGGCGGAACACGTTAAAAGTCGGGAATAACTTCACGTTAAACTTACAAAATAAATTAAATACATGTGAGATTTGTAAAGCGGACCTTGCTTACCACGGAAGTACGCCTGCAATGTTCGAACACTTAAAGACGAGAAATGTCGGACTTACTTAACAACCATATGCAAAATTTCAAAGCTGAAAGTGAAATATGATCCATTTATAATAATTATGAGATACATAATCCGATTGGTCAACTAGTCGTTTTAATAGTCAGTGACTAATCGACCATCAGAATAGTCATTAGTTGCAGCCATAGTATGACTGTAAGAACTCAGTCATGTCAGATTTGGTCCATCCTGCAGAATTTTATGCTGATTAAAGCCCACCTGCTGACTTTGCCCAAGAGGGTTTCAAATTCATGAGGAAAAACGGTAGCAGGTGGCGGTAACGGTTTCATGGAGCATAAATCTACAGAGAATTTAATGTGCTTCTACTTTTATTTCTTCTGTGTGGTGTTATTAGCATCTTTATGTTTTTTATCCTCCACATATGTATGTAAAACCTAACGAGGGCCAAGGACGGCAAATTTGCCATGACTACAAGACCTACATACAGACAATGCAGTTTGCAATGTATTGTCCCTGTCAAAAGAATCTTAAAATACATGAATAAATAAATACTATTTTCAGGCTAAAATCAGAGAATATCTCATGTCTGCTCAAACTTAATGTTACACAAACTTGTTGAAAAAACAGATGATCAAAATCTGTAAAAAATATATCCAAGAATTATTTCAGTTTTACAAATTGGAATAACTTGTGTTACTTAAATGTGGAAATAAAAGATTGAGAAATTGTACTGATGCTGAGATGAGCCAAAAACTGAGAACAACATCATTTAGTTATTATAAATGTTTACACACTAGACCCAGACAGAAACATGAAGCAGCTTCTCTCCTCAGCGATGAACGACTACACAATCATCCAACTGCAGTAGATGTAAAGTCAACACGAGGCATTCAGGCTCTGTCTGACCGAGGTCATTTATCTAACCAGAAAACCGTACGGGGTTGTAAACTAGGTAGACCAAAACAGCCTCTCTGATGTCTGAGGGGCAAACAGAGGAAAAAGGCAGTAATATTTTATATTATATATATAATTATATATATATATATATATATATATATATATATATATATATATATATATATATATATATAACTAAAGTAATTTATATATATATATATATATATATATATATATATATATAATTTTTACTAGAAGAATTGTAAACACCCACATTAACAAGTCAATGTTATCAGTGATAGTTTGAACTGGGAGTCTGGGAACTTAAAATTAGATTAAATACACCTTGATCACTGTGACAAGCATGAGACTGGCAGAGACAGACGACGGGAATTACGACTGAAACAAGTGGAAACCAATGAAGTACAGAGCGGTAAAATGGTTGCTGTGGTCCATCTGCTTGTTGGATGTGTTCAGAGATGCTACTCTACATATCTTGGCTGGAGCGAGAAGTTATTTGACTTCCTGTTGCCTTTCTTCAACCAGCCTCCACCCAGCCTCCCATTCTCCTCTGACATCAACAAGACAACTGGTCCAGACAACTACTGCTCACTGGATATTTTATCCTCTTCAGACCGTTCTCTGTAAACCCTAGAGATGGTTGTGTGTTAAAATCCCAGTAGATCAGCAGTTTCTAAAATACTCAGACCAGCAACCATGCCGCATTCAAAGTCATGTACATCCCCTTTCTTCCTCATCCTGATGCTCAGTTTGAACTTAAGTCATCTTGACGATGTCTACATGACTAAAAGTATTAAGTTGCTACCATGTGATTGGCTGATTAGATATTTGTGTTAAGCAACTGAACAGGTGAACCTAATAAATTAGTTTAGGAATGTATATGTTCATATGATCAATGTTAAACAAAAAGTTTAATTCACCACTTTATTTCATGCAGGTCTAACAAAAATAACTTCCTTCAAGGAGACTATTCATTTACATTTGGATTGAACTTCATGTAAACTTAGAGCAGAACTGCTGTGACTCCTTTTGAAACTTTATTTACACTTCTATCTCATCAAGTTTTTCAACCTCACCTGCAGAAAACCTCCACATTTAAGAAACCAAGCAATTAAATCCATATCTGTAACACTAGATATCAGCCTTGGCCAGTTTTAATTCCACAGCGTCATCAGAGAAATTGATTTTCTGAAACAAGAAATGCCTCCCAGGAAGCAGCTGGTGGGCAGAACGAGCACGCTCACCATCCCCGGCTAATTTTGTATTTGACAAGTATGTGCTGCTGAACGATGTTGGTCTTCCTGCTTTGAGTAGGTAACATGGTGTCACACAGAAACCCACACACAGGCCACAAACTAAAAAAAACACAGTAGACTTCTGGTGGCCAGTTGAAGCTAGAGTCAGATGTTAATTATCCAGCTTTATGCTGCACTGCCTCCAAAACACACCAAACTGTCACATCAGGAGCAAATAAAGCAGAGTCAAGGTGTCCAGTTTCTTTTAACTGGGGCTCTGCTCTTGTTGACCCTGACTTCTGAAGCCCTGAAATTTCTTTTCACTTGTCATGTTATCAATAAGTTTAGAAAAACTACTTTAAAAGCAGATTTTCTGTCTAATTAAACTCTAGTAGTAGTTTATGTGAGCACAGCTCAGCAGAAAGGGCTTATCTATCTGGAAATAATCATTTTCAAGAAACACAATCATCAAACCTTCTCCTTAAATGTCGTGTTTAAAATTCCCTAATCTACAGGGGATTCTTCAGGCTAAAAGGGCCACATATTGTGAGAACCATAACAATAACACAAGTGCCCAGTTCAGAGAAAACCTTCAGGCTGCATCCCGTGACAGGACCTGTTTAATTTTTCCATCAGCAACATTTAAACATGCCAGTGTCAGCTGACACGAGTGTTTAAATCCCCCACCTCCATGCCTCTTTTCTGGACTGGTTTCTCATACGCATCAATAATAAAATTAACTAATTAAAATAATGATAGTCCGAACTTTTGGTGTAATGGGTTAGCAAACACATTTGACCAAAAGCAGTGCACACAAGCTAGCAGGCTAAGCTAGCTGCTCTGTTGGTTAATCCTGTCCTTCTCACATAAACAAGTCACAGACAAGACTAAACTAGCTAATTAACAGTCACATGCGCTTGCTTTAAGCTTAACTTTGCACTGTTATTGCTTCAAACAACAATATCAGCAGAGCTGAGAGCCAACCATATCAGGCTGGTTTGTACAACTTTCTAAAAACACAGTTTTTATCATATTGTTCTGAGATGTTGGCTAACAGGGTAGCTAGCTCAGCGTCCAGGTTCACCAGCCCGGGCAGCGGACAGCCCGTGGTGCACTGATACCAGCCATGCGGCCGAATCTGACCTCCTTACCATCGTACAAATCGAGGCGATCTTTCGGACTGTCATCAGTATTTCCATCCGTAAGCCGCCATGTTGGACCGAACCCCGATGGTGAAATAATCAGAGCCGATACGGATGCAGAGTTCCGGAAGGGAGAGTCTGTTACTCCTGTCTGCTAGTAGTGTCAAGTAAGAGAAAGGCGAGCGCTGACTTCCGGTTTTGGATTTCAAAGTAGCTTTACTTATACATAAACTAAAATTTATGGAATAAGATCAGGCTCCTACAAGAACTAATTTCAAAGCTTAAATCAGGCTAATAAACACAAAATATACTTAATATTATTTTTCACTACAGCAAAAAAGGCGGGACTTGAAAAAAAACTGATAGGAAAAGATAGAAATTTTAACTACAGAATGATGCAGCGATATCATACATTCAAAATAATAAAAGGTTAAAAAACTAAATAAATAAAACAATTTTACAGTTTTAGATATTTAACCCCAAATCATTTATTTAAAATATTTATTTATTTAAAAACAACTTTTACATATTATTCTTTAGAGTTGCCAGATATGTCGAATGTTTTCTGCATCAGCAGCCTCATTTATTTCTTTTTGTTTCTTAAATATTCTACCTGCTTTTCGTTGAGTTTTGGATTTATGGTTGCTAAAAGATGCTTTAGTGTTGAAGGCTTCACAGCATCATTGATGGATAGCGTTTGCTAACACTCTATGGGCAGGCGTAAACCTATGTCACAACCCGGTAGTCACGTGACCACAAACAAGTCATTGGTGAAAACTGGCCCTCAATCTGACTGGCATCTATGTTAGAGTGTGCAACAGATCGCCATCAACTTAGTTTTCACTTACCACTAATTTTATATATAAAATGATTAAACATGTCAACTGTGTCAAGGCTCGAAAAAGATACGAGGTGAAGCTAATGGCAATAGGAGTAAAGGAATGCCCTTATCGTCTCCCTGCCGATACATGGATAGATGAACCAACTCAATGGACAGATGTTCAGTTTCTCAATCTTGTGATAGATTTGGTTTCATCAGCGGGTAAGCTTGAATTTTTTAAATGATTTATGTAAGGGATAATGCCCTGAAGAGTTGTCCATTATCAGAACTTACCACGCTGGATGGTTCCGCGTTGTCCATTAACTTCTGGTAATGGACACCACGTCAGCCATTATCCCGAACGTGAATACTTTTCGAAATATACTGTTTATGCACATCATGCTATGAAAAATTACCCTTCGCTGGAAGCACATCGCTATTTTATATCAGGCTTTGTTGGAGTAGTTTGGCATCACTTTACCAGCAATGGTTCAGTGGTATTTAAAGCTGAAGTACTACTACTTGTCTCCTCCCACCTGAAGCAGCTGTCAGACATGGGTTGTCATGGCATAGTGATTCTGGAGATTTGTAAGCTGATTTAAGACAATGATCTACATGGAGAGGTTATTTCAGATCTTGAACATATGTGATATATCCAATCATTATCTCATCAAACAGATTTTGCAGTCCCTCAAATCCTCCTACCGTACATATCCAACATTTTTTTGTTGAAGATGGCGCAGAGGATGGCTGCTGCATCTCAAGCTCTCTCTCCTAACATTATTTTTTTTCACTATTTAGTCTCTTATTGTTCTTTTTCTTCTTAGTTATGCAACCTGCTATATTGAGCCCTATCATATAATATGATAAACATAATTACTCTGCAGGGAATCTCCATGGCGGCGCCTACCTGTTGTTGTACCTGAGCGGCGGAGGTGGTGGAGGAAAAGATATCACTGAGCTGAGGAAACGGGGAAATCGGCCTCCTCTACCGAGTATTTTTCTGGCAAATGTTCAGTCATTGGACAACAAGCTGGATGAACTTCAGAGCAGGATGGTGTTTCAACAGGAGATCGACATCTGTAACGTTTTTGCTTTAACAGAAACTTGGCTTGATCCCTCGACCACGGACTAGGCCATTGTGCCCGAGGGACTCTCTGTTTATCAGCTGGACCAGACTGGTTTTTAAACTATTTTAGTGTTCCTTTGTACAGTGTCCTTGGGTGTTTTGAAAGGCGCTTTTAAATAAACTTTAAATAATAGACTTCCCTCTCCCCGGCCACATTCACCAACTCAGACGGAGGGATCCCAAGGCATTCCCAGGCCAGCCGAGAGATGTAGTCCGTCCAGCGTGTCCTGGGTCTTCCCCGGGGCCTCTTTCCGGTGGGACATGCCCGGAACACTTCACCAGGGAGGCGTCCAGGAGGCATCCTAACCAGATGCCCAAGCCACCTCATCTGTTGATACGGAGGAGTAGCGACTCTACTCTGAGCCCCTCCCGGATCACAGAGCTTCTCACTCTATCTCTAAGGGAGAGCCTGGCCACCCTGCAGAGAAAACTCACCGCACCGATCAGCCTGTCCATCTCCCGCTCCATCCTTCCCTTCGTCAACAAGACCCCGAGAAACGTGAACTCCTCCACTTGGGGCAGGACCCTATTGCAGACCTGGAGAGAGCACTCCACCCTTTTCTGGCTGAGGACCATGGTCTCGGACTTGGAGGTGCTGATTCTCATCTCAGCCGCTTCATACTTGGCTGCGAATCGCTCCAGTGAGAGCTGAAGATCCCCCTGTAGTTGGAGCACACCCTCCGGTCCCCCTTTTTGAAGAGGGGGACCACCACCCCAGTCTGCCAGTCCAGGGGAACTGTCCCCAATGTCCACCAATGCTGCAGAGGCGTGTCAGCCAAGACAGCCCTACAGCATCCAGAGCCTTAAAGAACTCTCGGCGGACCTCATCCACCCCCGGGGCCTTGCCACCGAGGAGCTTGTTAACCACCTCAGCGACCTCAGCCCCAGAGATGGGAGAGCCAGCACCAGCTACCCCAGACTCTGCTTCCTCATTGGAAGACATGTTGGTGGGATTGAGAAGGTCTTCAAAGTATTTCCTCCACCGCCTCACAACGTCCCGAGGTGAGGTCAGTAGCCCCCCCCCCATCCCCACTGTACACAGTGTTGACGGAGCACTGCTTTCCCCTCCTGAGCCGCCGGATGGTGGACCAGAATCTCCTCAAAGCTGTCCGGAAGTCATTCTCCATGGCCTCTCCAAACTCCTCCCATGCCCAAGTTTTTTGCCTGCGCTCTGCTTAGCCCGCCGATACCTATCAGCTGCCTCTGGAGTCCCACAGGCCAGAAAGGCCTTATAGGACTCTTTCTTCAGCTTGACAGCATTCCTTACTGCCAGTGTCCACTAACGAGTTTGGGGGTTACCGCCACAACAGGCACCGACGACCTTGCGGCCACAGCTGCGGCTGGCTGACTCAACAAAAGAGGCATGGAACACAGCCCACTCGGACTCAATGTCCCCCGCTTCACCCGGGACATGGTTGAATCTCTTTCTGACAGGAGACTGCCAGATGTTCCCAGCAGACCCTCACAACACGGTTGGGTCTGCTAGGCCTGACCGGCATCCTCCCCCACCATCTGAGCCACTTCACCACCAGGTGGTGATCAGTTGACATCTCCGCCCCTCTCTTCACCCGAGCGTCCAAAACAAGCGGCCGCAAGTCCGACGATACAACTACAAAGTCAATCATCGAACTGCGACCTAGAGTGTCCTGGTGCCAAGTGCACATGTGGGCACTCTTATGTCTGAACAAGGTGTTCGTTATGGACAGTCCATGACGAGCAAAGAAGTCCAGCAACAAAACACCACTCGGATTCAGATCAGGGGGGCCGTTCCTCCCAATCACGCCCCTCCAGGTCTCGCTGTCATTGCCCACGTGAGCATTGAAGTCCCCCAGCAGAACGAGGGAGTCCCCAGAAGGAGTGCTCTCCAACACCCCTGAGCCGCCACCTTATCGTGGTGGAGGAGTTTGTGCGTCCTGACGATCCTAGCGGCTATGTTGTCGGGGGCTTCATGCCCCTGGTAGGGTCACCCATGGCAAACAGGTGTCTAGGGGAGGGACCAGATGGAGTGTGGCTCAAATCACCCCTATGATGATGACAAAGCAAAGACCAGGGTTTCCCTTGCCCGGACGTGGGTCACCAGGGCCTCCCTCTGGAGCCAGGCCTGGAGGTGGGGCACGGAGGCGAGCGCCTGGTGTCCGGGCCTTTGCCCATGGGGCCCGGTCGGGCTCAGTCCGAAAGGGTGACATGGGCCTCCCCTCCCGTGGGCTCACCACCTGCAGGAGGGGCCATAGGGGTCGGGTGCAGTGTGGGCTGGGCGGCTGCCAGAGGCGGGGACCCTGGCTGTCTGATCCTCGGCTGCAGAAGCTAGCTCTAGGGACAATTTTTATTGTGGTTTATATTCTTTTCAGTATTGTTAGGAGAGCCTGGGATCTAAGAATTTCACTGCCAATGATTGCTCATGTAATTGTTGTACAGTGGCAATAAATTCATTCATTCATTCATGGCACACCATGAGCTTCGTACAATTTGTACAGATTTCTTTTGTAGATGGGACATTTCTTTGTAACAGTGGCAACACTGAACATTTTAGGAAGACAACAGTATGTTGAGTCATGAGGAAAGTCTTCACACAATTCCTCGAGCCAGATGACCGCCCTCCCTGAGCCGGGTTCTGCTGGAGGTTTTTCCTTCCCGTTAAAAGGAAGTTTTTTTTCCTTTCCACTGTCGTGCCACCCAGCACATGCTGAGTATGGGGAATTGAATCGAAGCCAAGAATTGATCCAATCTGTTGGTTTTCCTTAGCTAGGCTATTATTTATTTTGAATTAGCTTGTATGAATACTGATCGGATGACAGTGAATTGGCTTGAATTAATTTCTAAATTTTGTCTGTAAAGTGCCCTGAGACGTTGTTGTGTATGTTCACTCACTAGTAAAATTCTCAGTTTAATTACTAAAATTATAAAGCTGCATTAATTTATTTATTTAAATAAATTTACTGGATTTCTTACAAAACTAACTAAATAAAAATTTTCACACTGTTTTTAAAACATACAACATGAGACACAAGACAAAATCAATCGTAAAGAAAACTGACTAATGGAGAGGCTGTGGACCCAAGGTCAACACAATGAGTCAGGAGTAAAGGAAGAACAAACTTTATTATTTCTTCCGGGTAAGGTCATGTGGCTCGGTCTGCAACCGCTGTGGGTACGGGTTGGTACCGAACGCCAGTCACCCGCTTACCAGGTAAACAGGTTTTTCTCTGGACCAACAGGACTGATGCGATAGCTTGTCCTTCCTGATGTGATTCAGGTTGATCCAGAGATTGAGCAGGGCTGAGACGAAAGGCAAGGTCAGAAACAGGCGGGGTCAGAACCGGGGAATCTGAGACGACTTCAGACAGATTCAGGACAGGGCTGAGCTGCGAGGAGGTGGTCAGGAGCAGGAAGAGTCTGCAACAAGCAATCAGTCCAGAAATTAACGCTGGAGAGTCAGGCATGGGAGCAAAGACAATCTGGCAACTATGGAGTGAAACAGGACAGGTTATATAGGAACACTGATTGGTAACTGGCAGGTGGCACCAGCAGCTGGAAGTAGATGAGTTGATGAGGGGATGGCAGAGCCAGAGAGCAGGAGGTCACGGCTGAGTGTGTCAAATCGTTGTTGTTGCGCATTTCTTTATATATTAAAAAATGTCAGATTTTTTGCTTTTAAATATATTTTAACAATATGTTAACTTTTAATTGTAATGCTAACACTAATAACCTTTTTTATGACACGACACAAACCCCAGATGCCCAAGTGCAAGTGAATGTAGCATGTAATGTATTTTTATACGTGGCTCTACATGATGTTGTTTTACATTAAAACTACCATGTTCTTGCTCATAAAGCAGCATTTATACAGCATCATCTTGCCAGCCGCCTACGTAGGTATAACATTTGTCTGTCCACACGGTTCATATTTTATGAAGTGGATGTAAAAGTTGTAAAACCACCAGATTTGACGCCTGAAAAGTTAACAGCCAGTAATGCTGAAGAAACATAATACTCATTACACCCCATTGCTTCCCACCACTCAATTATATGTCAATAGCTAATTATCACTCTTTTTTAACGCACTGCAGAATATGTATATAGTAACTATTACTGCTATTGTTGTTATTGCCCCCCCTGCCCCCTTAATCTTTGCGTGTGTCCTATCCCCTGTCCTCTACATTCTTGTTGCTGTAGCATGTTCATTTCTCCTCAGAGGGATCAATAAAGTCTTATCTTATCTTATCTTATCTTATCTTATCTTATCTGTACTTATTTTACATGAGGTGGCCACTTTAGTTGTAATAATCCTGTAATTATTTTCTAAAATCTGACTTTTTAAAAACATTTTTATCCATCCATCCATCCATCCATCCATTCCTTCATTCATTTAGTTATTTGTTAGTTAATTTTGAGGTATCATTTACATGAACCACCCTTTTTCCAGGAACAACAACAACAACAAAAAAACTGATCACAAGTGCAACTGAATGCATTTAATCATACATGTTTCTTTACATAGTTTTTGATTTTTTTTTTATGAAAGTGCCACATATGAACAGCAAATAAAGTAACATTTGTTCTTTACTAATTTAAATGGATCCACTTCAAACTTTAGCGTAAAAGATTTTTCACAAAAATATTAAAATGTTTAAATTGTCTTACCTCCGCTTTCATCCTCAAAATTCCCTACATCTTCTCCTTCTTTACCACATTCGACCATAGCCACTTTTTTCTTTTCCTACTTTGGTTAGATTTCACTCCTGTTCAGATGCTCGCTGAAGTAAGCGCTCAGTGGATGTAGTCTGACACGTTATGGAATAGTGTTCATGGAAAATGTAGCGATAGGACTGCCTGGAAAAAAGGAATAGTTTGCTTCATTCTTTACCTGCCAAACTGGGCAGGAAACTTAAATTCATATCTGAATGAATCTTAATCCACATTTGTTGTGTTGCTACAGCGCTAATTTAGAGTCCTGCTTATCAATTATAATAATCATGTAAATGAACAGTTTTTTAAACCTAAAACACTAAGATACGAGTTCAAACCCTATAAAGGTTAGATTTTAAAGTAACCTCGTTTTTTAATTAGACTTAAAGAAAGTGTATTGAGTGTAAAATGCGCCTTAAAATGGACACAAATGGGCTTCCATACATTTCTCACACTTCAGAGATAAACTATAAAAAGCAAATCACAGCTTGTGATTTTTATTGCTTTAAATGTAAACATTCAGTTCATGTTGAACTTTTCTGTTTCTCGTGCAGCTTTGTTCTAAAAAAAAACTTTTAAATCCAGTATTTGTGAAGTCTTTGCTGTCTGAGTCAGGGTTTTAAAGCGGAGCCCCATTTATAGTGGTCTCACGGGAATATTCAGAGGGGACGGATCAAGGTCTACATCCCTCCCTCTCATCTTTCTTTCTGCTCTCTGTCCGCAGCCAGAGGCATCTGGAACCGCTGCAAACCGGATTACTTGTTTCTTTCTTTTCATTCTTTATTATACGGGAATTAAAACAGCAATAACACGAGGTGGATCATGCGTCCACGCAGCGGCACTAAGCGTCTTCTTTCACTCACTGGAGGAAAACTTTGACTAGGAGCTGAGACGTTTGGATTCTAATTGGAAATTTAGGTCGACCTTCATTTTCTGAAGCTTTTATAACCCAAACCAGGCTATTCGTTTCCCGAGAATAAGCAACAGAGGAAGTGTTTCAGCCCTCCGCAGAGTCCCAGCGAGAAAATCACGGAGTGATTTTTCCTCCTTTGGGCGCAAAGATTTCTTATTATTTTCCAACATAGAAGGGAGCCGATCTGAGGGCAGACAGGAGCTAAATGCGGCTGACTGGCGACCCTGTACCACCAACCATGAACAGCGGCGGGTCTGGCAACTTTCTGCTGGTCCCCATACCGGAGTACCCCCTGCTAGACTGCGTGCCCAACAAGACCGTGAAGATCGTGGTGCTGGGAGCGAGCAGCGTCGGGAAAACCGGTACAGATGGAAAGATGGTCAGGGGGTTATGTTGCATTTGTGGGAACCAAAATTCAAATGTGTGCTGGGCGTTTTTTTTTTTTTCAGGAGAATTGAAGTTGATCTGAGGCATTGTGGGGAATTAAAATAGGAAAGTTGTGTGTGGATGTCAACATAAGATTCAACTAGACATAGTTAGAAGTAGCATCTTTTTTAGGGAGTAAGAAGTAACCTTTAAATTAAATTATGTGTTTATAAGCTAATAAATAAAAATGTAAATAAATTACCAATCCTGAACGATGGGTGGCGACAATTTGCAACTTTCGTGCTGTGAAATTAAGATTTTCCCATTTATTTAAATGTACAATGACTTCGTAACAAGTGCACATGCAGAGGCAGGTCTAGAAGATTTTTAATTGGGGTGAAATTGGTTAAGAAGGGCACATGTAAATCAGAACCCCCCCCCCCCCCCCCCCTTTTTTTTTTTTAAGGTCTAGATTGTAGGAAATAATTAACTGATTATTACAACTAAAGTGGTCATGTAATGTAAAAAGGAAAGTGCATTTTTTAAAAAGTAAACAACCAGTTATATTTTTTAAATCAACTTTTTCTCACTGATCCTAGAATAAATTGCTTTAAGCACATTAATTGCATGGTTGTCACATTTGGGTTTTTATGACATCTTCATAAAAGACAGACAGACCAATGCGATCACCAGTTCCGTTGTGATCAGGAACATCGTAGCGTTCATGTAGAACATCAGGAGTACATTACATGCTGCATTCACTTGTACTGGGGCATCCAAGATTTACCCAGATGAAGATCAGTTTACACTAAATATTTGTTTGAATTTCATTATCATCTGTACTTTTGATAGCACCTGGAAGGGTGGGGGTTATGTGCACAAAATGTACACAAACATCAAGTTTAAGTACTTCTAATTTCAAATCACTTTGTTTTACATTATTTTTTTAAGAAAATTGGCAACTAAGGAAAATTAAATAAGAATAAAATTAGAAAAAGAACTTCAGAGTTAAAGCAGAGAGGGCTATGAATTGCTCCATCTTTCCACCTCTTTCAAACACATTTGATCATGTTGAGGGTTTCAGTGGCAGACAACACGCAGATCAGACTAAACACATCAGCTTGGAAAGCAGCTGCAAGAAAGCTGCACTGCAAGTGGCCAATTTGTCTGACTGGGAGAAAGTGAGACATTTACAGTTTGTAATAAATTATCAAAGACAATAGTGGATAAACTTACACTGCAAGTTTTTGCTCAGTGAAGTTCAAGGCAAGGCAGCTTGCAAGCAGAATAAAAGTATAAAATGTGATCAGACTGAACAGATTTCTGAACAGAATCTCCTGTTTCACCTCATCACAAAGCTGCTTTATTGAGATCTGGGGCCTCATTTTTTAAACTGTGCATAGCAAAGCAAACAACAGGTAGTGTCTGCAGCGCACAAAGGAAATGCGGTGCACTTCAACTTTCAGATTTATAAAAGCATGCCCACGCACGTCCTACTCCTGTTTCAATCAGAATCAACTCTAAAGCAGGTGCACGTGAGGGAGCGCCTTGCCCCGCCCACATGGTGGCTATAAATGGTCAGGTGAACACCTGTAATACATATTCATCACATCATTTCCATGATGACTCAGGAGGGACAAAGAGGGAAGAAGTGGAATTTTTCAGGGTGTGAGGTAGAGATCCTGATGGACCATGTAGACAAACGTGTTTAATTGGTGGGCATGGAGTGGGCATTACTGGTGTCAGAAAGGTAGAATGCAGGTGGCTGATGCTCTCATGTCAGAAGGGAAAGAGGCATTGGAACATGCGGCTGGATGTCTCAGTCGGTAGAGCATCCGTCTGTCATGCGGGAGACCAAAGTTCGAATGTCATAGTAAATTGCTTTGGAGAAAAGCGTCTACTAAATGACAGGACTGATGCCAGTAATTTAGTAAAATGTTTTAATTTATAAAATAAATATGTACAAATACATCTGAGATTGGTAGCAGTTTATTTAGTGTGACACACTCAGAGGAAGTCCTGCAGGTGCAGAGGGACACCATCAACACTATTAACCAGACAGCCAAGGAGTTGCCGGAAATAAAGACTGTATGGACAGAAACTAGGACAACGATTAAAAAAGCATTGTGTAAGAATAAATAAATAAAAGGAAATCCTCCTCTTTTGTGTTTTATAACATCTAAGTTTTGTTTATTAATGGTAAAACATAATTTAGTGGTTGAGGTTCTTATTAAAATCATGTCCTTTTTCCCTGAAAATCCTGTTTTTTGTTTTGTTTTTTTTTTCCCCCAAGCGAGCGCTCTTAGGAGAATTAATATGGAATGTGCATCGTTATTTATTTCTGCAAACAGCTTTAACATATAAAATGTGGTGTGAAAGGTAATAGTGGATTGTGCACAAATTTCTCACATTTTACATTGTTTCCTTGATTTTATTCTGTACCGTTGGTGTCGCTGTTTCCCGTTTGCTGGATTCTGTGCATACACCTGGATCAGAGTTGCGTGGAAGTAGGAACATTTTCCCTTCAAGTTTGGTTTTCATAAATCCCAAAAGTTGACTATATTTGGCGTTTTTGTTCCTATGCTGGCTTGATAAATAAGGCCTCTGGTGACTGTGAAGGTCATTGGAGTACAGTGTCATGTTCTAGAAAGCAGGTGGAGATGATCTGAGCTTTGTGACATGGTGCATTATCCTGCTGGAAGTAGCATCAGAAGATGCTACACTGTGGTCATAAAGGGATGGACGTGGTCAGCAACAATACTCAGGTAGGCTGTGCTGGTTAAACCAGGCCATGTTGGTACTAAGGGGCCCAAAGTGGACCAAGAAAATCTTCCCCCACCATTACACCAGCAGCAGCCTGCAGCGTTGATCCAAGGCAGGATGGATCCATGTTTTCATGTTGTTCCCACCAAATTCTGACCCTAGGGTTAGAGTCCAGCTGAAATGTAGACTCATCAGACTGGACAACATTCTCCATCTTCTGTTGTCCAGTGTTGGTGAGTCTGTGTGAATTAGCCTCAGTTTCCTGTTCTTAGCTGGCAGGAGTGACACCCGGTGTGGTCTTCTACTGCTGTAGCTCATCTGCTTCAAGGTTGGACGTGATTTGTGTTCAGAGATGGTTTTATGCGTACCTTGGTTGGAACCAGTAGGAGTTCATGCTACTTTTCTATCATCTCCAACCAGTCTGCCCATTCTCCTCAGATCTCTGACATCAAGAAGTTGGTCCAGACAACTGATGTTCACAGGACATTTTCTCTTCTTTAGACCATTCTCTGTAAACCCTAGAGATGGTTGTGTGTGAAAATCACAGTAGATCAGCAGTTTCTGAAACACTCAGACCAACAACCATGCCACATTCAAAGTCACCTAAATCTTCCTCACCCTGATGCTCAGTTTGAACTTTAGGAAGCCATTTTGGCCATGTCTACATAGCTAAATTCATTAATACACTGCTTGTGACTGGCGGATTAGATATTTGTGTTAACAAGCAATTCAACAGGTGGACCTTATAAAGTGTGAGTGTAGTTTGTTAAAATTAAAGACATTAATCGTTCTAGGTATTTCTTTTACATTTTTTAATCTAAAACTGCCTATGATTTTTAAGACCTAACTTCATCTGCTGGTGCAAAAGAGCTCCATAAAAATAACTTTCTTCAAACCTCAACTGAACAAGTAACCTGATTACAGTGTTTTTATTTATTTTATTTTTTTTGTTTGTTTGTTTTGTTTTTATACCACATTGTAGCTTGAAAAGAAATATAAGAAGATAAAGGTAACTTGTCTCAACTATCTTTATATCACTGCCCTACACAGTGACAGCATCCTGTTTGGACATCTGTTGTTCTGCATGATTTGGAAAATTTTATACTATGATTATTACAGGTTACACCCCTGTCTGGTAGTACACACACAGACACACACACACACAGACACACACACACACACACACACACACACACACACACACGCACGCACACACACACACACACACACACACACATGAAGCCACCTTTAACTGTTATGGTATTTTCCACTTGAGCTTGGAAGTCAGCTTGTCAGAGTTCCCAGTTGTAAAAATAAACAGGAACATTCCTCAAAGTCAGATTTTTGACTCAGATTGTCAGAGGAACAACACCGACCTTGACCTTAAAATCCAACATGGCTGCTCAGTAAGTGGTGATTACTGTGGTTGAAACTGTTTTTTTGTGTAATGTTAAATCAGTCAAACACATACTGTCCATCCTGTCAGTAAACATGTTGCTACAGAGTTTGTATGTAGAAAATAGAGTGTATTACATTGTTATTAGCTTAGATTGTTAATAGCTAGCATTAGTGTGCACAACATTGAGCTAATCCTGCCAGTAGTTGTAATGTTAATATTAGCTCAAAGTTCTGACGTCAAGACCAAGGGGAATGTTGCATTATACTGAAGGTGGAGTCAAGGTAACTTAAATGTTGTCAGACTGTGTGAGGAAGGCTTTCTGTAGACAACCATGCATTTGATTATCAGATTATCAGATACTGTAGTATCAATTTTTTGGAAACACCAATGTTAACTTTAACGTTAACTTGTAGGACATGACTGACAATATTGTCTCTAGCTAGCTGTAATCTCCTGTGTCCCATTTGTCCATCTGCCCTGGGACTTGACAACTCCATTTGAAACTGCTAAGCTGTGGTGGGGGGCGGGTGCCCCAGGGTCTGGGGGGCTGCCACCCTCCAAGATATGTGTGTGCAACCTGGGCTCTATGGTCCCATGGTATGGTGGTGTGGACTTCCGGGGGTGAATGGGCGTCCGTGGCGCTGCTACTTTGGACCTGCGGACATGTCCTCGTCTCTGTGGTACCTAGTCTTGGTGCTGGGTTGGCGTGGTCCGCGGTGGTTTTGCCTGGGGCGGTCGGGTTCCGACTGGGGCGGGGCTCTGCTGGGGGGTATGGGTGTCTCTTGGATCTGCGGTGCCTGCCCTCCGTGCGACCCGTGCCACAGCGCCCGGTGCCCACTGGGCCTGCTCACCGTCGCCCTGGACTGCTCGGTCCCCCTGGGCTGCTCGATCCCCTGCCCCATCACACCGGGGGGGCTCCAGTCTGGGGGCTCCTGTGCTCTGGGCTGAGTGGGCCGCTGCTGTCTCTGCTTCAGCTGTCCTGGGCTCTGTGCTCTGCGGACCTGCTGGGCCTTTGGGGCCCCAGGCTCCCCCCTGTCTCCCCCAGATGCGGCGTGGTCACTCTTCCTCTGCCTCCCTGTCAGGTTCGACAAATCAGGACTAAAGAAAATAAGATTATAATAAAATAATAAAAATATTCCAAACATAAAGGGCAGCTATTTATATAACATGTCTGCCTTGTAGAGCAAATCTGTCCGGCAAAATATGGCACACAGACCACCTAGCTGGACAGGATAGGGTAAAAAAAAAAAAAAAAAAAAAGAAACTGCTAAGTTCAGAAGATGGGCTGCACGGTGGCATGGTGGTTAGCAATGCGGCTTCACTGTGAGAAGGCCGCTGGGGGAGCCTTGGCTGGAGGGGAGGTTAGGATAATTTGGTTAAAACAGTGGCCTTTCTGTGTGGAGTTTGCATGTTCTCCCCGTGTGTGCATAGGTTCTCTCTGGGTACTCCGGCTTCCACCCACATTCCAAAGACATGCATGGTAAGGTTAACTGGTCGCTCTAAATTCTCCCTAGGAGATAATGTGAGTGTGAGTGGTTGTTTGTCTTTCTGTGTTGGCCCTGTGGTGGACTGGCGACTTGTTCATGATGTACCCTGCCTCTCATCTGTTAATTGCTCCAGCTTCCCCGAGACCCTGAACTGGACTAAGTGGTACTGAAAATGAATGAATGAATTTCAGAAGATGACACAAATCTGGTCTAAGTGCTCCAAGTGGTCCATTTTTCTTCTTACCAATTTTTTATTTAGTTGGTAAAAAAGGTCAGGTAAAATAAAATAAAAAAATTAAGATAAATTGATATTTGAAATTTCTTTTTAAGAGTGTGCTGACATAAATGATCAATGGCTCAGTCCAGCAGGAATAACAGAACAATTCACAATGTACACTAAACAACATTTATACCATGGTCTGGGTGAATACTCTATTCTGATTGGCTGGAGGGTGTCCATTAAAAAGTGATAATGGACACCTATAAAAGAAGCTCCGTTCAAAAAGACTTATTGTTGTAAATTATTGACTAAACGCTAATTGGTAACCGTGGCAACAGAAATTCAGATGCCGAGCTGCAGACACACCAGATCATGACAGTGACGGCACATTGTTGTGAAAGCAGCTTGCAGGCTTATTGGACTCCGTCAGTCCAGGAGAGACGAGAATGGATCAACATTTTGTCGTCCCGCAACGTCACAACCAGCAGTGGTCGGAGTCCACAAACATTAAATCTCCGTCCTTCAAACACCACTATGGACATGCCAGTATCTTTATAAAATGTCACGATCAACGGGAATGTTGCATTTCATTTTAAACAGGTCGTCACCTGTCTTTCTCTCTTTATTACCTTACTTGATACAGAGTAAATGGTGGATAACATTATAAAAACAATTTAGGATAGACTTACTTACTTGATACACATTTAATGATCAGAGTGAATGGTGGGTAATATTTCTTGCAATAAAAACGGTTTAGGAAACTATCTGTGACTGAAACAAAATGTTGCATCATCCTCTGGACACACACAAGCTGTAAGAGCTTCACCCGCCCTCTGAAATGATTCTTTGTGACACGTAACATAACATTAATCAATCATCTCCCTTCCCTCCACTTATCAGGTCTAATACAACAGCTGACCGACCGAGCTGCAGGTTCTGTGTTAGAGCCGGTTAAGAGTTGCCGCTGGAGACTCGCCAGATCATGTCTGTGACGGGCGTTGCTGTGAAAGCAGCCTGCAGGCTTATTGAACGATATAGGAAATGATCTGTGGACTTTGACTATTTAAAACAAAATGTCGCATCATCGTCTGGACACACACAAGCTGTAAGAGCTGCACCCACCCTCGGAAATGTTTTTGTCACGTAACATAACTGCGGTCGACCGAGCTGCAGGTTCTGTGTCAGAGCCGGTTACCTTGGCAACGCGTCACAACGAAATAGTCCACTCAGGTGCTTCTTGTGAAAAACTTACGATTTTAAAGGTAAAAAACAACATTAACGCATTAATAATTTATTTAATATTTTTTTGTTTCGTAAGTGACCATGGTATAAGCGGGATAATGCCCTTCGAGGTGTCCATTATCATAAATTAATGGACTTTGTGTCGGACGGTTCACGCCTCTGCGTTGTCCATTAATTTATGATTATTATCCCTTACGTACAACATTGTTATATAAAACATCAGAACTTAAGAAGCCAAAATAGAAAATTTGATTACAACAGTCATCTCACAGGGGCAGTATGATCAATGATTTATCAAGTAATCGTTAAATTAATTGATTATTCAATAGCTGATCACATACAAACAGACATCTCTGGCTGTGATATGGATTCAGTACGGACCAAAGATAGAAATGTGTATGAGAATATGCTGGCGTTGAAATCTATGAGAAGTTTTCAAGGGATCATAAAGGTTTGTGATTAACCTTCTAGACTGTATCCAATGCACACAAGCATTGCAAAGATGCATGTGTGTAAACAACATTGCCAAAACTCAGTGCAGACATGAAAATAGTTGCAATACGTCTTTTTTTTTAGGTACTCCACTGTAGTCAACTAAAACTACCTAAGATTGCTCTCAAAGTCCGAACCTTTCTTAGAATCTTCTCACACCAGGAAAAAATACGTAAATGACATGGCAAGACAGATGCCTTTGTTTTGATGGTTGAAGTCTGTTAGTTGCAAAGATAATGCAAAAATGAACAAGTCAAGTTTCATAAATCCATGCAGAAAGCTGATGCATGATGGGAGAAAGATGCTTTTAAAGTAAATCCTTCACACCCACGATTTAAAACCTAAATAGAGACCTCTGGAATAAGAGAAGGAAAAGCATAACTAGTTCTTTACAAATATTTATAACACAACACATGATTTTAAAAAAGTAACATTATTAAAAGAAAAACACTGCAAAGAGAAAAAAAAATCCCAAAAAAGAATTGAGGATTAAAAATATATGTCAGGCAAAAAGGAAATTACACCTGCACAAGGTAAAATTACAGTGTTACATCAGTCTGTAGACTGCAGCAGGTTAGTGGGTTTGTATGCTGTTGGAGAGCTTTATCACTACGATGTTACACAAAAGCTCTGCACATTATGCAACTACTTTATGTTAGCGTGTTAGCCCTTCCCTTGTTTGCATCTGATTGAGACATTTTGTTTCTTTACAGCTTTAATTGTCAGGTTTCTGACTAAGAGGTTCATTGGGGATTATGAGGCAAACACAGGTGAGTTTGTGTCCATCTGTCTGCAGTTTCTCTCTGCAGAACATTACCGTTTCTTCTACAAATAATATCTATTATTGATCAGTTCCGTCTATTCATCCATCCACCTGAACCCCTCTGCCTCTACAGGAGCACTCTACTCCAGAAAGGTCACCCTGGATGGGGAGGAAGTGTCGCTTCAGATCCAGGACACTCCCTGCGTTGCTCTCCAGGTAGCTCATGGAAACAGACAGTAGAAATCTCACTTGTGTTGCCTTTATGTTGAACTTGCTTCAGGTTAAAAGGATTCATTCTGAAAGGAAACATTCAGGTCCCTCTATTTACTCATCGGTTGTTCCATTAAAACACACAACAGTTTTAGCTTGAATGTAAATTAACAAATAGTCACTGACTATTCTAAAGAATAATGGCATCAAAATAAATTATTGAGAACTGTTGTTTTTCATTTTTTTCTTCTTTTTTTTAGATTTATAGGAATTTTTTTATCAGCTTTCTGATATTGGCCAGTATGGCTTCAGAGGCTCATGGTTTGGCTCCTCACAATGAACCTTTACATGACCACCAAAATCTGATAACTGTTAGTAATAATCTGATCTTATGCATCTACTTCTGAAATACAGTATTCGTCCATTATTAGATTTCTTTGAGAGTGCGTATGTAGTGATGTAACTTTTTATCATGACTGGTGGCGCACTCAGTCATAGCTGCTAACGTGGGAGCTAAGTAGCCTGCAAAATAGACAACACGCTAACTTCCTGCTGTACACCGTTGTGTTTTTCCTTTGTGTTCCACTCATGTTGTGATGCTTTCATCGTTTTAACAGAAATGTTGAGGAGACAGAAGCCACACAGTTTCTTGCACATGTGCAAACCCTCCATCTTGCTCATTTCCTATTAGCAAGCAGTTTTGGAAATTGATTTTGAAACCTATCTGACTGCAAATCGTGAAAACTGCCATTATCATAAAAAAATGTATGCCTCGTCGGGCATTATCCCTTGTATTTTGACTTGAATTAGTAATTTAATTGAACTGGTTTGAAATGTGTTATCAGTTAGCCCATTGAATAAGGCTCTTTTCCAGTGATATTTGCAAGATTTCTGGATGTTTTTAGTATGAAGGTTTGAGTCGGTTTGAACAGGAAATTGGCGTGTTTACTGTCTTTATCTGAATATGAAAACATGACAGGTTCAGTGAAGGCCTGTTTCAGTATATTTGAACCAGTTCTGGCATTATTCATACAGTTATGTCTTTAAGCCTGTCAGATTTCAGAATTATTAAGCCAATAACTTTCTTTTACTCTTTCCTCTGAACTGTACTTTGGGCTAGTCCTAGCTGTGTAAAGATTGGCCTTCATAGATACAAAATAATAGCATAAATCCTAAAACATGCTATTTTGCACTATTGGAAAATCAGCTTTCAATTCTGTGAAGATGTAAAATTAAGTTTAAGCTTTTTTATTTGTGATTTTTTTTTAAATCAACATTTCTTTCATTTTCTAAGTTTTGTGAATAAAATACAGTGCACCACACTGCGCTAAACAAGCATTCCTTATATATAGACAGACCACAGAGGTGCTTTCTCATACAGGGGGAGATATGTCAGACATTACACATAAGTGTTGTGTGGAATCAAGAAGAGGCGTGTGTGCAGTCAAACACTCCAGAATTTGCTGCTAAAATAGTTGAAAGCTGAGGTCTTTAATATGGAGAAAGAGAAAATGTACTTTGCTTTCTAATTATGTGGACAGTGTCAGCATAAGAGTTTGAAAAAGAAGTGAACTATTGCTGGCTTAGTGGATCTGAGATCACAAGTTTAAAGAAACAGCTGTATGTGTTCATACTAAACCATTTGTCTTTGTAATAAACATATTGGCAAAATCTTCACCTGCTCACTAATTGACGTTGCCTGTATAACTACTTACTGTTGTCTCTGTTTTCATAGGATGATGCTGAAGGCCTGTACTGCCAGGAGCAGATCAACAGGTCAAACTGATATCCCATTCATTTAAATAAGATTTCAATTTGCTAATTTTCTTTAATAATGTTGTATTTTCTCCACTTTTTTTTGGACATCCAGGTCAATCTACTGGGCAGATGGGTATGTGCTGGTTTTCTCCATCACCGACCACAACAGCTATCGAACCATCCAGCCTCTATACCAGCATGTGAGGCGCATACACCCATCAGGAAACATACCAGTTATACTGGTCAGTATGTGTCTTCAATCATGTGGTTCTATAAAGACATCCTACAAAAATCATTTATAATCTAATGTAGTATTTTCTATTAGGCCTACTTTGATTGCTTTCAAGTAAACTGAAACTTTAAATGTTTCTTTATTAGTTTGTTTAGCATACAGAGCAGCCACTAACCCTAATCCTATAATCTAATCTATAATCTGTTGCAGGTTGGTAACAAGAGTGACCTGCTCCGAGCCCGACAAGTGCCTGCAGATGAAGGCGAGACATTGGCAGCTTCACTGGGTGGGGCGTCTTCCTCTGTTCTATTTACATGACATCTACTCTGTCATGATTAACATCACTACAGTTATCAAAACAGACATTTCCTATAAAGTAATCATAACATTTGAGAATATACAGTAACTATAACAGACAACACTTCCTAGAAAACAGAAAGTATAACCTCAGTTCCAAATAAAAGTTGCTTGTAAATGTAAAATAAAAACAAATTTTAATGATTTGAGAATCTAATAAACTAATTTTATTCACAATTGAACATGAAAAATGTACCAGATGTTGAAACTGAGACATTTTACTATCATCTCATTTTAAATTTAATGACAGTAAAAAATAGGGTCATGTTTTCCATTGTGTTCTTTTTCAGTGTGGTGCTGCCTGCAGGCCAAAAGGTCATCCAGTACTGATTTTCACTATTACCGCTTGTGCACAGACATGTCTCCAGAGTGTTTTACGGTCATACATTGAAGAGCATTAGTTTTCATTTACTCCACAAGTTCTATAAACCTTTACACAGCATCCAAATATTTTAGGAACTGACTTGTAAATTGGTCTGCTAGCAATTGTTCTTTCTCAGTTCTCTGCTCAGTTGTGCTACTGATAATTCTTCCACCCCTGCTGTGACATGACATAGGTTGACCCTCAGGACTAAATTATGTCAATAGTTGCTTTCGTTGACAATTCCAATTAGAAAAAATCCAAAGTAAGGATGATGGAGGAAATGGTGGGTGGGTTAGAGTTAAGTTAGGTTTAGCTGTTCATAATGACATAGATTTAGAAAAACTATCATCACAAACTACACACTCATTGTCACAGTTCTTATGACATAATATAACATTCCCTCGACACAAACATCCATCTGACAATTTTTAAATGTAGTTTGTAAAACTACAATAGGACGTATTGACAAAAGCGCTTATGTCACAATATCTGGTGAGACTGGGCTGCAGTGATACTGGATCAATGGTCTGATGCTTGTTTTCAGCTGGGTTTTAGTCTGAACCAAGCCCAATCAGGTTTTTATAACACAGTCATGCAGGTTTTGAATATTATATGAGTTGTGCTCTTAACTAGAATCCAGTTGAAGACCAAACAGGACTGAACCCAACTAGGACTTGGAACCATAACTGAGGCTCATACCTTCAAATTTGCTTAAATTTTAAACTGGCTCCTATCCCTGTTTCTTTTCTCATAGCCAGTTATATAAAAGTACTTTTTACAAGGACTCTTTCTAAACTCCTTTACACGAGTTAAAGATTTTTGGCTTTGTGTAAAATATCTCTAAACCTAATGGATGTATAGTTGCGACATTTGGTTGAGACTGTCTTGAAATTCTCTATTATTCAAGCAAATATCTCAAAAGTAATTTGTGCAAACATTCAGGGTTCACAGGAGATAATGACCCACTCACTTCCTGTCTTGTTTCCCCTCAGAAACTTGATCGAAGAATTCTTATTGAGTGTGGAAAAAAGTTCTCATGTCAGCAAATTTCTAAATGGACTTGACAGATGTTTATTGTAGCTCTGGTCACATCAACCAATTTTACCAGCTGTGGAAAACATGCTGTGATTTACCCTGCCCCCCCAACCGCACCACACACACACACACACACAAATAGGGCATATATACTTAAATCGTGAGTATCTGTGTGTATCTTAACTACATCCTGTGCAGTGCCTGAGGAGAGAGGAATGCTGTGTTATCAGGAGGATAAGAGTCGTTCAGATCTGAACGCTGTCTCTGGTTGCAGGAGGGGTTTACTTTGAGGCCTCAGCCAGAGAGAACCACGAGGGAGTCCATGCTGCCTTTCTTCATCTCTGTCAGGAGGTGAGACTTTATCTTTTTGTTAGTCAGAAACATTTGATTGATGAGGGTATGTCTCCTGGGGAAAGCATTCTCTTTAGCTCTACGGATGTGCATCTTAAATTACACCAAACAAGATTGTCATTTTATGTGGGAACTCAAACTGATTACAGGATTGAAACTACTCTTGTCAAAGTCCTAAACAACACCCATCTAATCACAGATGTTGGCAGAAGTTCAGTTTGGTTCTGTTAGATCTCAGTGCTTGTGAGATCTAGGAGTTTTGAATTTGCTTGAATCCTCCTTGAAAACCGGGGACTCTTATGTGTTAATTCAGAAATATAAATCTACACAAACAAAAATGACATGTGGAGTTCCCAGGGCTCCATCTTGGGCCCCCCTTGTGTTTCACATCTACAAGCTCCCACTCGATCAGATCATGGATAACAAAATCATACTTCTATGTCACCAGGGGAATTTGGTCCCACACAAGGCAAGCTTTGCTCAAATCAATAACGTGATGTGCCAGAATTTTCTTCAGCTAAATAAAGATAAAACTCTAATTATTCTCTTTGGAACTCTAAGTTCTGGGCAGGTCTAAATCAGGTTTTAAAACTTTTCTTATTTGCCATCACTTTTAATTAAGCTAGAAAGTTTGTTTTAATCTATTTTCTTGTGTATTCCTTTGTTTGAATGTTTTTTTTTTAATTATGTACAGCACAGCAAAATTATATGATTCCTTATGTGTCAGATAAGCATATTTTCATTTTTGATGCTATTTGTTTCAGAAATGTACCTCATAGGGCCTGAAAACTTGTTAAATCTATCCAGAGACATTCAGGAATAATTAAAGGCTAGGACTAAAGCTCACTCTGCTCTGATTAGTCAGCTCCACCGATCTGATGCAGAACTGCCTCCGCTGCATGTTAGCTCTAAAACATCAAATTTGATTTTATGGGGACCTGAAAACTGCAACAACAACTTTTTCTGCCTCCAGGAGCAAAGTCAAGTTGTGAACTGGAACATTTTATAATGAACATGCTAAATAATATTGTGGCGTTCTCCTGGTCCTCAATCTTTCTGGCACCATTTCAAATATGGATGTTATAATAATTTGTGACTCTAAACTGGTTCTAGGGAGTTTTGATATATATATGTATATATATTTAAGAAAAACTTTGAAATACGAAACAACATTTAAAAAAAACTTGTCCTCTCTCCACCAGGTGATCCGAGCATTGGGTGGAGGAAACGGGGAGAAAAGAAGAGGAGGCCTCCACCTGGCCAGACCCAAATCTCCCAACATGCAGGAGCTGAAGAGGAGGTTCAGGCAGGTCCTCTCCTCCAAAGTCAAATCAGCCACAACTATTTGATCTCAGGAGGGGATGGAAAATGACGAGGAGGTACTGAAGAGATGACCTCTGAGTTCAAGGTCTGAAGCCATTCATGACACGAAAAAGCACAGCTGAGCCACTCTGAAGTGATCAAAGCATTTCAAAGAGGACATGGAGTCCTCATCAGATGGACAGATGAATGCGGGGACTGAATGGAGCTCTCTGGCAGCACAGACTTTCTGGAAGAAACTCGCCATCAGCAGGATCCTCTGCCAGGACCTACAAGAACGCAGTGCAAAGCAGACATGTTGAAAACTGAACCTTTCTCATTAAAAACAGTGACCATGTCAACAAAACTTCAGGACACGAGTACAGTTGATATCTTCTGTTTTTAAAGGTTGAAAATCACTGAGAATATCATGACAAACCTGAATAAAATATACTGAAACAATAAAGACTTTTATGAATTTATCCACATAGTCTCATGTCCTGTCTGTAATTTTAAAACTACTTTTTTGGACTTTACTCATATTTGGTTTTGATTCCAATTCTTATCTATTTTAATGGAATTTAAGTGCTAATATAAAGATGTTTTGTTTTATAAATCAAGTCACTCCACAGGAAACAGGAAATGACCCCAAAAATTAGTTCATTTGTGGTCATGTACTTAAAAAATACCTAATATTTCTCAGCAGGAAGGACATCCTTCCATAGCAACATTTCCCAGCAGGAAGGAAATGCTTTTATAGCTGAGGGAACTGAGCATGAACTCCCAAAACGTGAAGGAGCCCGCTGCAGACAATCATAAAATGAAAACTTTTCTTTTTCAGGCTTGAAAATGAAAAAAAAAAGACTCTTTACAGGATAAAAGAATTTAAAAATAGCAGGCTTAAGTTTACATGTAACTTTAGTTCATAAAAAAAAGAAAAAAAATCTGAATTCAGTCAAGTATTTTAAAATGGTCATTTTCATAAATTACTATATTAAATCAGTCAAAATGTCATTTGACTGGACACCACAGGTGGCTGACAGATATCTAAACACGCATGGATCATCTCTATCACTACCCCAGTTTATTCATCCTATCCCATTTAATTTAAAAATATTGACATTTGGCTGAACATTTCTAGAGATTTTGTCCCTGTGGAAGTACAACTACAGACATTATGAAAGGCTATTTACCTGATGTTAGTCTGAAGCTACGTAGCATTGCTAACTTTGTTATATGGTAGCACTAGCTCAGCTGTAAGCCAATGCGGGGAAAGCATGTCGTATTTATTTTGCAGTCAGTGTATTTAGGGACTACACATCAACTCAGAAAGTCCTGATGATAAATATAGTTTAAATAGATTCTGAATCAAAGGTTTTCACCTTTTAAGTTCTAAGTTTGTAGACTTTAACCTGAAGATGAGAGTGAGCATTAGTGTGACTACATAGACATGAGCCCTGCTGTAACCTCAAGTGTTAACCATCCAGCAGCGTTGGATAAGGTGATACTGTACATAAAAATAGAAGACCGTTCTCTTACTCTAATATGTAAAGCAGTTTCATTAACCTTTAAAACTCTGTTATCATTGGCACCTTCAAAAGTACTATTGAGATATTGTCAACAATTTGTCAGGAACAGTATTTTGTAACCTTTTGTGGTAACTTGTGGTGGGTAGCTTACCTTTAAGTAATCTACAGAGGTTTTACAGACATTTTTATCCCATCCAGGAGGTTTACAATCCAGCTGCAAAATTTAGTGTTTATTCAGACACTCAATATGGTAAATCCACCCAGTGATCCATAATAAAACCATTATTTATCAACTTTCACAACAAAAAAGATCACTGTCCCTACTATGTTGCTAAGAGACCTCTATTTTAATGCGGGAATTATGATTAAGCCATTTTCTGTCAAACTTCTGACCAATTAGATAACTTAAATTGGTCATGTTTTACCAGGAGCAGCCAAAGATCAACAAGTGCCAAGAAAGCTATGTGTCTGTCTAAAAAGAACAAAAATAATAGACTTCTATGGCTGGAATAAAGCCAAGATGTTGTTTTTGATGCAAAATGACTTGGAGTTCATTTTATGAGGATAGCAGGCAAATAGTAGCATAAATAACTGTAAATAGAAAAATAAAAATAAAAAAAACACCTGGAGGAAATATTAAAATATGTAAATAGGAATAAATAATAAATAAGAATAAATAAAACAGACAAAACCAAATTTAATAATTCAGTTAAAAGCTAAGCCAAAAGGTAAGTCTTGAGCCCCTTTTTAAAAAATGTAAACAGTCTCTGCAGCCCTGAGGTTCTCTGACAAAATGTTCCACAGATGAGGGTCATAGTAGTGGAAAGAGGCCTCACCAAAAGCTATGGTTTCAACTTTGGGAACAGCTAAAAGGCTGGTACTAGAGGACATCAGGGTCTGCGAGGGCTCATAATTTCAATGCAGGTCTGTGTGAGCAGGCTGGCCTAAGAGCGGCTGGAAAAACAGTGAGGCGAGGACCCCAGAATCCAATCCAAAAAAGGTTTTATTCATCAATCACAGAACACATAGAAAACTCACTCCCTCTGTTCTATGGGTAGTCCAGTCACCATCAGCAGCCACCCAAATGAGCAAATCCTCCTCATTTATCCTCTGCTGCTGATTGGGCTGTACCATTCCCCCAACAGGTGCATTCTCAATTATAACCCATTTCTCTGTTAAAATTAATTCTACAAAAGCTAAAAATATTCACACACACTATATACTTAATATGGCAACCCTGAAGTTAAACCAAAAACCCAATATACAAATAACTCCAACAATCTTCCTGCCACATGGTCTCTCCCAAATCATTAAAAGAAATCCAGGCCACCTGAAACCCATTTGCCCGGTCACCCTGGAGAGGCCATGTGCCAGGTAAGTAAAGCTCCATTACTTCATTAAATTACCTATGACTTCAGATTTACACACAATGTTCTGCCTATCACTGTTAACGGCTGTCTTTGCAGGCATCTGTAAAACAAACCACATCAGTATTAAATAAACAGTTCAACCTTTGTGCATAATTGTAATTCTTTTAAAGTGCCAAACTGTAACTAAACGTGAAAATGTACATGAACCAATTAGTGTGCTATACAATATTTACAAGTCCCAGGTAACGTAACGAACCTCTGCTTCGTTACAGTCTGCCAAATAAGATGACCCAAGACCATCAATCCATCAATCAATCCAATTTAATTTATAAAGCACTTTTCATACATGATTAAAGCCATTAAAACACAAACATATCTCTCTTCCTCTCTATCTCTCTCTCTCTCTCTCGCTCACACACACACACACACACACACATACTTGCTGTAACTATAACTGATAATCTAAATATTATTAGTTGGTTTTTCCATTTTAGCACCAGTTGGAAGAAGAAGTGAAAGTAGCCTTAGCAGGGGGAAGTAGATGGAACATAACATCGTCCGTAAACATGGCAGATCTTTATGGTAGAAAATGGGATCTGAGTAAAAGGGGATCTGTGCCCCAGTAAAGCTCTTTGTCTAGCAACACCCTTGTTTTCAATACCTTGTTGAATGCAAAAGGAAAAAGTCCAGCCTGGTATTAACTGAATGAAACACGCCATATCTCCAGAAAGAGAGATAAAATCTGTTTGTTGAACCTAGACAAGGTAAAACTATGTTAAGTAAGTTTGGACCAGTTCTGATCCCAAGCTGTTACTAATTGTCCCGTCATCATAAACAAATGTGTCTTTATCACTGGAGAATATTCAGCAACAATAATAAGCATGACTCTTTATGTCATAGCTTGACCCAAATTATCCAAGCTCTATAATAATGTCAGTAGGTGTCCAGAGTGTTTCTGTTCTCCTGTGTTTAAGAGAAAATTCTCAGTATTGTGTGAAACATCGAGACATTCAGTTCTGTTTGTGGTTGAAATTCTGACAAGGAGTTAACACTTGAACGTACAGTCTCTGCTCCCAGTGAGGAGTAAGGAATTGGTCCAAGAGCGTAAAAGGAGGTCAGTGTGTATGTTATGTGTGGTGAGTGTACACATTCATGTGTGTGTGGTTTCTGCTGTTCTCATGACCTCTCCTCTCACAGAAACAAACAGAACTCCCAATAAAGTCAAATTCCACAGCATTTGGAATTTCTTTGTTGGTCATTGAACTGCCATTCTCATCCTTCAACACTACTCACACACACACACACACACACACACACACACACACACACACACACACACACACACACACACACACACACACACACACACACACACACTTAAAAATTGTCTGCTGATCCCAACACATAACCTTTTGCTCTTTGACCTTTAAAAGCAGCAGGGCTCCATCACAGTCTGGAAAAAAAAAAAAAAAAATCTTTGGTGATGTTTTGCCATTTGTCTTGCTCAAAGTGTACACTGAGCCAAAAGCAGCCATTTAAATGCCAAGGGGAAAAATAAGTGTGTGTGTGTGTTTACTGTTATTACCCCAGCTGTGAGGAGCTTAATATGTTTACACAGTCATGCTGTGAGGTTTTGCCCCACTTCTGTGGACAAAAAGTAACTTCCCATAATATAAATCATTAGATTTTGGCATGAAAATTTGGAGGACATGATTTTTTTTTTAGAAATTATGAAAACATCCTATGTATGAGTGTTTAAGAATGACAGAAAAGGAGTTTTCTGACTACGTCAGCCACTTCAAGTCTAATTTCCTCCTGTGTTTTAATGTGAGCGCCCAATTCCCCTCCCCTCGCTCCCACACAAACACATCCATGCACGTCTGGTTTATATTGGCTGTGGGGACTTTCCATTGAGACAGTGCATTCCTGGCCTCTTCCTTTAATCTTAACTATCAATACTGAATGTCTAACACAAGTTTTTTTACCATAGATCTAACTGAAATGTAATGTAAAAAAACTGAATCCACTTTTATGTTTGCTAAACTTCCAGATGTTATAAACTAAGGCAGAACGTAGATCTCTGAATGTAATTTCAAATTGGGCTTATTCGCAAATTCCTCCAAGTACATGTAGTGTAAAACCCTTATGTACCATGTACTACATGCACATGACATTTAACATAACTGGATTAACATCTTGAGAACACCCTCAGGTCAGTCATTTGTTTTGGGGTCCTTGCTGAAACCCTGTTATGGTCTACATAGCAGCTTATCCAGTTATTGTTTGCTAGGTCTGTCAGCAGCACATTAGCTGGAAGCTAAAGGCCTATTTTTGCTGGACGCAGAAGACAGAAATGCTCTTGGATATGATTCTTTGTCTTAAATCCACAGAGAGGTCTGCTTTAATCTGGATAAACTCTGTGGTCTTCAAAGGGAGGTTCCTCAAAGCTTTGAGTGGGTCTAAATTTCCAGATCAGGAACTTCTAAGGCCCATTGATGCCCAATGCAAGAGACAGATACACAGATGGACGGACAGTTTCCTCCATCTTCTGCATCGGTTACATCCGTAATTTGGTCCATTTTCACAGAGCTTAGCTGTGACACTGGAAATCACGGGACCAGTGCTGAGCAGAATAGCTGACATGCAACCAGCAAAAGAAAAACCACAGAAGAAGAGAATCAGTGAGGAAAAAAAACAAAAGAAAAAAGAATAAATAAAGACAAGGACAACAACTGTAGAAATTGTGCGATCTTTTGAAGAAGGACTATGCGAGTGTTTAGGGTGTGTTAGGTGGTTAACTTAAGCATTACCACTGCCAAACGGTGTCTTATGCTGATATTGGCTTGTGGGAGTGAACTCTAAACTCTGCACTGCCCCCTAGTGGAGAAATTGACTTAACATCCATGGCAACGTAAAAGACACATGGATGTACGAGGACGGTGACTTATGACAATGTTTGAAATGGACGTCGCTGTTTATGTTCATAAGGGAGTATAAATGGGCCTTAACACTGTATGCTAAAATAATCCACTCAAAGGCTCATGTAAGGCTCAGAGTTGCAGCAGTTAGCAGAGGAAATAGATCCAAAGACTTTATTTATAAAAACTGAATATACAAAATGAGGCAAGGGTATGGAGTTAAATCCAAGCCATTGCTAGATGACCATATCTGTGTTTCCATCCATTTGTTTTTCAGGCTCATTTTCAATTTTGCAAGTTTTCCATTTATAGAATAAATGGAAAACTTGGCAAAGTGATGCAAATAAAAGAGACAAAGTGCAATATAAATAGATTCAGGGAATAAAAACTTGTATTACTTACAAATGAACTCAGTACTGTTACTACAGGGTCTTTTCCATGAGTACAAGCCCAAGAAGGCAAGAGGCTTTGACTGGTGGCCTTTTAATCATGATATTTAAATTTTCTTTTTCTTTTCTTTCTTCAGAATATGTGGCACAAGTCGATTATCTGACTAATCAACTCACATTTGTTTAGTTAGACCCCCCAATAAATAAATAAAGATATTTAAAAATATTACTATGACATTAGTTATCTACGTTTCCTTTTGGCTAAAGAAAACCACTCTGGGCGAAATGTAGTTTATTGAAAATGTAGTTTAATATTGGTTGAATTTGGGAGCCAGGGGCTTAAATGACCAATGTTACAAATGCTCCTACTTTGCTGAAGTTAATACAAATCTGCTGTTCATGCCATTAAGTTATTCAGTAACATATGGAAGTCGTTTATCTTTCCAGGTGAGATGAAGACTAACAGACCCTCCCTAAGTTTCCAGCTTAGGCCTCAAAAGAAGCACCAGATGTGTAACTTCAGTATGTTCCTCTGTCTTCACCCCCTCTGTTTCTCATATTCCTACATTAAATGACTTTCTACCCACAGCCAGTCTTTAGCAAACATTTTTGTGAGAACGATGAAGAGTGAGATGCAGAACTAATGTGTTTGTGTACATTTAGTGTCATTTGTGAACTTGGGTGGCATTAAAATAATTTGGCATTAGCTGAAGAGAAATGTGCAAACATCTGCTGTACCTTCTCAAAAATGCATGCACTCAAAAATTAGAAGATTATGTGAAGACTGACAAAAAATCAGCCAGGGGGGATCACTTTTTCTTTTCCAATTTTTTATGTGTTACGAATGAATAAAATGTCATTTAATTCAAACTGATGCAAAGACTTCAGCATGGTATATGTATAGAATCGTAATGTAAATGCCTTATAATTCATTTGTAGCGTTAAAGAGACTCATGAGATGTGTGATTCAAACAGTTTGCTTTGTAGTTACCTTTGGTCTGTGTTAGCCGGTACACACATAGAAAAGTGTGTTTTACTGACATCAACCATTCCTGTGGTTTTTAAATTTGTTTATTATGCTGTTGAAATGTTGACCAGCCAGTGGCATGTTCTGTGACAATAAGAGAATTTTATTTAAACTGTTTTTACATACGTGATTTTTTCTTGCGCTCACAGCCATGTTGCTCATCGTTGCCATAAAGTGTATTCTGTTGTACCTGTAAGACTGAAAGAAGGTTTGTAGGTTAGTAATCATCACAGTGATTTCTTTTTGTGAGTAAATGTAATATTTTTGTCTTGTTACTTAATTGTATTTGTTTAAGAGTAATTGGTATTTATATTCTTTTGTAAAGATTTTTTTATGAAGTTTTCTGTTTAAATAGTTTATTTTTTCCTTATTTTATCTGTGAAAGTTTTGGTATCTTTTGTTGTGGGTAATGAGCACTGTGACATTGTCTGAATGTTTTTGTTTATTGAAAATGCAGCTCAGAATAAATGAGCGCTGGACAACATACTGAAACCAGTCTCTGTGATTTACAGTGTACTGGCTACACAGTGCTCCCCAGCCTGTGTGACGCCTGCTGCTGGTCCAGATTTCCCAGGTCTGGTTCCGGAAACATCGGCAGGACAGTTTAGTACCTCTTTTACTAAAGAGCTGTGCTGTTGGGATATAACCAGAACATGACTTGGCATTTTATAACTTAATAAACAAGGTGAACCTTGAAAGAGATGTTATATATGTGTTTCAATCAGCATACTATTTTTAATTTAATGCAGTTTAAATCATTTGCAGATCATTCTGTTTTCTTTTTACACAGAATATTTTATGTCAATCAATAAAAGGAATAAAGTTAAGAGTATGATTAATGGGGAACAAGGTTAGCTTCAGTTCAGAGTGAAACACATGATCGTTACGAGTAGCGAATTAAAAACAGCGAGTAAAGGACCAGCAGAGACTAAGATAAATTATATCGACTTATTACCAGCATGACCCCCACCCAAAGCAAACAAACATAAATATGTGGTTGTTCTAGTTCTGGTGACCACTGTGGGAGAGCCCTTCATCAACAGCAGCACATTGAAGGACATAGACCAGCTGTGTGCGTGTGTGTGTGTGCGCGCACGTGTGTGTGTGTGAGTGAGTGTGTGGTCTTATTCTGTTATCTATAAGAGACGACAGGAAGTTGGGGTCTTGTCTAAAATTATTTCAAAACCTTGAACCAGAAAGAGAGTAAAACATAGAGCAAGTTATGATTAACAAAATGAGTAAAAGGAGATGGAAAAACAGAGGAAGAGGAGAAAACATGGTCAGGCAGATAACAGTAAGAGGAGGAAGATTTTCTGTTCATTTCTCCAGACATAAAAACACTGAACACATCAGCTTTCATGCTACCACTGCTTTTAGATACAAATCAAGAACATAAATGTTTGATGCTTCTCATCTCCAAAGTTATAAATGTTTTCAGATATATATATATATATATAATTGTGCATGATGGATATAATCCCTTAATTTTAAAATTATATAAGTAAGGAAAAAGATCCTGAATGACATATCATAGAGTGTCAAAAAATATGTAAATCATGGACTTACTTTTCTGGAGGGGCTTCCTTGTGTAGCATACTCTCAAAAAATAAAGTACCTAATTGTGCCTTAAGAGGTACAATGGACTGCCACTGTACCCTCAAAGGTTCTGCTGTCTCATCAGTGGTATGCATTTGTACCCTTGCAGTCTGAACTCTATAAAGATCAGTATTACTAAACTAATGTACAAGACAGCCTCCGTACAATATGAGGTTCAAACAGCTCAAATAAAACATAATTAAGTAGTTGCTGTTGAAAGCACAACATCAGTGCTTTTGAGATACAGTGACAATCCTTTGCTCCATTGACGCTCTATGATAAATACCAATCTGGAGCGTCTAACTTCTGTGTCATTTACATGCATAATTTCATAAATTAAAAAAAAAAAACTTGCTGATGCATAGCCTGTCATAGCAAACAGAATAACACCAGAAACCATGGCAGCAGTGTTGAGCAGAATTACTGGCATGCAACCAGCAAAATGAATAGAGGAGAAGAAGCCACACCGTATCTAATGGTCAACTAATACTGTGCTGACATTTGAGCTTGGGTATGAACTCTGACCTCTGCACTGCCCTCTGGATGTATTGCCTAGCAATCATGCTGATATAAAGAATGCATGTAAGTATGAGGACACTGACATTTGAAACAGACATTCTTATTCATGTAAGGAATGGGAGCAGAAATGAGCTTTAAGCCTTGGGAACGTGTTCTATAAATAAAACTCTGTACTATATTTTTCCAACAACTGTTATTACATCTGACGCATTAATTTAGAAATATCCAAGCCTATTCCTCTAAAGATCATCTTCACCTATAGGATGTGTGGGCTTCCTTACTGAAACTATTCACACACCACATCATTTTTTTTTCAATGAAAGTAGGCCATCTTTGCCCAGACACTGCTACAGTTCAAACCATGATACAACCACCGCCGTGCATGTTTCACAGATGTCAAAGCAGCAACAAGACATTTATGGAAATATGTCATGGAACTAACCAAAACAACCAATAAAAGGGTTTTTCATAAAGATCAGAGTGGTAAAGTAAAAAATTAAATTAAAAACAAAGCCTGTGCAGCAACAGTCCAAACCATTATACAACCACTTCTGTGTTTTACAAATGTAGATTAAGCAAAAAAGCCCAAACCATGATAATACTGGCAGGTTTCACACACGGTTCAAAATCAGGAAAACAGATTCTTTAATCAGAGTATTTCTCGTTTTAACCACAAACTTCTATTTAATTTGTTTACAAAACTAACAGCCTTCAGACCTGTCCATGTGATCTTTGGCACAGTGAAGGCAACAATGGACATCATTCACCAATATCCACATAATCTTCTTAATTTGCTTCTAAGTCACATGATCAGAATAGAATTATAAAAAAGCAGCTTTATGTATGACCAATAAATTACTTCTGAACTTTACTGCTGCAGTTTGGTTCCATGAGTGCTTCAGGACAAATAAAATGGTACGCCACAGAATACCTTTTTATCTTCCTTTACATGCTGAACCTTCTACAGTTTTTAAAGAAAATTGTCATTTGTTGTGTCAAACACATCTAGCATCCTTTAAAAGTGGTGCATCTGATGAAATTAAACCTACAGGTGAGTCTTAAGGTTGGTCAGTGGTGTAATTAACCTGGAGATCAGGGCAAAAGTCCATCTCCTAATAAAACTAATCATTATAATTAAATGTCAGTGTGGATCTGGGAGCTGCAGGTACGTTGGACATTTATGAAATTATGTTCTTGTGGTTGATGGAACGGGTCTGACATGTGTGCAGCCTAGCTGGTTTTAGGAAAACCAGCAAAAGAACTAAATCTCTTGACTGTGACTTATTTTTGCATGAATTAAATAAATGAAAAATAATTTAATTGTTTAACAGCCAAAGTTTCTGGGGGTTGTATGGCACCAAACAAGGTTTGCAACATAACTGACATAAATAAAAAAAAAAAGTTTAATTAGCACCATATTATATAAATTTTTGCCCTAAGTATTAAGAAAGTCTAAAAATCACTTTACCAGAGAGATTAATGTTGTGTTATGATTGTTATGCCAAGGTTCGAGGCAGAGTTTATGTATGAGTAATATCTGTGGCCTGTTGTCTCTATTTTTGGCTCTAAAGCTCCCAGTGGGTAACCCATTTGGCCTCTCATTTCCCTTCTCCCAGCCTGTCATTTTTCTCTCTCATCCCCACTTTATGCAGCATTTCATGAGACTGAACAGCCAACTTTAGTTGTAGAGTTGCGTTGCATCACTGTTTGTTCAACTCTACAGATTTTTCCTCCTTTTTTAGAGGATTCCAGCAGAATTTAAGACCTCATATCCAGATCAAGAGTTTGTTGTCCACATTTCTTTCCTTCTTAGTCTGCATCATGTTTTCAAGATAAGCTAATGTCTTCTAAAGAGGCCTGATTTATCACCACCAAACTGCTTTTTGTGCACTGGACCATGTCCAAAGCCAGCTCCTACCAACTTAGCTGATAAAAACACATGAAATACTATAGCTGTGGCTAAGTACGTGCTTTAAATGATATCCAAAGCAAAAGTTTCTCTTCTCCATAGATTTTGAACATCTGCAGACATAAATCAGTTTCTTTGCACTTTTAAGTAGCATACAGAACAAATGTTTATGAACCTGGGCTAAGAATTATGCTTCTGAATCTAGTTAAATGTTATTGTGAATAAAATTTGTTTTCCCTCACACTCAGACACATTCTCTGCTCTCAAAATTTCTGCTCTTGGATATTTTTTCCTCTCTCTTGGGTTGCTGAAAAAGCTGTCTGTCAAATGTGCTCCAGCATTGATTAAATAAAAAAATAAATATCAACACCAATTTACTTGAACCCATTATTTTTACATATCTAAATTTCTTTAAAGCCTCTAGTAGTTTGAACTAATTCCCTTATATGAGATTTACTCATACTGTTTAGTTTAATTGACTTTTGACATAAATACAATAATAAACTATAGATGATTTGCATAAACTTGCAGATCCAGAACCACAACCAGCAGTACTAAAAAGATGGCAATAGTTTGTATCCATAACTATTATTTTTTTATTCATTGCATCATCTACAAAATCATTTACTGGTGGTGGATTTCTTTTCCTGTCCTTTCCTTTACATCCATGGTGCCATATTTAAAATTCAAAGAGGGCAGAACTTTCTAACATTGTCTAATTGTTAACATAACACAGGAACTAAAGCACATAACTCAAATTTATAGCAGAGCAATTAAAAAAAAAAGTTAAATTTATTATTTCACTGCACAATGTAGAAAATTATTAGAAACAACTTATTTGTTTTATTAATGAGACAATGTTTATACAAAACAAAAAATAATAATTAGTCACTAATAAAAAGTTTATGTTCAAACAAAATCTGGGCTAAGAGTGTGGAGTCACTTTGTCAAGTAAAACAAGCGCACCCTGAGGAAGGTGAGGACGATTTTGTCGAATAATCTCATATTCTACTGGAGGAGGTTTGACAGACAGTCAGTGTGAGGGAAAGAGACCAAGTCTGAGCGCAGAGTTTTGAAAGGAAGAACGATATATTTGAAAGTAAGAGGGACTTTCTGAGTGTGAGAGCATAGTTTTGAGAGAGAGCAAGATGATATTTGAGCGTGAAAACCAGAAATCTTGCTCTCAAAGCAAACAATTACGCTCTAGATTAAAGATAAAGAAAAATACCCCCATAGGCAATGACCTCTTTAAAATGAATAGCAACATGGCCGTTTATCGTGACATTTCATAAAGATACTGGCGTTTGAAGGACAGAGATTTAACGTTTGTGGACTCTGACCACTGCTAGTTGAGACGTTGCAGGACGACAAAATGTTGCTCCATTCTCGTCTCTCCTGGACTGACGGAGTCCAATAAGCCTGCAAGCTGCTTTCACAGTGATGTGTAGTCACAGACATGATCTGGCACGTCTGCAGTCACTGGTGAGGTGTTCCGGGCACGTCCCAGTGAAACAAGACCCCTGGAAAGACCCAAGACACTCTGGAGGGACTACATCTCTTGGCTGGCCTGGGAATATCTGGAAACGTTCCTCTGTAGAGGAATCCACTGCAGACTCATGGTGGGATTCCTCGCTGGAACCTAGATACTGTAGGTTGTGTGGAATCCACTGTAGACCAAGGGCTGTAAGTCACCAAGGCCAGTCGTAAGCTGTCAGTCTGGAATGGTGATCTTTTGTACTCGTCAGTGTGGACCAACCAGTACCGGATTTTTCTTCTTCTTCTTCTTCTTCTTTTTTTTTTTTTTTTTTTTTTGCTTGTTTTCTTTTTCTCATTTTTGCCTTTTTTATGTCAGCCTCAGCCTGCCACCAGGGGAAAGGCGGGCCAATGTTAAGAACTCCTACTGCAGTATTACTAGGGTGAATTGTGCTGTGAATATGTGTGGGTCTTGAGGTGTTTTTCCTAAGGATTTGATGTGATTTTTTTGTTGTTCTTTATTACTGGGAAGTCCTTAATCTTTTCTGTGGTTGATGCCAATTCGACTGTCTAACTGCTGGCTGCCTATTTTAAAATAAAGCTTTAAAATTTATCATGGCTACATATGCTCGGGAGGATCTGGTGACTGAACCTCAACAATGCCTCGAGGGAGAATTTAGAGAGACCAATTAACCTAACATGCATGTCTTTGGTGGTGGGAGGAAGCCAGAGTACCTAAAGAGAGCTGTCTTCTCTGACAGGCCACAAAGATCCGGGATGATCCCGCCTACTCAGGACACTCCCTTTTCACCAACCTTCCCTCTGGCAGACTCAGAGTCATGTGGGCCCACAACAACAGACTTAAACACAGCTTCTTCCCCATGGCTGTGAAGAGATTGCTGCAGGAATCAGGACAATGATTGTGTTATCTATAGGTGTTATCTGGTGACATTTAGCAGCTTTTAGCTTTAGCTAAATTCCTTTGGATATAGTTGGCATCACCATCTCCCACAGTACAAACGGTCCAGATGGTCTAAACGGGGTGTGAGGAAATAAAACTAAGCATTTCTATTGCTAATGTGTTTTTAAGTTAAAGTCTCAACCATTTCTATCAAATATGGCCTCCAGCTGTTTTTCTTTTTCAAATACGAGGCCTCCGTGCAGCTGCTGTCACCACTGACAGAATGTGAGAACTTGCTTCATCCTGTCTGAACCCTTGTCGAGCCCCTCAAACCTCCCCACCTCTGCACACCATGGTGCCGTTCAGTCTTGAGAATGACAGGCCCCCAGTCTAAGTGTCCATTTCATGAAGCTAAGCGGTATTCAGAAAAGAAAGAGCTCATGATCAATTCAAAGAGTTGCTTATGGCAGCGACTGTCAACACCTGGATATAAGGAGACCATTTGGATGGTACAGTGACCTGTGATTGAACTCTTCCACAGACCTGCATCAAAGGAGTTCATGAACTTCAGGGGAGATTTGAACTTGAAAACTTAAACATTTAAAATGGCTGGAAATCATTATTGTTCATACTTTGGATGTTATAGGCCTTTGTTGTTTTGTGCTCCTTGTTTGATCTTGCATTAGTTTGTATGGAAAGAAGTCAGGGAGACTTTTTTCCAACATTGGGACTGCCGTTCTTTACATATTGCAATAATGTCTCCATTAGACTATCAAGACGTTTTTGTGTGGAAAAAGTCATCTTTTGGTAAAAAAAATATATATGTATAAAATATACATTGAAAATTTTATATGTTTAGATGTGGATTTATTTAGATTGACAATAGTGAAAAATACACAATAGTATCAAAAGTCAAAGCAACATAGTCTGAGCAAAGTACAAGCTGAGGAGCTATCCTAGCTTAACAGATCCATACATGTGGAATGCATGTCTAAACATGATAATGCACATTTCTGCTTGGTTTTTAAATAATGGTCCATCCATTTTTCTGAGGAGGGAACAGGTTCAGAAGGGGAACTAGACACCCTTTTCCCCAGCAACACTCTCCAGCTCCTCCAGGCTAAAAATGATAGAATTGCAACAGCAACTCAAATAACCACTGGTTCCAACCAAGGTATGACGAATACCATCTCAACACGTCTAAACTTGAAGCAGATGGGCTACAACAGCAGAAGACCACGCCAGGTGTCGTTCCTGTCAGCTAAGAACAGGAAACAGGCCACAGTTCACACAGACTCACCAAAACTGGACGGTAGAAGATGAGAGAATGTTGTCCGGTCTGATGAGTCTCAATTTCAGCTCCACATTCAGATGGTAAGGTCAGAATTTGGTGGAAACGTCATGAAATCGTGGAATCATCCTGCCCTGTATCTTTGGTTCAGGCTGCTGCTGTGGAATATTTTCTTTGCACACTTTGGGCCCCTTAGTACCAAAGGATTAGTTTCTTGAACATGACAATGAGTTCACTGTGTTCCAACGGCCTCCACAGTCACCACATCTCAATTTAATAGAGCAGCTTTGGGATGTGGTGGTACGGGAGATTCTCATCATGGATGTGCAGCCAACAAATCTGCAGCAACTGTGTGTTGCCTTCATATGGAGCAAAATCTCTGAGGAATGTTTCCAACACCTTGCTGAATCTATGACACTGAGAATTAAGCCAGCTCTGAGGGCAAAAGGGGATCCAACCTAATACTTGAAAGGTGGATCTAATAAAGTAGCTGATGAGTATATTTCCCTCTAGCGAGTCCCTGGTTCTGCCCCAGAGTTTCCTTGTCTGGCAACCCTCCAAAGGGAGGTGACCAGGAAACAATCGGTATCAGATGCCCAGACCACCTCAGCTGACTTCTTTCAAGTAGGAGTAGCAGCTGTCTGTCAAGCTCCTTTCAGAAGTGTGAGCTCCTCACCTGATCTCTCAAGCTGAGCCCAGCCACTTTCTGAAGGAAACTCATTTCAGCCACAACCTCATTCTTTATATTACTACTTCAAATAATCAAATAATACTTTCGGTTATAATGTTTTCTAATCCTTTGTCATTTGAATAATGTGGTACCTGTACCCTGGTTAAATTTTATATTGAGGTTACTGACCTTTAAAATAAAAATGGTGTCTTATTTTAACGTTAAAGTAGGACTATTCAACTTTTTGACCTAAAAATGTGGGTTTCTGACTCATTTTAATGGTACAGTGATATCATACACTGGCTATTTTGAATGCACATTGTGGCTGAAACACAAAAGAACATTATGGAACAAAAGAGTAAAGGAAAGAGAGAAAGGGACAGAGCAAGTGATCAGATAATCCTGGGCCGACTTTGCAAATTGCAAATAATGAATTCAACAGCCCCATAAGAAGTCCAGAACATTCACATCTACCCTGCCGGCATGTTGTATAACTACCTTTATCACCACCTTAAACTTGAAGGGGTGGTGCTCAGTGAGAACAGAAAGTGGCTCCAACTTAGCTCCATTTGTGATTAAATAGCAACAGTTTCATTGGAAACCTCCCCAGAGCTGGTCAGAAGTAGTTTCTGTACTCTGCTGCCCTCTAGCTTCCAGAGCAGCTCTGTACTGTTAAAGGAAACAGTGAGGTAGTAACAAGAATCAGAAAGGAAAACATGAAGAATTTCATATCAGCTGACTGTGACAGAGTCTAGTGTAGTTTACCTTAATACAAACATACAAAACTGCAGTGTTACTGCATACTTAGAAATGTTGCTAACTAATTATTTCTAAATGTGATGTTAAAATAGAAATAAAAAAAAAAAAATAAGCCTACAATTTTACACAGTTAACACAAAAAGAAAGATAAAAATGTGTTCTAAATCTAGACTTCAAATTTAATATTAAAAAGTCATTGCTAATACCAGGTCGGACCCACTTTTTTATTATTTTCCTTCAAAACCACCTTAGTTCTTGGTGACATAAATTTAACATGGTGTTAGAAACCTTCCTCAGAGGTTTTCTCCATATCGACATGACAGCATCACACAGTTGCTGCAGGTTTGCCGGCTGCATCCATGATGAGAATCTCCCGTTCCACCACATCCCAAAGCTGCTCTACTGGACTGAGATCTGGTGGCTGTGGAGGCCGTTGGAGTCCAGTGAACTCATCGTCATGTTCTAGAAAGCAGGTGGAGATGATCTGAGCTTTGTGACATGGTGCTTTATCCTGCTGGAAGTAGCATCAGAAGATGCTCCACTGTGGTCATAAAGAGATGGACATGGTCAGCAACAATACTCAGGTAGGCTGGGGAGTTTAAGTTATGCTAAGTTGGTACTGGGGGTCCAAAGCTTGCCAAGAAAATGTCCCCACACCTTTACACAAGCAGCAGCCTGAAGTGTTAATTCAAGGCAGGATGGATCCGTGGATCCTTCTCTTATACTGTTTTGGTGAGTCTTTGTGAATTGTAGCCTCAGTTTCCTGTTCTTAGCTGACAGGAGTGGCATCCGGTGTGGTCTTCTGCTTCAAGGTTGGTCGTATTGTGTGTTCAGAGATGCTATTCTGGATACCTTGGCTGGAACCAGTGGTCATTTGAGTTCATGTTACTTTTCTATCATCTCCAACCTTTCTGCCCATTCTCCTCTGACCTCTAAGACATTTTCACAGGATATTTTCTCTTTATCAGGCCATTCTTTGTAAACCCTTGTAATGGTTGTGTGTGAGAATCCCAGTATATCAGTAGTTTCTGAAATAGTCAGACCAACTTAAATTCCCTTTCTTCCACATTCTGATGCTCAGTTTGAACTTCAAAAATAACAACAACAAAAAAGAGTAAAAATCAAGGAAATGTTTTGCAAATGTTTGAGATGTTTACTACATCATATTTATCATAATTTTAATTTGCTTTTGTTGATTTTAGGAAGAAATTTTAGTTGGATGGGGATGAAGGAGATCACAGCTTGTAAGGAGACAAGCAGGCAGTTACCATGATGGGTTCAGCTCTGTCTGTCTATCTATCTATCTATCTATCTATCTATCTATCTATCTATCTATCTATCTATCTATCTATCTATCTATCTATCTATCTATCTATCTATCTAGCAAATTTAACCTGCTTTAGAGTACTGTCAAAGTGAAATTGTTCAGTCAAATGAACCATTGTAACCAGAATTTGCACTTCAAGTTCTAAACTCCAAATACTTACTACTGCAGTTACATGAAGATATATTTTTCTAATATATAATGACAGTAATTACCATCACACTCACTTCCCTTGCTTACCTAATGCAGCTTAAATGAAGATCCTGATTATAATATAATCCTGAATATAATCTGACAAGGCAGGTCACACACTTGGTCCAGGTCGTCTGAAGCACACACAGGAGCTGCAAAGCTTCTGCAGACTAACTGGCATGTAGGCTCATAATGCAGAGACACAGTGGCGTCAGAAATTATGGAGAGATATTTTAACAGGACAACTTCGTAGGACCTTTTAGATGCTAAGGAAAGAAAAGGCAATGAAACCAGCAATTACTGTGGTACTTTGGGTCAGAAGATTTACCTTGGAGAAACCAAACACCTGTCCATCTCATCAATGCATGGTAGGAAACCAGATATGATTACAACAGGCATCAGAAGAATAGTCAGAGTCAGGAAATGTTTAGAGAAGCTAAGATGAATCAAACAATCAGGAAAACTGTGCAGCTCCTGAATTTTCTTAAAGTTTCTTAAAGACGTAATAATCTTGGTAAAACATGATCATTTGACCTAATTTGAATTCTTTAAACTACAGGTGTTCAGGATCCCCTAAGGATCCTAAAATGACTTAAATTCAGAGATCTGGAAAGTTCAATCCCCTTCAGCTCTGTTCTATTCCTCAAGCCTGGTCTAGCAGTTTTGTGATGGGGAGAATTCTCCTGTTGAGATGGAGGGAAATGGGGAGTTCTGCATTCCTCCTACACCAAAAACCAAGATTCCAAGAACACTATATTATAACATGATAATTAATCTTAAGTTGGGGTAATGTTGTGACTAGTCATCGCTGGAAAGCACACGGTATTTTCTGATTAACTTTTCTGCTCATGAAGAAGTATGAAAAGCACAGACAAACATGGCAGATCTTTTCTCATTTAACACGATTTAGTTGTGTGACGTTTGTGTTACTACTTCACTGTAATACAACATACACGAATTTAGTTGAACAGAATTTTTTTTATCTGCTGAGAATTTCCTCAACTAATTGATTTAAGGTTTATTGCAAAATAAATAAATAAAAAAATAATAATAAACAAATATCTCAAAGCTATACAGATAACTTAATGCCTGTAGAGGTCCAGTATAAAATTAGCATTGACGTTGATATTTAAATGCAAACATGTTAACAAGGCTAGACCCAGCACAATCTTTGCTAGGTCCACCTTTGCTATGCAAACAAACGGGAGTGCAAACATATATTCTGATGTTAAACCAACATGATAGTGGCACAACCATACTGTACTTCGCAAACCCAAAACCCTGTTTTTCCAGTCCACAAATAAATATTAGTCACTCTGGAAGGTATTTTCCAAAAAGTTCAGTTTCAGTGCCCAAAACTGTGTTAGCATGTGAACGATAAGCCCAAATGACTGGAAATATAAGAAGTTATCAGAGTAGTCATGTTTGTGTTCAAGTACTCAAACATGTGTATGTCATGGGGAGGTTGATTCAATTAAGCCTTGAAAGAAATAAAAAGCCACATGTCAATAGATTGTGAGGTTTTCTGCTTTATGAATGTATGAATAGTATGAATTAGATGTCAGAATGGGTATTTTTGGATTAAGGAAAGTTTAGCTAAACTAAATCTGAAATTAATTCACAGCAGAACCTTTGCTTTTTCCAATCCCTCATTTCAGTGGACCAGTATCTTCAGACCTTTTTTGCCCATCGTCCACTGAGCTCTGAAGTCAGTGAGCCTTGACATGCAACAGCAGCGCTGTGCCTTCACCTCCTTGCCTCAAACATGGAAGCAGACACTGAACCCATCTTCTGTTGTCCACCTGACCATCTTCTCTCCTCATCATGGTCACATTATCCCAACTTCAGCTCCAGTTAAACCACCTCTGTCTGCCTCTGTTTTCTCTCCCTTTCAGTCGTCCTCTTTATCACCTCTATGCTATTGTTCTCTTCCTCTTCCTGTTTCACCCCTTTCCCCCTCTTTTCTCAAGCGACCCCTACATGGCCTCCTGAGATCCCTCCTGGGCCTCCTGGCCTTCCTGTTTTTACTACCCCACCCAGTACAGGCAGCATGGTTTAAGGTTGGGGTGGTGGGACCATGGGGGTGTGACCCTCTTTTTGCCAAGGCCCTTCCTAATGTGGCAGCACAGCTTGCCGTCAATCGCATCAACAGAGACCCGTCATTGGCCTACGCTGCAACGTTCAGCTATGCTGTGCTGCAGGTAAAACACAACACTGATGAGAATAATATGAAGTAGTGCTGCACATCAATCACAATTGTGTTGTAATATAATTTAAGATCATGCTTATGTACATTACATAGAAACCTTTGTTTATATGTTTATATTTTACAAGATGGAATTTGAGTGTAATTAATTTAGCTTGGCTTAGTTTAGCTTAGCTTAAACAAGACAAAGCTATACTTGTAAGCCTTTAAATATAGAGCAAATGGTTGGCCTGTCTTTCTGAACAAATGCAGCTTGTTCCATAAGCTGTTCATGTTCCACACCCACTACTGAAAATTAAATATGTACAATTTTATTTAAATGATCAGTGATTCATTTTTGAGTAGACAGAAATCCAGGTACCTCTACACTTTATCGAACCTTTTAGCTGTTTGGTCTAAAAAATATTGTATTCTGAGAAAAATAGACTCAACAAGCGTTTAATGAATATTAAATATTTTTACCTCAGCAAACACATATAGTATTTCTGTGTCTCCATTAGAAACAAAATTTGTTTCGAAGTAAACCAGGAGGTCCATTGGTTTTCCTCTAATGAGTTATAGGTTGTGCGTCTACTATGTGCTCTTGTGGGTTCTGTACGTTATCATGATCAGTGGGTGCGTTTGAAGCTATTTACACAAGGGCATCTTTTCCCTCCCATGAATATTGTTTCCACGTGTAGTTTCCATTTGGAAAACGACATTCCTGTAGTTTGGCATCTACAGAGAGAGTTATACCTTGCAATGCTATTTTTTACTTTTTTAAACATGTCTGCTTGAAAACAGCAAATGTTCAGATGCATGCCTCTTGCATAGCTTCTTATAATGATATTTACATCTTGCATATATTACAGGTGCCTTGCACTGTAGTGAATTTGTAATGCTCCTATTTTGTTGTGATCATGTGGTCTTGTCCACTGATTTATTTTGGGAGAGCACCTTATAACATTTTTTATAGACACCGTAAGAGTCAAATGTGTCATCTCTAGAGTTGTCATATCATTAAGTATGAATGGCCCAAGAGGTCAGTTACACTTGGCACTTGGACAACTGTAGCCACCTCGTAGATGTAGGTGTTCTCATATTCCACAAGTACAGTAAGTACAGACATTTAGAATTTGGTTGCAGGACCATATCCCATTTATGAACAGTAAACTTGTATCTGCACAAAGGCATTCTGCAAATCTGCCCTAAAAAACACAACAAATTAGCCAACACATAAAATCTGTTCAGGCTACATGTATGTATCAGGGATTATTGTCTTCGTAGTTGGTGCATTTTCTGGTTTGCTTCATTGATAGATTTCTGAATAATTGACTGAATGCATTTATCTCTTTCAGGAACCTTGTGAAACATCAAGAGCGTTGGAGGCATTTGTGGGTTTTGACACCAAGGCCTCTGGGTACATTGGACCAGCCAACCCAGGGTACTGTGATGCTGCTTCAATGCTAAGCAAAGGCTGGAACAAAGTAGGCTGGGAAAGGCTGGGACTTGTGGAAATTTCACAATAACCCAAACACACACACACACACATATATATATATATATATTATTTAATTAATTTTTTTTATTATTATTATTATTATTTTTAATAATGACTAAGTAACAATATCTTTTCCTTTACACTCTTCTTAAAGCCATTGTTTCCTTGGGGTTGTGTTGGCTATGAGCTGGATGATGTTCGTAGCCATCCAACTTTTGCACGATCCATGGCTAGGCCCACGTCAGTGCTACACAGCATCATGAGTTACTTCAGATGGGCTCATATTGGCATCATCTCTTCCTCAGAGGACATCTGGGTGGATACAGCTACCAAGGTTTGAATTTTAACCTGTTCTGTCAACACAAAAACCGCCAGAGAATTTGAGTTGCTGCTGTTTAATTAAGAAAACTGACAATAGTTGAAGTCTAGAATAGTTGATGTTGAAGTCACTCAGGGAAATGTGTTTTAATATTTGCTAAGAAAGGTTGTGGGATTTTCTTGTCTTTTCTAGGTGGCTGAGTCCTTGAGAAGCCATGGTATGCCCGTCAGACTGGTCAGTTTTATGGAGAACACACCTCATGGCATTAGACGAACTCTAGCAAAAGTTCGCAAGATGCGAGAAATTCGAGGTAGTATTGATTTATCAAAGTGGGTTAAATAGAAATGTGAATACAAAAGGTTTTTTTTTTGTGACATTTGTAAAATATTGCTTCTAAAACAGTTGACATCCCACTTTAACTTGAGTAGCATCACCATCTGGCAGCCATAATGCCATGTAATGAGTTCAGTTCCTAGGTGTTTCAGTGCACAACAGCATCACTGTGTGTGTGAGGTCTGAGCACACTCGGCCTGTCCTTAAAGTCAATGTCATGTCCTTTCCTAGTTGTGATTCTCTGCATGCACTCAGTGCTGATTGGTGGCTCTGTCCAGAAGCTCTTTTTGGAAACAGCCTACGACATGCAGATGATCGATGGCTCGCTGGTGTTTTTGCCCTATGATACTCTGCTCTACAGCCTGCCTTACCTCAATGTGACCTACCCAGCTCTGAAGAGCAACAGCAAATTGTTGCGGGCTTACGATGCCGTGCTCACTGTCACCATTGACTCCCCTCAGTTCTCATTCTATGAGGCCTACAGAGAGGCCATGGAGAGGGGCGAAGTGTTGAGGACACTGAAACCTCAACAGGTAAAGTAAAAAAGGGAAAAAGTTTGTTGTGGGGACTAATAGGTATCGTTTCCCATTAACAAGACAGCTGATGATGATCTTCCTGAATGTGCTGCAGGTGTCTCCTCTGTTTGGAACCATTTACAACTCAGTTCTGTTCATGGCTCATGCAGTGCATCGTGTTCGGGAGTCTGGAGAATGGGTGTCTGGTGGAAATCTGGCACAACAAACCCGTAACCTGGACTTCCAGGTAAATAATATCAGGCTGAGTGTTGAAGACAGAAGCTAGGGTAGAAAATCTTCCAGAGCTTAGAAAATTCTGGAGAAAAAATCTGAAAACTAATGTTGAAACACATCTCTTTTATTTTCTTAGGGCTTCAGTCACCCTATAAAAACCAGCAGCACTGGAGCAGCTCAGCTGGACTACCTCATACTGGACACAAATGGATTCTCCGCACGTATGATGCCAACGTACAGGTATGTACAGGCTGAGGTGTTTAGTGTTTCACTTTGTGAAACAGGCTAATGAATAAAGGTAAAGAAAGGAAAAAAAAGCTTGAATATGTTCTCTTGAAAACTCATTGCTTGGTCAACCAATAGCTGGTCATGTTAGACTCTGTTTCACCAGATACTTTATATGAACTAAACCATCTGAACACAAACACTGCTCTTTCTGAATAAGTCCACATTGTGCTCTTTCAAAAACTTTTAAATAAAAGTGTGCTTGTCACTACTTGCAGCATACTTTGACTCTGCTGTGTCCACCAGTAAGTTTGATCAGTTTAGCTCTCATGCTAAATTTTCCTTTTTAAAAGTAGTAAAATACATTAAGATAAAGTTATAAAAGAATTATAAAAGAACTTTTAACTTTGTAAATGTTTTTGTAATTAATTAATCAGAATTAATGCATACCTCCTATACTATACAGCAAAAATCTCAATTACATTCCAATAAGCATTTCTTTTTTAGTAATTTCCTTTTAAATCTCACTGCTCAGACAGATGAAAAGATGTTCCACTGCAGAGCTGAAATACCTGAGTATATATAGGCAACTGAAAGTACTCGCAATAGTTTCTAATGCTCATGGCTAAGCTTATACTGACAATAGCGATACAGGCTGCAACCCAGAATGATGTGTTTACTGATGTTATGTACAGCTCCATGATTATTTTGTTATGCTACACAGCAGGGAAACTTAGCAGAATAACAATAAAAATGGTTTATTTAACATAAAGTGGACATTATTGTAGACAGTGGAACTTCCTTACATGGCCTACTTCATAACCAAGTAAAAACATGGGTGATGTCACGAAATAATAGATTTTCACTGTAAAAATAGTTGATCATACTCTTTACTCCAGTTTCAACATATTAATGTGAATAAATAAAGGATAAACTGGACTAATCTTTGGTATAAGTGTATTCTATGATAAAGAAAATATAAAGGAAATCATTAAAGCAGTTTTTATCATCGTTTAACACAACAGTTGGGATCCTTTAGAAGCAAAAAAATTCAATCAACCACACATAATTAATCACTGATTAGACCGATTGACAGGATTGACATGGAGATGGGAATGGTTCGCTTCTTGGGTCAAGACATTCACTTCCCACAAGGTTATGGACCCAGAAGGGATTCTGCCTGCTGGTTTACCCCTGGAGTCATCTGCTCAGGGGGTAAGAAACAGACACAAATATAATATGCATTCCTGCATTGTAGTTTTGGCTTATTGTTGAAGGACAGTAAATGTTAAGCCTTTTTTTACTGCACTTCCTTTAACAAACTAATCTGAGGATTTTTTTTTATCCCTCCTCTGTTGCAGGTGTGGACCTGTTCTTGACCTTTGGCTTGTTTTTTGGTTCGGTTGCAGCCTCTGTTTGTGCTGTGGCTCTTTTGTATTGTATCAGGTACAAGGTCATCAAGATATGTTTAACCATTGGATATAGGGGGGTCTGGAATATTAAAGCAAATTGAAGTCTAATCAGGCATAACATGGCAAACTCATCATTATATGTTTCTTTTCTTCTTGACTCTCTTGTTTTCAAGGCGGCGAATCAATCAGATTCGTCTGGTCAGAGGTCCCAACAAGATCTTGCTGACTCTTGCAGATGTCACATTCATTAACCCATCACTTAGCAACAAGGTCAGCTTTTGTGTAGTCCTGCTTTCATTGACTGATTAAGCTCAATGAAAGCAAGAAACACTAGAAAACACTTTTCTCTTATCAGAAGCTGAGTCTGGATGACAGCAGGACCAGCGGTGCGAGGAGTGTGTCTGAAACCAGTGTAAACACACCAGTATCTGTCCAGTCCCCAGCCACTTATGAGAACTCCAATGTTGTCATTTTTGAGGTGAGGCAGTTCATGAACTATTGTGCAACAGTAACAACAATATGACAAATGCAGACCACATGGACCTTTATGTTGTTATATTCTTTGCTTGAAGGTCTGGGTGGATATTAAAAGAAACATTTATTTAACTCAGGCACATGTTGATTAAAATAAACAGTTTTGTGTGTATCATCATTGCAACCAATCAGGAAATTTGTTGTTTCCATCAAACTTTGCACACACAATCTTATGATGACATTTCCATTATACACACCACAACCGGACCCTGCTTGTTTGTGTACATTTGAACATCAAGGTCTCACAGGTAAACAGCTGATGCCACATAAACTAATCAAGTTATACTGCAAGAGATCTAACTGAATACCAACAAAATGAGGGTCAAAATTCATTTTGGTGGGTATAAATGACAACTTACTGGCCATTTTGGTGGGTGATTAATGAATCCTTTAGGGCCCATTCACAGTCCGCCACTAGTTTGTTTGCTTGGAAAATCTGCTTTGTTTGGGGTATTGTGAATGCGCAAATGAATTCTGATTCGAATCAATGAAACAGACTTGGTCTGCCTACAAACACAGGCCTTGGTCCGTTTCAAGCCCACAAGACACAGAAACAGACTACATAACAAAGTGCATTGTGGTACCCAGATATCATGGGCAAACTCAACTAAAACAATAGGTGACTTTGAACAGGAGAAATAGCTGGTAGAGATGGGATTTATGGCTCTTTGAAGGGAGCCGGATCTTGAGGAGCCGTTCCTTTCAAAGAGCCATTCAAAAGACTGGCTCGTTCTCACAATATCTTAAAAAATTTCACAATATATAAGAATGACAAACAATCAAAATATGCACCTATATGAAATCTACTATACAAGATTAAAAAATTATAGGAAAAATATAGATAAAAAAGGATAAACCTGAGCAGTCAGAGCAAATTCTAGTAAATGTTTTAGATAGAACTCACAGTATTTGTTTACAAACAAAACTCTCTGTCCATAGATGCTTCACATGAATGGAGCGTGTTGGACATCAGACTTCTATGTCACAAATGTTATTAATTTTATTTTCATTTTACTTAACTGTACTACTTCTTATTTACTTATTTATTCATTTTTTTATTCATTCTGTCATTTTTAGCTGGAAGAGGGGTGGGGGGATTGGGCTTGGCATGTGTGTGTATACGTGTGTGTGTGTGTGACTGTGTGAAAGATTTCATTGAGTGTTTTTATTCTTATGTTGTTAATCATGTAAAGAACTTTGTGTTGTCTATGGCATGAAAAGCGCTTTATAAATAAAGTGTGATTTGATTTGATTTGATGAAGGCAGTGTCAAAAATTTGTATCTAAAAAGAATGGCTCACAGCTGTGAATCGGTTCCCATCGTTCATTTAAAACAGTCGTTCAAAAGAATCGATTCGTTCATGAACGTCACATCTCTAATAGCTGGTAGTCAGACGGGGAAGAATTGGATAAAAGTTCTGATCAACCCAAGACCGTTAGGATCTGATGCAGCTCCATACTTAGCTGTTAGGTACTACAAGCTGAAGTTCTTCTGCATTAACCAATAGATTGAGGAGTTTTCTTCTTTGCATGTCTCACCTTCTCCTTCAGTAATTCTTGATGCAGTGCCACCTCTGGCGGAGAGTGGAACACATTATTTAAAAGGTCTGATTCATCTAGGAGGACTAGCCAAGTGTTATCATACGTTGCCCCCTTTCATACTTCCATGTGTCTTTAACATTGCCATGTTTATGAACTCGACTTGAGAGTTCACTACTGCATTATGATATCAGTTTCAGACACCAGTTGGTGGCATTAATGCTCCAACATAAAGTTGTTTGCAACCACCCAACACACCCGACAGACTCCCACAGCCTTTCTGCAAAAGCTGCAGTTGTCCTCGTCATCTCTTCTTCTTCCTCATGTTCCTATTCTTCCTCACTGGTTTGCTCCTTTCAATGTTTGCTATACTGCACAACACTGACCCTGTGGTTTCCAGTGGCATTGCACCATTTGAAGCGTCAAGTGACAGATATGAGGGCCCATGAAAACCCACCAGTTACATACGTGGAGATGACAAACGTTTCCGTCCCTTTGCATCTCCATATTCAGCGTCATGCATAAATGGGCCTTTAGACTATTTATACTGGCAGTGATATCTCAACATTTCCTCTAAACACTATTCCATAGCATGTCTTCTATAAATTGACTGTCGTACTGAATGCCTGAACAAAAGGCAGCTGAAAAAGAAGTGAAGCTTAAATAAAATAAGTGGCATAAAGAAAAACAAAAATATGACAATGGATGATGTAAAGAACAAGGCTGGTGACAAGAAAGGAAATGGGGGAGGGAATAATGGTAAAGATTAGAGAGGGGGTGAGAAAATGTAAACATTTAGAAATGTGAAACGTCTAGCTAAGATAAAGTTTAAAGTTGATCATTTCAAATGGGGGTTATGACCAAAGTAAATTTGTTCTTTGCTGGAAAAAAAAACCTAAATGTTGTTGTTGTATGGCATTTTCATGAAAATAAAAACAACAACAAAAAATCAATTCAAGGAAACATTAACAACTGAGTGCATTCAGTTGTACTTATAAAAAGCTGCAGCTCACTGATACTGTATCACTGAATCACTGCAGGGATGGAGGGTTAATGGGAGACAGGGTGGCAAGTTCACAGAGGTACATAACAGCGGCCGAATTTATGTTAAATGCTTATTTCAATCATTTATTGCAGAGTTTTGGGTTGTAGATGTTCCAGTTTTACTTCTGCAAGAGTCTGCTGAGCTTTGTCTTGGGAAGAAAAAAGGAAAGAATAAATAGTAAATTTTAAAAATATTGTTTACTTTATTAACAACAACAAAAAAAAAATGCTACACTTTCTAGAATTGTTAAGAGCTTTTTCTTTATTTACTTGATGTTTTACATTTTCATTATTGTGGTGTTTCTCTCCACCAGGGGGACTGGGCATGGCTTAAAAGACTTCCCAATGGACAGTTTGGCAGGATAAACCCCAAAACCAGTGATGTGTTTGAACTGGTATGTGACAGTGAGAGCATTATTAATAAAAAAAAATAAATAAATAAATAAAAAACAAGAATGCAGGAGGAGAGTCAACTTCAGCACTTGAAGGAAAAAAAAAACAAAAAAGAAAAACAACAGTTTGGAATAAGCCAAAATTTTATTATTAAGCTGGAAATACTTTGTGTATTGCTTTGTAGGACTGGACATTTAAATTGTCCTTGTTTCCTTGATGTTGTGTTTCTCTGTCTGAAGATGAAAGATATGCGCCATGAGAATGTCAACCCTTTCCTCGGCTTCTTTCACGACTGTGGCGTGTTCGCCATCGTGACAGAGTTTTGCTCCAGAGGCAGTTTGGAGGATCTGCTTCTGAATGAAGATGTCAAACTTGACTGGATGTTTAAGTCGTCCCTGTTATTGGATCTAATTAAGGTGAATTCCCACCAAAAAGAAGACTTATATATATATATATATATATATATATATATATATATATATATATATATATATATATATATGTATATATTATGGCATAATACTAAACTAATCACTTGCTGATATCTTCTCTACAAGGGTATGAAGTACCTCCATCACCGCGGAGTGTCACACACCCGCCTGAAGTCTCGTAACTGTGTAGTGGATGGGCGTTTTGTACTCAAATTAACAGACTATGGCTACAACGAGGTCCTCGAATCTCAGAGGTTCCCCCACATCGAAGCACGTCCAGATGGTGAGCCTTCTTCAAGCAGGGTTTATGTTGCCTTGAACATTGCAGCAGAGCTTGTCAGAGTTGCCACTAAGAGAAACTAAAACAGTTGTTTGATCCAGAGCTGCTGTGGACAGCCCCAGAGATCCTGAGGAATGGGCATCCAGGGCTTCATGGGACTTTACCGGGTGATGTTTATAGCTTTGCCATCATCATGCAGGAGGTTGTGATAAGAGGACCTCCGTTCTGCATGTTGGACCTCTCAGATGCAGGTAAGGAGGCAGCAAAAGAATACCAGACAAACAAACCTGCACAGTCATGACTGAATGCCTGTTTAGAAGACTTTTTAAGCATCATATTAACATATTTCAAGCTTGTGGAGGATGTTTTTTTTATACTGATATTTTTATAAATCCGACCTGATAACTAAACTGAAGCTCTGGTGGCTTTTTTCATAAAGAGGAAGCCGTATTCAACCATTTTTTATTGTAATTGAGAGTAAACTGAGCTATTAAAGTCATAACACACTAAGCCAGCTGTTCGTTATCAAGAATATCTGGAATTTTATTATAAATTTCTGACCCTTGTGTTTATGGTATGTTCCATATTGTCATCGTGTGAAGTGTTGGAGTCTAGATTTCGTTTTTCAGTCATTTCAAATAGCTGGGCATCAGTTATGTTAGTAAAAGAAATAAATCCACTCTGACACTTGAATGCTTTTTTCCAATACAAGTTAGTTTCATTGAAACAGATTCATTTTAAATAGCCAACACATTCAAACAAGCCTTACTAAGCAGAGCTACTCTGTGTTGAAAACTAAAAATTGAGCGTATAATAACATGACTTCATGAAAACTGCTGTAATTAACCCTTTAATGCCATACATTGACTGTTTCTCAGACCTACTGAATCATTTGAAAAACTCTGTTCTGGAAGGACGTACACATTTTTTGGCTGTTCAAACAGCAGTGGAAAACTTTTATTGTGGTAAAAAAAAGTTCAAACAAAAAAACGAAGAAGAGAGAAAAAAGTGAATGTGAAGAACACAGAGCTTTACTGAAAGAAGCCGCTCTCTCTATGAGACACTGAGGGAGGCAGCAGTTGCTACTGTTTGTCTGCTACTGACCTTGTGTTCGAATCAGGAAGAAACACCAGACAAAGAGCAGAGCAAAAAGTACATTACATGCTGTTATGGCAGAGAGAACACTGGATTTTATTCCCAACAGCAAAAGCATGGTAAATTTAAGTGTAACGGGTAACATTTGTTAATGCTAGTTCAGTTTTTCTCAGGACCCACTGGCCTGCGTGTCTTAGACGTTTTACTTCAACAGACCTAATTCAGATTAAAAAACTTCCTCATCAAGTTCTTTGCATTCCTGTTATCGGCCTATTCATTTAACTCAGGTGTGTTAAAGTAGCGTTACCTCTAAAACATACAGGGCAGTGGGCCCTAAGGACCTGAACTCAGAGTGCGAACCATACTGTGGGCTTAGGGGAAGCCGCTTTTTGCATTTCCTATCTTTTTTCGGCAAGTAAGAACATGATGCCAGCTGATATTACAGCTTGCCCCACAGAACATAAGTGTACCAATACATAATGGTTAACAACTCTTCTGCAACAATAATACATAACAGGTGCAAATGTCCCTTGCAAAAAAATATTTTACTACTCTTTTTGCGAAGATCAACTTACATAGTTAGAATTCCCCACATATCACACACGTACACAGCGATGCTTGCCATACACAATATAATGAGCAATGATAGTTTCCCATATTGTAAATAGTTAAAGCAGGTCTTACCTTACCTTTTACGCATTTACTTCTTTTATTTTGTATTTAACGTAGATCTACAGGAAGTTTAACTTGGAGCGCCGCCACTCTTCAGTGGTCACAATAATTATAGCATCTATAGTCATACTTTAGGCTACAGTGAATTTGTGAGCAATCAGCATACATTTTATTGTCAGTATTATATAGCTCCCCCAACATTTCATAAATCCTGTTTCTAGGGGAGCTCATGTTTCATTAAGGGGAGCTATAGCTCCCCCAGCTCCCCTGTGGTTCGCACCCTGCCTGAACTGAGAAACACTTTGCTAGTTAATGCTAACGGACTAATGGAGAGAGACAAGGGGCTGCAGTATTGCTGAGAGTAAATGACTAATTTGGGAGATATTGTGAAATGTAATGTTATTCTGTCCCGTATAACAAAACTATGTCAAATATCTGATTAAATAAGTCTAACATATCACACACTAATAAACAGCATATATATGCAAATTATGCTTAATTTACAAAAAAAAAAAAATTGTTCAGGTTTTGCTATGTCAGGTTGGTGCCTTTAGACCAGTAGTCTTCAAACTGGGGGTCGCCACCCCCATGGAGGTCACCAGATAATTTCAGGGGATCACCAGATCATTTTAAAAAATACATAGTCTATATTTAACTAATAAATTTGGGATTCTTAGCAGGGCTGTCAAAATAAACCAATAATGAGGAGATAAATCTTTGAAATGAGCTTATTAATTTTTTAACACATTAACTCATAAACAACAAAGTTAGTGCACATGCCACATGAAAAATCTGAATTTGACATCGTCTCCATAACAGAAGCTGATTTTCAGCATGTAGGTGCCTTGTCACAGTGGTAAACAGACAAACACAGCTTTATCCTCCTTATTTATAACGATTCTGTTTTCCACCCTTATATTTAGAAGATGCTGCAAGATGGCCTGTTTGATACAGCACACAATTAATCACAATTATGTCATTGCGTGGGGGTGGGAGTTGCAAACACCAATGCATCTTATCTTGGGGGTCGTGGCACAAAAAGAAAAAAAAAAACAAAACACTGCTTTAGATTCTTAAGAGACATGGAAAAACTAATATTTACACATTTCAGTTTTTAGCAAATACCTCTTTTATCAGTTCTATACTAAAAAGTCTTGATAGTTCTCTAGCTGACAATAAAGTTGGTTCACAGTTGGATGGTGCTTGTCTTGACCCATGTGCATGTCTAATACTTACGTATTAACATTCCGAACTAATATGGCTAACATGACTAGTACACAGAGACCTTTATCCATATTCTAATGCTACATTTAGAATTTTTTACACTTTTAGACTGTGAACTTCTGTAAAACAGCCTGTGTCCAGCTTTCAAGTTGTCTTGCTGTAGTCAGTCCCTAAACTGGGGGGCAGGTCCCCAGGGGGGGCACAGCTAGGCTAAGAATTTTTGCATTGCTAGCAAAACATGGTCAATTTTGTTAAAGTACGAATGGGCAAATGATGATGAATTAACAACAGACATTTCACATACAAAAAAAAGACAAAAAAACAAAAGAAGACAAGACAATATGATGAGTTATATCGTGTCCTTGACCAGTGTTAGAGAGAACCTTAAGAATGCACAAGCAATAAAGAACATGTATTTACCCACAATATACTTTTACCTGAAGTTTTCTTCTACACATGTTCTTTTATGCGGATCACAGATGAAAACTTCTCTCAAGATTACAAAATGTATTAATTACAATTGAGATGAGGAATGTGCAGTACAGAGCTCTGGATCCTTCTGTCTAAGTTTTCCTTTTCGCTGGTTACAGAGAAAAAGGAGTTCTACTGTTCGGAACCCAGATAGAACTCCTGCGACCAGTTTTAGCCTCTCCTAAGCTAGACAGTGATTGGATGCTATCTCTAACTTAGTCAGCTGTGATTGGCAGGTCCCATCCTTGTATCCGCCCCGTCTGGCACAGGTTTCCTGTTTTTCTGCAAATCAGAGTCACATGCACACAGAGATGCAAAGTGCAAACTTTCTGTTTCATCCTAAACTATTTTCACTTCTTAGACATTCCCCATGTTACAAGAATACAACATGACCTCTTGTACAGACACAAGCACTCAAACCTCGTGTCACTTTCACTTCTTTGTCTAATGATTCAGTGCTTGTGACCTTTTGATGCACTGTACAAGAGAACAAAAACAACACTGCCATTAGGTGTTTGATTAAGGTTATATACATGTTATTCATTCAAAGACAAATTAAAATAACATCTAACACCAGGTAATGGGAATGGGTCAGTGGTGAATGGTGAAGACACACCACAGTGTGTTGTATGCCTCATTATATCAACACCTGACAGTATGAAGCCAAACAAGTTACAACGCCACTTTTGGACTTCTCATCCCGAACACGGAGGAAATCCCTTTGATTTCTTTAGAAATAAACGACTCAACTGTCATAAAAAGCAGAGTTATTTTACCAAAGCAGCATCTGTCTCGTGGAAAGCTCAACTTATCTGAAGTAGTTTACAGTTTCCTGGTTTAAAATGCCTCACGCTGTAGCAGAGGGATTGATCATTCCCTGACTGCTACAGACATGGTTTTAACTATAGTTGTGATAGTGGGATCGGGGCGGGCTTGATATTATTTTTGTAAATGAAAAGGAGGCACTGCAGAAAAAGTTTAGGAAGTCACTCATATTGGACTGACTTGAACATAACATGCATAACACCTGTTTTTTTTTATACTTTAGAAATAATTGAGAAGATACGTAAGCCTCCTCCTCTGTGTCGTCCGGTGGTGAGTCCAGACTACGCTCCAATGGAGTGCATCCAGCTGATGAAACAGTGCTGGAACGAACAGCCAGACAAGAGGCCGAGCTTTGATGAGATCTTTGACCAGGTCTATTGAATAAAATCTAAGTTTTTCTTTATGTTATTTTGGTAAATCTATTCAGAACATTTTTCATGGACTAAGATAGTTTTTTCAATTGGTGCTCAATAGGTTCTTCCCTCTTTCTCAGTTCAAAAACATTAACAAGGGGAAGAAGACCAACATCATAGACTCTATGCTTCGGATGCTGGAGCAGTACTCGTCCAACCTAGAGGAACTGATCAGAGAGCGAACAGAGGAGCTGGAGATAGAGAAACAGAAGACAGAGAAACTGCTAACTCAAATGCTGCCTCCGTAAGTTTACACAGATGCATTGGTACAAATAAGAAACGTGAAAACACGTGGTATACCAAAATAACTCATTAACATTATATACATAATATACAGCTAAAAATGATGCATCTGTGCACTGGTGAAAATCTGAATTTTTCTACAGCAGATTTAAACATTCTGTTTGTAAGGATTGTCGTCCCAAACTGGAGGGCTTTGTGACAAAAGGAGACCTCGTCTGAATGGTCTGAACTGTAACCTCTAAATATTTTTCCTTCTTTGCTTTATCAGAGTTTGCCTTTGCAAAGATAATGTTGCTATACTGATTTGATTTAGAACTTTTTTGAGCAAGCCTTGATTTTTTTTTTTATTTGTGCTATGTACTACCTTCATTTATATGGAATGATAGGAGTGCCACAAAAAAAAAGAAAAAAAAAATGGAAATGGAAATGAATATGGAAATAAATGAAGAAATATGTAGACATATACACAAACAAATTAGAATATTTTACATTTTTTTATTTATTTATTTTTGCATAATTTCATTTCCATATTCTTTTAATTATTATTTTCTTATTTATTTCCTTATTCTTTTACCTATTCATTTCCTTATATTTTCCATATTTATTTCTATGGATGCATGGCGCTGTCACCACCAAAGAGATAAATAAAAAAAAAGTGACCTTATCACATTATACCGTGATAGTTTATTGTAAAATATAAACATATCATGTTATAAAGTGGTAAGTACTGTGATGAAAACGTGGACTATAAACCATATTTGTTGTGGTATGGGGAAACTGTGCATGCTATGTCCAGAGAAATGCCTAATTTACCACATAGGATTAAGTTGTACTTCATTGTAGAGATTTGGTGAAGCTTGAAAGACACTGTGATATTGTTGACGTTGCACCCTCAAAGCAGACAGGACCTTGTCTTTGTGTCAGCAATTTATTTTTCCCAGTCCCAGTGGCGCATAAAGCTTTTATAATTGTCATTTTTATTTTCAGAAGACAGCCATAGGCTTATTTACTGGTACATGTTATTAAATAAAAGCTGCACACGTGCATGCACATCTCACTGCGTGCAGGCAGGTGACGCACTGTGTTGCTCATAACTGTCCCACATTTCTCTATGTACAACAATAAACCAGAGTAGAACAATTAATCCTTTACAAAAATAACTGAAATGTTTTTGCTTGTTGAGAATATTTTCCATAAAATGTATTTTGCTCCAATATAGGTCACAATAACATCTGCATACAGTACAGACTACTTTGATTCATGTTCTTATAATAAAATTCATCACGTTATAACATGATGAGTTTCATGTTTTTACAAAAAACTTAACGAATTACAATTAACACATGTGTTTTATTTGGGTGACAGCTCCACGCTTCCGCATTGTCATTATTATTATTATCCCCTCTTTATTTATTTTTTCTTTTCCTCTCTGATAACCTAGAGCCAATTAATGTTTTTTTTAAACTGTATCTTATATAAAAAAAAAGTCATGGATGGCAGAGAATTTCTTACAGTTCAATCAGAACAAAGTTTTAATTATCAGTCCTGAAGACAAGAGAGAGATCATTTCATCTAAACTGTAGAATTTCAAACCCTTCCAGTGTGTGAGAAATCTGGGTGTCATTTTTGACTCTAAGATGGATTTTAGATAGTTGTCCAGTGTCTCTACAGTCAGTTGCCATGGTGCTGAAAACAATAGGTTTTAGAAAGTTTATTCTGCTTCGATATTTCAGTGACGTCCCGGGGGAAAAGAAACACGCACCCGCCTTCACTGCTCACTGTAAGGCATCTACATAACCACACTTAAATCATTAGAAGTTCTGTATAAGCAAAATATCAAATTATCGGATGAGAAACCATTACAATATCATCACTGCATAATTTTACAAAAGCAGAATCTTCCTCAATTGGTAAAACATCATGAAATAAGCAAATTTGTCTAATGTATAGAAGAAGTAAGAGTCTATCATCTCCTCCTTTTAGCCAGTTTGTAAACATTAGAAATAACTCATATTGACTAACAAGCGGTGCAGCAAGAGGAAAAGTGCTTTTAGTCAGTGTTTATTTTCAGTAGCTGCACAGGACTGGAACTCTGTGTAACTCTAGGCTGTGTCCGAACGTCCACCCTACGCCCTAACCCCTCCTTCACTACATAGGGCCGCACTACATAACACACTACATAGTGACTCATTCTCTTGGCGATTCGGACACGAAGCTGCCTATTTTTTCCTCGCCGCAAACCATGTGACTACCGTCGTCACCATGGCAACCACAGCCCGCATCAAGATGTCGTTCCAAATCCAATCCAAAGTTGTGTGTAAATATTTTTATTCCTTAAGTTGTATTTTGTTCTTTGTTTGTTTGCTTATAGGTAATTTTGCGCAGCTCAATTTTTTCACCTCCTTGCGCCATTTTGAGCTTCTGCCCGCAATGCATTGTGGTCTTTATTGACCCGTCTAGTGACCATCGATGCTCACTACTTTTCAAGATGCATTGTGGGTAGTTTTGAGTGCCCTACTTTTTTCTCTCTGGACATTCGGACACTCCGACAAAATGGCGTGACCCCTAGAAAGGGCACTATGTAGGGAGTAGGGAGCACATTCAGACACAGCCTAGAACTCTAGTATGTGCCGTGTGCTGACCTTATCACCATCTTCTTATGTCATGATAATATTGGTTATTGAATACTTTTAACTAACTGTTATTATTTATTTATTTATTTTAGCATTGTGGATAATTGTATTTTAAATTGCTCACTGTTATTAGTATTTTGTATGTACATTTATCTTCATTGTTGTTTGTAGTGTCAAATTTTGTCATGTTATTTGTTTTTTTTTTTGTTTGTTTGTTTGTTTGTTTTTTTGTTTGTTTTTTTTTTCTTTCTCTCCTCATCCAGGGACTGCAGATGTAAAATAGTTAACTGGTACATTTACACTAATGTCTATTAATGTACAATGTCCCTCTCAAATAAACCAAATCATAAAAAAGCACCATCTTACAACATTCAAACCAAAATCTTAAAGAAGAGGCTTTAGGTTTAATGTGAATCAAGCAGTGAAATAGCTTACTTATTGCCTAAAATTGTTTTTAAAAAAACAGATGATAGTGGACAATTAGATTAAATAAATTAATGTTCAGTCTTCTCATGCTAAATCCTATTGGCTCAGCATACAGTGAGCTGTCATCGTTTGTGTGGTGATTGACTTCTCCGTGTGAACAAACCCCACCCCAAAGCAGATGATTGACAGCTTGGACATGAGGAACTAAACAGAGAAAAGAATTAGTAAATAAAAAAGGAACAAAATAAGGAAATATGTAGGGAAATAATAGAAAAATAGATGAATAAAAATAAACGGATAAAATTTATTTAAAAAATAAATAAATGAAAAAATATTTTTTATGTATTTTTCTATATATTTAATTTATTTCCTTATTATTTTCTAGATTTATTCTTTTTTGTGGCTCTCCTATCATTCCATACATTTATCCTTCATAATATTCTGAAATTTACACATCTTGACAAATCATACAAGTGCTCCCATCACCATGACGCCTGAAGTATTCAAAGTGGCCTCGTGGTTGCAGAGAAATCTGACCCTCCGGGATGTTTCTGCATTTCTGTGACTGTTGTAATGTAAATGTCTGATTTTGCAATAATTTTTATGAAAAGTTGTTTTTAGTGTTTTTCCCTTACAAAAGCAACTGAAATTTATTATTTATATGAAAGTTTTTATTCATTTAATAATTTATTATTCCAACATTTTTTTTGTAACAAGCACACTAGGAAAGTATTTCACTATTCAGCATGTATATAATAAACATTTAAAGTTCACAACTTAACTTTGTTTCAACCACAATGTTGCACACAATACAAAACAGTTTCCTTTCAGGATCAGCACTGGGAAAGTGTCGTTAGGGTCTTTATTAGACATTGATGTAATAGAAAAGTAGGTCAAAGAGAGGAAGGGAGTGACACTGGGAGTCCCCTCTCTGGGATTCAAACCTGGGCCACCTGCCTTGTGGCCGTGCTTCTCTAGGCAGCTGCTCAACCAGTAAAGTTAAACACCTCTTTGAATGCAGGGGAAGATGGACGGTGCTTTACATGTAGTGATTTTAGACAGCAGATGCAACAGATTTCTCTCACACACGCACACCTGCATGTTAATAATCAAAAACATGGAAGTAAAGTTGACAGTGTTTGTTAATCAGGTGATGTGGAGGAGAGCTGAGATGTGTCAAAGCTTTTTGACTAAATTGATAGTTGATAATTGATTGCAACACCTTAAATAACTGGAGGAGAAGATGTGTTCGTTTCATTATGGCAGAAGCCTAAAAATCAGGCAAATGACTCAATGGTTTATGTTTTGTTGCAGGGTCGTTTTGCATATTCACATTTTTAACTTATTCTTTTCCCAGGTCTGTTGCTGAGGCCTTGATGGATGGCGGGACAGTGGAACCAGAATATTTTGACAACGTGTCACTCTATTTCAGTGACATTGTCGGCTTCACCACCATCTCAGCCAACAGTGAGCCCATTGAGGTGGTTGACCTCCTAAATGACCTCTACACTCTCTTCGATGCCATCATAGGAAACCATGATGTCTACAAGGTGAAACTTTGGTTTTTATTTAATGCTGTGGCTTTACTTTTTAAAGGACAGCCTTGTTGCTTATTCTCTTGTGTCCTCCTTTAGGTGGAAACCATTGGTGATGCCTACATGGTGGCTTCAGGTGTTCCGGTCCCTAACGGCAACCGTCACGCTGCAGAAATAGCTAACATGTCTCTTGACATCCTTAGTGCTGTGGGAACGTTTAAAATGAGACACATGCCTGACGTTCCCGTCAGGATACGTATAGGACTGCATACAGGTGAGGAAAAAAACTTTTACTACCACATAAACTGGTGTAGTTTACCATTCCTAAGGTTGAGATTAAACACTGTGCAATGAGGGCTGTAGCTATTAGGTTCTTTTTGGTTTACCCTCCATAAACTGCAACTGGTTCAAAATCCCGCTGCCCTCAAATACCATCTTGAAACACATCTTTATAAACAAGCAAATTTCTTTTTAGTTCTGGGACTGAAATTACCTCACTGTTGCACGTTTATTTTTTACTATTTTATTATATTTATTGGATGGTATTGGGTATTTCCCTTCTTTCCCGGTTGTCTTTTATCTTGTTTTTGTATGGTAACCTTGCTGAAAGGCACCTTTAAAAAAACATAAAATGTATTATCATTATTATTAACAAACTACAAGACATGTGGAACAAAGTCCATTGGACAGATGAGACCAAAATGGAAATGTATGGTCATAATGTGCAGCAGCACAAACACCTGAAACTGACTGATGTTGTAACGGTAACATTATATGTCAGGAACTCATGTCTTTGTGTGTAATAGTGATGTGTAATGTGTTATATATTGAGCATGTTACACTTTCAGAAATGGCTAAAAAAGGGTTAAAAAATATCAGGACAGGGTGTCATTACTTGAGAGAACATTACACAAAGAAGAAAATAATTCATCATAATTTGCATCTTGTAATTCTAATGTTCTTTCATGGGACCAGGTTGTCTCCAGGTGATGCTCAGAGTTTTTGTGGTGACCTTAAAAAAACATAAATGGAAGTTAATGTAATGTCCTGAGAACTGATTGAAACGGGATTTTATGTGTGCATTATCCTTCAGGTCCATGTGTAACAGGTGTGGTGGGTCTAACAATGCCCCGCTACTGTTTGTTTGGAGACACAGTGACCACTGCCTCTCGTATGGAATCCAGTGGGCTGCGTAAGTTATAAAAGCAGCACTCTGAAATCTACTGAGTAACTGTTAGACTAGATGGAAAAGCACACTCCATGACATGTACAAACTCCAAATATCGCTTTGTTCTATCATTGTTAATCCTCCTTCTTATGAGGTGGAAAGCCGGATGTTTTCTAGTTTTGCACTTTTAAATTAAAATATTTAGCAGCTTTCACACTCTTGATATTTTTTTCAGGTTATAAGTAGTGTGACAAAGTCTTTTTGTTAGATATTGACACGAGAAAAAAGAAATAAATGCAAAAACTATATGCAAACATAAACAAAAATACAACATATAAGACAAAAAACAGAATTTATACAACTGTAGCCGGCTTGAAAGTCAAAATGTGGTAGGACCACCTTTGTTCTTTAACACGATACACAACACATTGTTCAACACAGATTTTAACTTATAGCTTTGAGAACCAAAAATACTCCCCCGTCATATGTTATCACAGCACAGATTTATTTCTTGGGTTTATTTCTTTGGTTACTACTAATAACTACTGCTAATCAAGAATATTATCAGCAGATTGGTTGATGAAAGTCACAAGTTAGTGCTGTCTTTGAACATCAGTGCACTTAATGATTATCATCAGTGTTATCACACCCAAATTTTTGTTCAGTCTGGCCAAACTACATATACTTACTCACCAGGTTGTTTGGTTGTACTTTGAAAAGTATTTCTAGGAAACAGGATTTTTTGGACACTCAAGCAACGTCCTGCAGAGCTTGATGTTGGGTAGATAAGGAAACCTACTCTGCAGGAGTGATATCTGATAACTGCCATTTAAGGGGCTAATAGGATCATGGTTAATTTCTTTATGATATACATATATTGTACTACTTTCCTTTCTGGTTAAAGCCTACAGGATCCACGTCCATGAGAGTACGGTGAAAATCCTTCGGGAACTTAATTCTGGTTACAAGCTGGAGTTGAGAGGCACGAAAGAAATCAAGGTACATTATCTCAATAAAGCAACAAGATATATTTTACCATCATGATCAGATTTAGAGGAAATATAGTCTCAAATTGTCACTTTATCCCTTCCTCAGGGAAAAGGAAAAGAGGAGACATACTGGCTTGTTGGGAGAGACGGGTTTACCAAACCTCTGCCTGTTCCTCCAGAACTTAAGTCTGGGTAGGAATAAATGTCCTTCATCCTTCTCCTGTGTTTGTCTTTCTCCTTGTCTCAGTCCCCCCCTCCTCATCCTAAGTTCTCAAAACAGTTCTGAGTCCTGCACTGGTTTTAAATAACCAGGCTTGATTTTTTTTAACTAATATTTCCTCAAATTGGTCCTCAAAGATAGCCACTGTAGACATTCCAATGTTGATATTAATCAATCAGTCTCAAAGTTATCCCTTACTCTTTTGGGGCTGTTATGTTGTCAAGATTTGTATGTTAATAGCTGTAAATGGGGCATAAGGATGCAATGAATTTGTAAGAAACCAAACTCATTGTTTAACAACACTGCAGCTGAGAAGGAGGAAACTTGTGATTCATGGTTCACACCGACACATATCTACCCAAATTATCATCTTTGGATGCGTTTGCAAAGTAGGCAACATTCAGCAGTGTGATGTCAGACCCACGTTACTGAAGCTGAAGAATGAAAAATGTTAATAACAGCCCATTTCAATTTGATGATGTTTGCCATTATCCCATACTACTTTTTAATGAGGTTTGCTAGTGACACAGGTGTAAAATCTGCTAGTCATCAGACAGCCATGCACACATCTATAAAGACAGATCAGGTTCAGATCTCTAGTGAGATTGAAAAAGCCAGAGGAAGCAATCACTGATGCTGTGCAGATGTTGGAGACAGAAGACTGATCATTTAGGGGCCATGAATGTGGTGAGAGAAATTCTGAACAGGTTATAAGATAGAAATCAGAGCAGGACCCTTCGCTAACAAATTAGAAGAGATTAGTTGATAGGTGGTAGAAAGGATTTATATTTCTAGGGGCAGATCTAGAAAAGTTTTGATGGGGGGGCCAGGCAGCGGCACTAACCAGGAAAAGGGGGGCACAAATTAGATAGTTTTTTAGTTTTTTAAATGTGATATTGAACTGATGATTACAACAACTGTGATCATCTAATGCAGGGACCACCAACTCCGGTCCTTGAGGGCTGGTATCCTGCAGGTATTGAAAGTGTCCCTGCAGCAACACACCTAATTCAAATAACTGGGTCATTAACAAACTTGTGCAGAACATGACAACAAATTGAAGATCAAAGATTTTGCAGCAGTAAAACATCCAATACCTGCAGGACACTGGCTCTTGAGGACCGGAGTTGGTGATCCCTGATCTAATGTAAAACAAAAGTGAAGAAAAACCCAAGTGAAGGTCAGTTAACACTAAATATTTGTTAGCATTGGCTTGCTCTTTCTGGTCATACAATACAGTATAAACGGGGATATTTCAGGCATAGTTGCAAATTATGATTAATCATAATTAATTAATTAATAAGCTATGATTAATCTGATTAGAAATTTTAAATATTTGATAGCTCCAGAAAGAATGTGTTTTTAAGAAAGAAAAAGGTCATCCCCATCACCATTGTTGGCCACTACAAGGATCGTGGTTCAGTTGGCATTTTGAGGATGGCCCATTCTTTCATTAGTGTTCAGGCGGCTCATATTCCTGTTTTACAGGATCTATGAGATCTGTTTTTGCTGGAGATTAAGTATTTACTTTGAACTTTATCAGAACTTCTCCTGAGAAGCTGTTGGAGTAAAGCACAGTGGTGATTATTTAACCACAGGTTTTGATGTGCTTCTGCTACTATTAGTTGCAAAAAAAAGACTATGCAAAACATTGTGTCCATGGTTTAAAGAAACCAACTTTGATGGACATAAGAGACAAAAAAAAAACAAAAAAAAAAGACCCTACCAAATATCCCAACACGTGGCCCTTAGCCCTTAATTTTGCAGAGCTGTAGAACCCTTTTTCTGTTTTTTACATCTTAACCACCCAAATGGCCTCCAACGTCATTAGGCTAAATGGCTACTTCTCGTTGATTTCCAAAAAAAAGGCGGTCTTTAACCATCCAAAATAGAGGGGTAGGGCCAATTAGGCTATGTCCACACTGCAGCTCAATTCCCATTTTTTTGCCCATATGTGACTCATTTTTTATTTTTTTTAGTCTAAACGGCTCAAATTGGATTATTTTAAATCCGACCCAGGCCACTTTTATATGTGGTACTAGATCAATACGTATCCGATCTGTGTGGAAGCGACCTCAGTCTGAACGGTCATGTTGCTTTTCATCGGACTTTGAGGTCACAGACGTCAGACAGACATCCCAATTCTGCTGTTTCACAATATTTACTTAGTTGTCTTTTCCTTTTTAATGGTAAATGAAAATGACCAAACAGCACCATCACTTTAAATATATGAACGAATTCAGCAAAGTAATGTAATGAAGGGGGGGACGGGGGTGTATTTACAATTAGAATGTGTTAACGTGAGGATCAGCTCACATTTTATATCCTACATTGTTGGGTCGGGTCCAGATTTCACTGGACGATATCCATGGGTCGGGTTTCGTAGTCATCATAATGGGTCCTAGTTGGGCTAATTTGCTAATTCAATGTCAAGAACTGGGAGTGGGCCTAACCCATCCATCCATCTGCCTTGATTACCTTTTGTTGTTGTCTGCAGTGGCTAGCTAGTTTGTTCTTTAGAGAGAAATAAGCCATTGCAGGACTACAGGACCTCTATGTGTGTGTGTGTGTGAGTGTATGTGTGTGTGTGTGTGTGCTGTGACCTTGCTGTTCACTTCGTCTCAACAGGCAAATGGCCCATGGGCTGCAGATGGCCGAGATAGCCCAGTACAAGAAACGGAAAGCTGAGAAACAACAACAGGAACAACTTGCAAAGAAGAAAAACTGAGGTAATGTTATGCATTATAAAAAAATGTATAACATTACTGACTTGGTTTACAACGTTACTCGTCCTTTGGCAAACATAGTCTGGGGATGAACTATCCCAAGGTGTTATTGGGGTTTGTTTGCACTTAGTTGAATCTTGAACATAACCTGTTCAAAGTTTACAAAGAAATCTTGGCCATGAAAGAATCTACTGGTCATAAACTGGGTTCTGGTGTAACAGGTCCCTGAAAGGTTCCCTTTATAGTTCAATCAGTCACCTCTATTTAAGAATTTCTGGAGATGTAAAACCCTAAATTGAGAAATATCTTTTTTTTTTTACCTCTACATGGTTGCACCATAACTCATTCTTGGCTGATGGTTTCTTACGGCAGGTTAATGACAAAAGATTTCTTGTGTGATTTTGAATTGAGTCTTGTCAAGATGCAAGTAAATGCAAACAGAAAGCAGTAACACCGAAAAGATGGTTCAGGTGAGGAATGTGGGGATTTTGTCCATAACATGAAAAAAAAGACTCATCTTTTTATGTCACTAACAAAACTCAGTTCTTCTACTTTACAAGTTTTTAAAGAAAATGTGTCAATGACTCACCTGTTTTCACAAAAATAAAAAAAACAGAGGATATTAAACTTGATCTTTTAAATTATTTTGCTTTCATTTAAATGTCATAAAACAAGCAAAAGGGAAAGTCTTTCTAAAACAGGCAGATCATTCAGCAGAGATGTGCTGACCTGATATCATGGCGCTTCTAGCTTGCATAGCTTAAAACACAAACAGACACGAAATTCAAATCTGCAGTTTCTAATATGTGGAATTTCTTCATCTCATATATATTGCAAATAAACAAGATATTTTTCCAACATGTCAAGCAGATAGCTGGCCAGGTGCTTTGACAGCTCTATTATGGTGACGTATTTAGATGTGTTTCCAGTGTTTTTGTTTTGTTTGTGTGGCTCCCGGTTTGACTTTAAAGAGCAGACACTGTGTAAATGATCAATCCTGCCTCAAGGCTTACTTTCATTTGAAGGGTTAATTACAATTGACGGCCTTCCACTGAAGAAATACACAGATATTAGATGTTAGACATCCAGTTTTTGTTTGTCATGACGCGTGTGTTTTCATGTGATGTCTCTGTAGACGCTAGCTAGGATCTTTTAATTCCCCTATGTCTTTGGTTAAAGGAATAGTTCAAAACGGTAGATGACAAGAGTTATATTGTTGTTTTTTGTATCTTCGTCCTGTTAATTTTTGAAAATATACCATTTTCTGTAGATAGAACATAGATTTAGATCTGGTGCTTTTTGCAAGGCTGGAAAACAAAAGTTTTTCCCAAAATGTTGAACTATTCCTTTAATTGTTTTTATGGTTAAGTGAAATGGTTTATTTTTGTCATTGTGTTAATTTTCTTCCTCCGTCCTCCCTTCCCTTGCTTAGTCTCACCGTGTCACGGAAGTCGCGGGACATGAAGCAGGTGTTTCATAAGGCTGTGAAGAAGATCTCTCATGTTCGCGTCGTGACTCAGCTCTACATGCCAGAGGACGATGACAATGTCATGATGACACACCACTGACTGGACTGGAGCTCTGGCTGGACTTTTCTTAAAAACACAGCTCACAAGCACTGTAATAAACCTCCACTGATGTCTCCATACAGAACTCTGATCATCCAATAAGAAGGAAGGAGGAGGAGGGATGGTGAAAGTGTTAGCTGAGATTAACAGCAGTCACTTTGTGTGCACATTCCTGTGTATTAACAGCTTGAGCTGAGGCAATGAATGCTAATGCGGAACTATCTATAGAGGCCGACAAATAGTGACTCAGCAAAACAGGGACCTGCAGAAAGTGTTTGTCAGCAGCAGAGGAACACAGCTAATCCCCCTCGTCCACTCCCTCCTCCTCTTTCTAAGTTTCTTGTAGGAGGTGAATCAGGAGTAGGTTTTATGCTGCTCACTATTATTATAGAAAGAAAAGCCATAATAAATACACTATTTTTGGAATGTATATTTGTAGGTGTAAACAGTAGAGAGATGCCTAGAAGTGAGTAGACTAAAGTCATTAATCATTAATGACAATCTGTCATTTTTCACTGGAAACAGGAAAGACAAAACAATGCTACCCTTATGTTTATGTGTATTACAACTAAAAAACAGCACAAGATTGAACCAAATGATAGTGGTGCACAATGTCAGAATGTGCAGTAAGCAGCCCTTTGTTTGCATGGCAACGACCTGGCTAAGCTAGCACTAATGCACCTCATGTTCACATTTTGACATCAAACCAGGGAAACACCGAACACATAACAAGTTGTTGAAACATTTTAATGTTGTGCTATACCTGACACTATTTTTAGCTTTTCTTTCAATAAATTGTTTGAAATAAAGGAATTGCCATTACTTAAATTTCCTACATTCATTATATAATATCAGTTCTAGCATTAACATTTTCACCAATTTCACCAAATAGTTGAACATGTCAATTTTTTATGAGTAGTGTTTGTTTGAGCCAAAATGTTCAATTACTGAGCGACTACATTGAGAAACGGAAGCATTTTAATGCATAATGGAGTCTACTGCTATATGAAACAACAAATGACCCAACCTGATGCCAACGTTGTCAGTTTTGGGCATGGTGATTGGTGTTTGCTAAATAATGACAAGGCAAAGCAAGTTTATTTGTATAGCACATGACAGGGTGGTTCAACGGGCTTTACAGAATACAAGCAGCATAATTTAACATTAAAAACACCGAAAAAGAAACTGTGGTTGAAAGCACTATTAACACTAGAAGTCCCAAAGCCCAGCCATTTGGCTTTTCTACCTTCCATGCCCAAGGGGCAGCCAAGTGGCTGGATTAGTTTTGAGCTAATATCCCAACTAAGGTGTGAACAGCCAACATTGTTCTGTAAATGAGACAATTACTCACACGAAACTGAAAGGGAAATAATGTTGCTCTGCCTTTACCTGAACGAATCAGTGTGTTGTAACGTAACAAGAAAGGTGGAGGTTTAGACCTTGTATGCAATATTTTGTCACGTCATTGTTTTCCTGAGGGATTGCGAGCAAAACTTTGTTTTGGCTAAAATGGGTAATGACATTTCCATTTTTGTGATCATAACGGAAAATTATTTTCCCTTGTCTTCTTAGTGAGAGGTCGACACAGTTTTGTTTTGTTTTTTTTTATTTCTTGCTGAGGAGAAGACTATTTTCTTAAAAATTACGGCAAAAAAATATACGTACGCATAAATCTGTTCAGCATGTGGATAAAGTGATAAAGAATAAAAATACCCGATGCATTTAGGCTACATAAATCTCATGTGCAGAGATGGTGGTATGCTCTTCTTTTTGTGTTTGACCCGTGTTTCAGCACTTCCCCAAGTCGTACTGAGAAGAGAGAAAAAAAACAATGACCAGTGTCTCTGCCAAAATATTAAGTTGAATCAAAAATATTTCAAGCACAAAAATTAGAAAAGAAAATATCAATTGAGTATAGATAAAAAAAAGTGAGTAAAATAGCATATCTAATTTGTCTTGTTGGTTTTACAACCTAAAAAGGAGGAAACTACAAAATAATAAAACATATTAAAGCACACTACATGTGATAGAGATAAAAATCAAAATGGATATTGTTCCAATAAATCACCTTCTAGTATCATCTCATCTTCTTCAGTCCTATGCAACATTGGCATCTTAACTTGGTCACCAGGCATTACTACACCAACCCAACTCAATATCATTGCCTTAGCAAAGGTAAGTAAAAGCGTACAAAAACAAAATATAACATACACAAGGGTTGCTATCAGAACTTGAACTACTGCAGTTCCTACTGGACCCAGTTTATCTTGTAACCAAGCATTTGCAGACCACCCAGATCCTTCTGATGGTCCAAAAGCATCCTTTATAAGTTTTAAAGCATCTACAACACTAGTTAGATTGTCAGAATTATCTGGAATCAATGTATAACAATCAACGCCATACACAGGCCACCTTGTTTAGCCAAAATATAATCCAGAGCCATGTCATGTTTCAGCAGTGTCAGTTCTTGGCTCTTCTGTGAAATATATAAATATTCAAATCCTCTGATAGTTTCACCGGCAAAACCCTGCAGGGTGTAAGTGATATTATCAATGTCATCTGCTAAAAATGTCACTCCATACCATGGAAAAATACCAATTCCCCACTTTTCTGTCAAACTTATTCTCCAATAATAAGATTCCAATTTGTGAAACTGTGCTAACTCCCTATTCTTCCTCGTCTCAGGAATAGCATTAGACTGAATCTGCTCTGACCACTGAGCCTTCTGAACTGTCAAAACTTTATATCGAAGCTTCAGTTTTGCCATGTGAAAACATCCTGTCCATCCATAGGGAAAAACTATATAGGCTTTATCTCCACAAAGCCACCAAATATCTTTAAATTTTCCGATTGTCACATTTGCCGTTAAAGTTTGATTTTTAACACTCAGCGTTCTACTTTGTTTATGAATTGGTGCATGAAAAGTCACTGTATATAGATCATCAATAGCCCTATGTTTCACTACATCAAACTGCATCATATAAAAGTCACAGTCTGATATTCCCATAAACATCCCATACCCCTTATGGGTGTCATTTGAACAAAAACAAGAGTTGACTTCTGAGGTTTCACATCTAAAGCATCAGGAACAGCTGTCCTCCCATCCTCATACTTATCAAGCGAATTCATATATGGCAGATCTCTCAAGCAAGTACAGTGAAATCTAATAATTTTGGAGTGATAAACAATGTAAAAACATGCCTTGAAGGTATACCATGGATCTCTGTTGCTTTTTTGAATGCCGCAAAAGCTGTTGATGCAGTTTTGTTTGTTGCAGCCTCCAAACACATCACCTACATAACAGTACGAAACTTATATTACACAGGCTTACACAGAGAACACATAGTTGTTAAAGGCTAGGTTAACTCTTACCTTCCTGGAGTAGCCATCAACTGCACCAAAAAGGACAATCTTGTACCTGGTGTTGTACCATAGACTCAAGTAGTTAATTTATTTCATGGCAACATACTTATTCAATTTTTATAACTGTGTAATTACAAAAAAAAAAAAAAAAAAAAAAAAAAAACTACTAAACTCCTACAAACATGGGACGGCCCTTTGCTCCAGTTACAGTTTCAACGGTGGTCACCGCAACATTAGCATGATCAATGTGGTCCATCACCAATCTTTGGAACTCTTGCAAAGCCTGTACAATCTCTAAGTGGATATTTACATGCCTCGACAGTGCTTCCCAGAGGTACAGCTCCTGCCTGCAAGTAAATAGTAGAAAGTCCATGTCCAGAGGTTGGCATGAAAGGCCAGACTCTAATTTCCTGATCAGTTTACGCTCACTGTGCTGCGTTCATGGCCCCGCCAGTAATTAAAAACTCCCGCGATCAGAGCAATGAGCTCTCTCGATTAAGAAACGCGCTTTTGAATTGATAAATACACTAATCAGGGTACTTGGTATGCTCATCAAGGTATTTGACAGCGATGTAACGCCATAGTATCACATCTGTCTGTATGTCGGTCATTTTGTTTTAACAGCCTCGCAGCTCTTTGATGATCACCGGATCTACAATTACTGGCATTCGAGGGCCAGGTGAGTTATTGAGAATGAATTTAGCATCATTGCTACAAGATGGAGGGTCATTGGAGGGGCCATGGGGTGTTCTAGCGGAGGATATGCAAAGGCCTGCATCGCTATCCACAACTTCCTGTGTGATTCAGATCATTTTCAACCAGAAGCTGGCAGATATATCGACCCCATGCAGATGGACACTGATGGTGCACCGGAAAAATGGAGACAGGCAGTGGATGGAGACACAAACGTTTTAGACCCTCAGCATGTCACCAAAGCTCGGTCAACCCCCGATGGCATTGCTGTTCGAGAGCTCTTCAAAGACTCTTTTCAGACAAACGAGGGAAGAGTTTCTTGGCAGGATGTCATCACCCAACGAGGCAGATTGCATTGACACATGCCACAGAAAGCTGAACAGAGCTGCTCAGTAAACAAATATCTACATTCTCCAATTACTTCCCAAACAGATTAGTTATTGTCCTTTAATATTGTGGTGTAATAAAAATTTTGTCCTTTGTTGACTTTTCGAGAAAAGTTTGGCTGTACTGTTCCATATAAGATTTTTTTAATAAGATTTTCTTGAGTCATATTGTAATTCTAGGGTCTTGCAAGTAATGAAAACATGCATAAGGTTTCTATCAATGTGTTTTTGTTTTTTTAATAAAAGTGCACAGCAAACCGAAGTATATTGGGCAAACAAATTCACAGCAAACAAAGACAAATATATTAAACAAAAACTGCAAACTTTGTTTAAAAGAAAATCTACAGCAAAAAGGAAGATAGGGTAGCATCACTCCCTGACACTCTGGCAAACATTTATTGGCCTTTGCTTCGGGTAGCTCCTGAAGCCCTGTGTTCACGTCAGCCGTAACTGTGGAGAATCTTTTTTGCTCTGCCTCCGTGTCCCTTATCTCGGCCAGTCCCTCCTAAAGGGCAGCCTCCACGAGATCTGGTTCATTGGTGCACTTCCTCTTCCCTGTGTGAGCTTGCGTAGTCGCTTGTGGCGTAATTTCTGGTGGTATTGCTCTGTCTTCTGCATCATAGCTAAGCTCCCTGAAAACTGATGGTTAGTCTGCATATCTGTCTTCTGCATCGAGCATAAATGGACTTTAAGACTGACACAAGACATTGAAGCATTTGTCTTGTGTTAAAAAGTAATTCAGTTGGTGAAAAACGGCTTTTTCGATTTTCAGAGGATTTGAGATCGGCCTGTAGCTGTTCATTTGTGTCTTGTCTAGACTGTCCCTTTTTAGCAGACACTTGATTACAGCTGTTGTTAGAAGCTCTGAATGTTTTGTCATAAGAATGTCATAAGGGTCAATATCATATTTAATCTGGAAGTGCACATACACATATTTTAAAAAGTAATTTTGTGTAGATGTCCTCTCCTGTAAACAAATCTACGTCGTCAGGTCTGCTTCTCAGGAAAATAAATGTATATATTAATGGCATCATTAAGTTATGGAACACGGCTATCAGCCTTTTGTAAAAGTAATTAGAGCAACAACCTGGAGAAGAACCTACTGGAGAAAAAAGTGTTAAAGGAAACATCAGTCGTCTGTACGTTGAGGTCAGAGTCAGAAAACTTTGTTAAAATCACATCACTGGTTCTGCGCAGAAAGATCAAATCAAAGCAGATAAATTTGTCCTGCATTTTATGAGGATCCTTAAAGTTCGTTGTTTAAAAAAACACAAATTGTTCTGGAGATTTCTTATTAATGCTTTAAACTCCAAGATGATATGGACTTAAAACCAATTTGAATATTCTTTTAAAAATGTGTCCATTATCAGCCAAATTTGCTCGAGCAGCTTTTTCTCTTTTATTCTTTTATAAATCCCTCTTTTTTTTTATAAGAGGATCAGTTTAAAATATCCATGGACATAAAACAAGTTCTACTTTCTTGCGGTACCTCTCTGATTAATTTTATGGTGCACTTTCCTGTATTATTACAGAAATAACAATGACCTAAAAATAATATTATCTATATCCATGCATGTTTGTTGTATTATTGTTTTACTCTAATTTCCATTCATTCATCACCATTTTCTTTAAATAAGGGTCCCACCAATGAGCTAGGTTGTGGAGAGTTTGAGCTTTTGAGACATGGGCTGGACTGTACACTTCCTGGATCATTTTTGAAGCCAGTCCAGCAGGCAAAACATGCCTGCCATCCAGAGCTCTCCACAATTTACCATCTTTTCTTCCACAATGTTCCAGCCATACCTGATATTTCATATAGCAGTTCCAGGTCTGCTCTAGTCAAAGAACTGCTAGTGTCTGAAGCATCTGCTGTGCCTTTAGCTGATATCCTGCTGTTTCCTTTGTGATCATTCATTCCCTTTAGCTACCATGGATCCTTAGGTATTCTATTTTATTCTATTCTATTCTATTCTATTCTACAGTCATTTAGCAGACGCTTTTATCCAAAACAATTTACATTTGAGAGTAAGAAGAACACAAGCAAGAATTTAAACAAGATATGACATCATAATTAAATGGTGGTCAGACTGCTGTGAGTCCAGTTGGACCCAGGGGCTGTCATGTAGTGCTAGAGGCAACGCATATATATATATATATATATACATATATATATATATATATATATATATATACATATATACATATATATATATATATATATATATATATATATATATACATATATATATATATATATATACATATATACATATATATATATATATATATATATATATATTTTTTTTTTTTAGTTTTTTTTTTTTTTTTTAGTTTTTGTAAGTCATTTTGTTTAAATACAAGATCACGATTTCATCACACAATATCATCTTGGGTGTAAGTGCACGCAGCTTATTCAGTACTTAGTTACTTAGTTGAGCCAAAAAACTGGACAAATCTTTCTAACTCATTCTGAGTAGAAGAGTTAAACTAAGTGTGGAAATGCTCCTTAAACAACTGAGTCTTTAGCTTACTTATAAAAGTTGATAAGGACTCTGCAGATCGGACAAAGTTTGGTAGATCGTTCCACCACCGGGGAACAACAGAGGAGAAGACTCTAGCTACTGATGTGGCGCCACCTTGTGGTGGGAGCACTAGGCGTCTTTCACTGGCAGAGCGTAACTGTGGAGAGGGAGAGTAGCTCTGGATTAAGGAGTGAAGGCAGACAGGAGCTGTTTGGGTTATTGTTTTGTAAGCCAGAAGAGGAGGCAGCAAGAGAGAAATGTTTAAAAAAAATATAATCGGTTTCCTGTTGCCAGATGTGAACTGTATCAGTGTAAACACCAATGAAAACAGATGTATATGATGTAAAGTGAAGATATCTTTGGATATTTAAAAGCTGTTTTATTAGTGTTTTAAATTGCACTTTATACTAATAGGTATGGGGGAGACATGCAAAGACACACGAATGTGTGTGCTGATGGTTTCTATTGTTATCAACTGAAGTAGACTAATACAGTGTAGGCAACAGTACTTTGTTTCACAAATGCGATCTATTAAAGGCATTTAATAGCATAAAGTATGATGACATGCAAGCACGTATGTGAACGTGATTTTGGATTTGGATTTTGGAAGAACTTGGATGGATTGTCCTAAAAAAAAAAGTAATTAGCTGAGCCATTAGGCAGCATGTAGGAGGGTCATATATCTTAAAATAAATAAATAAGCATACAGTCTATCTCATGTTCAGCCCGAGGAGGATCCTGCGTCGGCGTTGGATGCTACAAAGTTTAAAGGTGGGGTTAAGTAAAGAGTAAACAAAAAAAGTAAAATCAAGAGTTAAAAATTTATTCTGTAAATTAAAGCGGGCAGAAGAATCGCTGTCAAATGCTGGTACGTCACTCCCGGAAAGTGCAGAACGTTAGTGCTCCATTTGGGTCAGCACTTACCCACGATAGTGTGCACTACAGAAGGTAGTGCTTAGTGCACACTACACACTACCTTTCAGTGCACTCATGTAAGTGCGCGGTTTGAGACACACTCTTTGAGACAGAAAGAGGCAAGCCCTTCAAGCAGATGCAGCTAAATGTGTTAAAATAACACAATTTTTTGCTGCTAGTGGTGGAGTTTCCTCAGCATCCGAATCAGGTGATGGAGGTGGGCGGCAAGTGAATGAGGGGAAGGGGAGGAAGAAGGAGGTACTGGCGGCGGCCACCTGAGCCAGTGGTGGGGAAACTAAACTTCTGGTAAGTGATGAACTGTAGTATACACTGGGTCAGATATAAATCAAGTTTGGGTGTAGTTTATTTTCTTTTTGCTTGGTACCACTTAAAACAGTCAGGAGTTACGAGTAGGTCATTAAACAATTTAGCTAGCTATACATTCTAGTTAGCTAGCATGGCGGGTTTCTCTACTGCTGAGCAGTTTCTGTCATAGACGTGTAGACGCTGCATTGGTCCTGCTTCGCCTGTCACTGGCCACATTGATCCTGGGAATTACTTTTAACAGTTAAAATTGGACAACTGTTTTATAATCTATAAATAAATAACTCCTACTTGTTAGTCATACAGGAGCCTATAATGGTGTTATCTTAGTCTATATCATTGATTAGGCTACATGTAAGATCTTTCAGTCCCACTTCAGACATAATCTGACAGCATCTGAATGATCCTGGAACCTTTTCAGTTTTACAGGATTTACTATAATATTTACTGTTGATGGTTTTCACTGCTGCATTCCTTAAAAACTTTTAATTAGTGGTTGTTAGGTTTTAGAGTACCATCTTTCAAAATACTGTAAAATCTACATTCTGCCATTTTTATTTAACTGCATCATGATAAAATAGATCCACTTATGGATGCATGTAACTACAAGCAGGCTAATTTGGCTTTACTACTGCATACAGGGAAACCTTTTCAAATGCAGGGATACAATAGAAATATCTTGTTTTTGGTCACCTTGTTATCTGTGGGAGGAAAGGAGGAGGCTAAGTTGCCTTATTTATCAGGGTTCCAGACCAAATGGTCACATTTTGCAACTAAAATGTGAGACAGTGCAAGTGAATTTTTCATCTAGTCGCACAATGGTGACCAGTACATTTGTCAGTCTTTTTTTTGTAGTAGTTATAATTTAATTTATTTTGTCACTAACAAACGTCTGCTTCCCTCTTCAGTCCAAGTCAAACTAACGAGATACGAGACAAGGAGACAAACACCAACGAAGAAGACGACAGCCAATGTGCGTGTGAGCGGGGGCGAACGACCACTGTGACTGATTGGCTTATGTGTGAAAAGAGACGAGTCTTGGGGGAATTTATTACCAACTTAGCGACTTTGTCGCTATATTCAGTGACTTTTCAGACCCCTCTAGCAACTTTCTGTTTTAAAAAGTGACTAGCGACAAGTCTAGCGACTTTTTTTATGACATGTTCCAGACTCCTAATTAAAAAACAAAATACACCCAAAAAACTGAACCACAAAAAAAAAAAAGAGAATATTGACAGAATTATTATTTTCTTTATTTTTTACTTTATTTTATTTAGCTGTTCTAAACATTTTAGTTTGTCTTTTTATCAATTTTTGCCATTCCCACAACATCCCTCTTTATGGCAGCATCCATTACAACTATATGTACCAGGCTGATTATGCTAATTAGCGACTTCTAGCGACTTTTAGGACAGCCAATAGCGACTTTTCTTACTGAGGAGTGGGAACAGTGGCTGGAGAGGAGCATCAGTCCCTGAAGCTGTTTATTACCAGGAACTACATGGACCAGTGCCCTGTGGGGGTTGATTATGACAAAGGTACCGTTCCGCTTTGACTACAACGTGAATATCAAATCAAATCATCAAATCTGATTTGATCTGATCTGATTTGATTTGATTTGACAAGTTCTATGTCTACTTGTTTTGCATTAGAGCGGCCAGTAAGATGTGTATTGTTTTTGTTTGTTTTTTTATGGTATGTCAACTGCAAAAAAATATGAATTGTAAACACTGTAATTTCTGAATTTATTGTTCAAGTATTTATCACTAATACAGTGAAAGTGAGAGGAAATGTGAATATTTGCTATGTAAGGCAATTTCAGTGTGCGCCCCTAAATTTTCTGCTTGCAGTCCTAAAAATTTAAGTTAGAGGCTGCTGTGCTCATCGTACAAAAAGTTAGTCTGGAGCCCTGTTTATATATTTGTTCCAGTGTAAAGACATTTTATTTGGTCATTTTATTTCTTTCGAATACCTGTCAGACCATATACTGTACTTGTTGTTACTTATTATTTTTATGTGTGTGTTCTTTTTGATATCACCTGCATGCTTCTGCTACTGCACCTGTACTGTTGCAACAAAGCAATTTCCCCACTGAGAGACTAAGAAAGGTTACTGAATGTTACTTTTATTGTTATTATTATTATTATTTTCACTTTAAGTTGTATTCCTAAAATTATATTTTTAATCATCTACATATCTCCAAGTTTCCGCTAAGTACTGTTTAGAATAATGGGACAAGGAGGATGGTGTTGGTTTAAGTTTATGAGATAAGTGCATATAAATCAACAAGGCAGTGTTTAAGCAGTCTCATAAGAAAGTTATTTTTTCATAGGTGTGGTCGTCTTTTCATCAGTACCTGGTGGTGGACCAGTCTCGGCTCAAAATGCCTGGCCCGAATTTTTGTCCCAGTCCAGCCCTGTTCACATCCATTGAACATCATTTACAGTAGAATCACCAATAATCAGAGTTTCAGGCCCAGACTTTCGTTTTCCGGTGGCCTTTTCCTTTCTATCCAGGTTTCAGTCCTTACCTTGCAGTCCTGGCATAGATGTCCATCCGATAAAGATCCCGGGTCCTCTTACAGCAGAGCGAATCTGTTCTGCAGTTTCACATTCAGGTGCTTTGGAGGTTTGTTGTCACCCTTCCCAGTTTCGGTTGTCCAGCCCTGTTTCCTTCCATGTAGAGGGGCAGAAGAGGTCCTTTGTTTTGTAGGGAGTGTAGGCCAACCAGTCTCATCACAGATTTCAGTTTCCATTTCAGTTTATTCACACACACACACACTCCCATATTTACAAACATTCACCTTTGCAATTAATTTCAGCTCACTGCACCAGGCCAGTGATAGCAGCTGGATAGCTCAGTTGGCAGAGCATCCATTTCCCATGCCGGAGACCAGAGTTGGGTCCTTAGGCAAGACCCTTAACATTAGTGCCTAACCACTGTAACTGTAGCATAACATGTAATGTTGTCCTCCCTTTTTGCCTCCAGCACTGTTATCTTCTTATATAGCCATCTGTGGAGGTGGAATACTTCTTGCTGCTCATTAGCCTAGTATTAGCATCTTTTCAAGCTATTTAGCTTTAGCTGAGTGCTGCAGGTTTCAGCTGTGTGTAGACCACGCACACGGAGCGCTGAAGATAAGAGAACTATGAAAAATGTTACAGTATCTAATAAAAGTGCTTTAGTCCCTGTGATTTATAGGTATTCAGAAGCTACTGTGGGTGGGTTTGTAAGTGAAAAAAGGGGAAAAAATCAGCATAAAAATCAAAGCTAAGAGCAGCAGCCAGCGAGTGGATAAGGAAGCAGTACCATATACATGTACAACTGAGGGCAGGAAACTGTTATGAGACTCTCTGCCAGTCCTGTCAAAAAAGGTTGCATCTACTCTATATTACTTCACTTTAAGTAGGTGTCTTATATCTCATTAAATCTTTGTTCTTTGCAGACTGAAATATCAGAGTTCACATACCTATTTCTCTATATCCTATATTGTCAAATGTATTGGAATATTTGCCTTTTAATCTTTCATTTCTATACTGCTTAGTCTAATTCAGGGTCCCAGGGAGCTGGAGCCTATCACAGCAATTAGCAGGCTAGAGGCAGGTACACTGTGGACAGGTCGCCAGTCCATCGCAGGGCCAGCACAGAGAGACAAACAACCACTCACACTCCAGAGTACCCGAAGAGAACCTATGCATGGGGAGAACATGCAAACTGCACAGAAAGGGCACTGTTCAACCCTCCATTTTTAATCTGTTAGGTTTTATACAGAGTTGGCCCACCCTTAACAGCTAAAACTGCTCTTCTGAACTCTTCTGAAAAGGCCTTCCACAAGGTTATATAAATTTATCTGAATTTTTAATTATTCTTCTAGATCCCACAAGATCTTTGTTATTACCCCATCTGTTAACAGCAGATGAAACGCATGCTGTCTTGGTGCACCAGTAACCCAGGGTAGTGCGTGTATATATATATATACACGCACTACCCTGGGTTACTGGTGCACCAACATAACAGCCCTTATTTTACAGTCCATCACGCTCAGACACCCTTGTTTCTTTGCATTTTGTTTCTGGTGTTGTGGCCCTACAAACAACTTTCTGATGACATCATGCATATAATCGGTTTGGACCAGCGAACTAACAAAGCTTGGAAGAGTGCAGTTGATCGAATGGGTAGTGAAGTTAGGGGCCATGGTTACATATCTTCTGTATTTGGTATAAGGCAAAAGAAAAAAAGAAAACTAGAATTATTGCTTGTTTAAGAAGGATCTTTGTCTTGTTCAAGGTAGTTATGGGCAGGAGGTGGGACACAGCTCATTGGATTATTGGTTATACATATGTATAAGCATCAAACTGTAGCATTTAGTTAGATGTTTCTGCTTTTATCTTTACTTCTTTTCCCCTTTACCAGACAAATATTAAAAAAAAATAAAGTGTCAGTGGTTTTTAAAAAATAAATAAATAAATAGCTTTTTCTTGTTTTTACTGTCCCCCAAAACCCATGTTTTAAAGAGGCCCACATTACCCTCTAGTGGTCAATCAAAGAATAAACTGAGCTTTCTCTCCCCAGATGGTGCCCTGGAAACCCCCGAGGATAATCCCTGCTGATCCACATTGTGTGTGTGTGTGTGGGTGTGTGTGTGTATGTGTGTGTGTGTGTGTGTGTGTGGTGTCTGTTTAAAATCCATAAACTGACTGCCAGCTTACCTCATGTCTTGCTGTATATGTTGAAAATGTAATCACACACTTGTCATGCACGTAGGGTTATTACAGCAGTTCATGTTTCTTGCAGTGATATATTACATATATACATACATATACATATACATATACATATACATATACATATACATATACATATATATACATATACATATACATATACATATACATATACATATACATATATACATACATGGACAGCTCAGCAGACATTGAGGAAAGGAGGATTGGTCAGACTGGATAATTCATGTGAATGTGATATACTGCCATGAGATGTACCTACAGCCCACACAGACAGTCATTATACACTTCCCTTAAACAACAGGAAACTTATTTGATATCCAATGCTAGCAACCCTGTAGGATCTTCCAGGTGTGAATTACTTCTATATTTTATAAGTTTTCTCTCTTACTAATATGTTTTTTTCTCTCTGTTGCTGGAATCAACTTCTACATTTGTTTATATTTTCTAAACCAAAAGAAGTTGGTTAGAGAGGACACAATAAAAAAGATTCTGCTTGTATTTGCGCCTAATAATTAGTGGGTTAACCAAACAAGCTTTTGTTGCATTTTAGAAAATTTCCCAACTTGTCTGGAAATTAAACTCTTAAATGGAAACTTTAAATTAAAATTTTCTCATCTCATGTTTCACATTTTCTGTAGTGTCCCTCTACCATTTGAAAAGAACCATTATCATCCATTTCTATCAACATAAACAGGTATCACTACAAGATGAACGTGCTCATACATGTGTGTTGATTTGTAGTGACTGTTCCTTCTAATGGAATTAGACTGGGCTCAAAAAAGGCCATAAAATTTTTCTCGCCATGTAAGAGAGCCACTACATCCCGTGTATGGGACAGGGGTTCAGGTTTTTATTTTAATTGCTAACTTATGTGTAGCCTATATGACAAAAATAAATCCACAAAAAGTAAAATAAAATATCATTACATAAACACAAGTTTTAAAGATACATAAAAGACACAAAAATTATAATCAAAACTGAATATTCAAGCAATTTTCTTCAGGTTTAGTTTTTTAAAAGTCTGTTTCTGCTTAAATTGCAACGTCAACTGCAGCTTTACTGCAACCGTGCTTGTTCTGAAATAACAAGATGAGTCTGTAACAAAGGAAAACGTGCCCTCCTTTGTGATTTTTTGTATGTGTTTAGCTTTGTTGGCTCTGCTCCTTTGTTTCAAGTACAAAAGCAGCAGAGAATTTACTACGAGATGTAATTCTGACCAGCAGAGGGGGCTGTGTCATGGTAAGTGTTTATTAAGACTGGAGTAACTTCATGAACAAATTAAGAACCACTTGGATTACATGACCCACTTTGGAGAAAACGTAAGCTAATCAGCATAATAGTTTTTAAAAAAAATGCCAAGATGCTTGAGCAGAAGAAAATTTGCATCATTAAGGCCAAACAGTGGCTGCTAATTGAAATTATACTTTAAACACGTGGCAACACAAAATCCCTGAACATTTTTTCACCTAACACTTGCTGTAAAGCAGCAGAAGACTTATTTTCTGCTCATTAAAAACATAATAAAAAGTTTATTTGACTAAGAAGTAAAATGCCACACCTACCATCTGAGAAAGGGCACAGCAGTGATGCATAATTGAGTACTTGTAATAATTAACTGTTAATCCCTTTGGCTTTGTTGTGAGGTTCTCACAGGTGATGGGATTTTGATGAATTTTAGCGGTAGCAGAACCTGAACTGCTTCTTCATCAGTGGTAAATGTAACACACATGCAGAGACAAAAGGCCGAAAGTTACATAAGTTCATATGTTCTCACACAAGCAGCGCTGGCAGATTAAAGGATGAAAGCTTGAGGGGCTTTTTGAAGGTTTCACTGGTCTCATGCCAGACAGAGGTTAGCAGAACCAGGCTTCCTTTGAAAAGCAGCTGATATTTCCCCTGGGAAGAGTTGGGTTGCCTTTCGGCTTGGCTGGTAGCTAAGTGTCATTGTGAGAGAGATAGAAGGCCGATAGTACCTGCACTCAATAAAAGCTGTAACCACTGCAGAGGTGTAGCTATTCTAACACTCATTTGTTCCACACATGCACATTAGATTAGTGTCAACAAAAAGAGGTTGAGTATTATGTTAACAGCAAATCAAGTCTATGTACAAGTCTGTATAGAACAACACATTCATAACTGTATGGATGTCTTCATACAACCCAGAGTTCGTCTTAAGATGATAAACTTTACATCACACTGTTGCCAATTGATTCTTGTGTTCTCACAGATGCACAAAATAACACCCACTTAAGAAAAGTTATGTCATATGACTGAAACACAGCTGCCAGGTTCTTTTTCCATCTTCATCTCTGCTGACTTTCAGTTCTCATTAAGAGAGCAGGGAAAGTAATAATGCATTCCTGTTAGGCTAAATCATTAAAATGTTGTAGTTATATACACTGTACAGTCATAGAAGTATACTGCAGTTGCATAAATGTTTAGGTCTTTGTCATGAACAAGGACACATTCAGAGGCAGAAAGGTGGTCTTGCATGAAGCTGCACAACATACAGTATGATCCTGCTCCTTATACTAGAAGATGCTTGGGAGATGAGGGTCAAATAAATTGTTGCATACAAAGTGTGTTAGAGGCTCTGAAAACTACATCTAGCATTCTCTGCAGTGTGGAAGAACGTGGATACCTTCCCTGGAATAAAAAGGGTAGTCCTCCTTGATTAAGGCTTAAATCTTCGCTGTCACACATACATGTACTCTCAATAACTGTGTAGTCCAACACAGCTACCCTGAGATGAAAAACAAACAAACAAAAAAAAAACTATAATAATATTTGAAAGGTCAAAGTTACTTCTAGTTCTATGTATTATTATTATTATTATTAGTAGTAGTAGTAGTAGTAGTAGTAGTAGTAGTAGTAATAGTAGTAGTAGTGTTAGGAGTATTGCTGCTGCAACTAACAAATAAATGGAAAAGCACCCAGTCCATGATGCTGTTGGCCAAGGCAATAAAAGTTCTGTATTTTTATATTTTATATTTACATTTTTTTGTCAGTACATATCTCACATACAAAAATCAGTCCTCTAATTTTGACAAGAGAACAAGCAAAAAGTTGAATTAAGAGAACCTTTTTGACAATTACAGTTAGGCTTAATGCATGCATGAATGCATTTTAAGCCTAGTGTCAGTGTCAGTTTTTTTTTTTTTTTTTAACTGTTTATATTATTTTTATATTTTATATTCATATGATATGATATTTATGAGTATAAGAAAAACAAAATAATGAATAATGAAACTGGCCATCGATGTCTGTCTTTCAACGGCGACAGGAATGAGATCAGTTTTCTATCCAAAACAGTTTCTTGATCACCTAACAACAGGCTCCATATAAGCCTACAAAGTCATCGCTTATTTGTAAACTTCAGGAAACTCTTTGGGACGCTATTGGCCAGAGCCATTGACGCAAAGTGCTAATCGGTCGTAACGATTGGTCCAGATCCCTGTCAACAAATGTCAGTCAAAGTGATAGACTAATCATGTCCCGAATTCGACCCCCTGCTCCTCCCACTTTTCAGTGACGCAGAGGGTCATGTGTTGTTTGTGCTGTGGCCTGTAGAGATGTGTAAAGTAGTGGAAGGGAGCGGATTGCTAATCGAGCGACCTGGCTCCTCCTGATTTACAGAAACACGGCTGAACGTGGTCATGTTGTTTACGGTAGGCTTTATTTCGTGAAAAAGTCCGCACTGGAATACCAGCCTCGCTGCTAAACGGGCAAAGGAATTCGTTTTTTGGGACGGAGTAACAACGCCGGTCTGCGGGGATTGCAAATCTGAGACGTACGACTCAACGTTAGCTGGCCTAGCCGGACTCTGGAGCTCGTCTCCCAAAACAAGAATGGGGTCTAGGTCCACTCGGATTAGCTTGCTAGTAAAGTGACCTTTGGTTGTATTTTCTGATGGCAAATTTCACGAATTACCAGGAGGGTAAGGCAGCGATGTTGATGGTGGAGACTCAGCAGAGAGACGTTGGTACGAAACCTGCGGCAGCCAACGCAAACGGAGACGGCTCGGTCGGGGAACCCCCTTCCCCGTTAATTAATATCGGCGGTGGCAGAGGAGGCTCTCGTTTCCACCAACATTTGCCGCCCTCCAACCACCTCCACCATCACTCGCCAAAGGATCAACAGCAGCACCATCAGTACCAGCTGGCTTCGCAGCAACATCTTTCCGAGGAAAACATCACAGACTCCCCGGCCAGGAAAGCCGCTGCCTCCCCCTCTCTCAGCCAGGTACACACCGCCGAGGACGCCCCGTCTTCATCCACCGTTAGCGGCGGCGGCAGCCATGTATACGCGGCTGTGAACGTCGCTAATACCTCGGACGTTGTAGATGATATTAGAAAGTGTGGCTATTTAAGAAAGCAAAAGCATGGACATAAGAGGTTTTTCGTGCTTCGAGCTGCCAGCCACCTCGGGCCGAGCCGCCTGGAGTACTACGACAGCGAGAAGAAATTCAGGAACAGCCTGCGCACTGCTGCCGCGGCCGGCGGCGGAGCGGTCGCCCCTTCTCCCCCCAAAAGGGTAATTTACCTCTACCAGTGCTTTACGGTAAACAAGAGGGCGGACTCAAAAAACAAGCACCTCATTGCCCTTTACACTAAGGATGAATACTTTGCTATAGTAGCTGAAAATGAGCAGGAGCAGGAGGACTGGTATGTAGCTGTCAGTGAGCTGATGAGTGAGGGGAAAAGAGGCCACTTGGATTCTGATGATTTAGATGATGGATATGGCACAGTCACTCCTGGTACTGTGTTTAAAGAGGTGTGGCAGGTTAATGTAAAACCTAAAGGACTGGGTCAAACTAAAAACCTCACAGGTGTTTATCGGCTATGCCTCTCAACTAAAACCATTCACCTGGTTAAGTTGAACTCTGAGACCCCGTGTGTTAATCTTCAGTTGATGAATATCAGGCGTTGTGGACATTCAGAGAGCTTCTTCTTCATTGAGGTGGGTCGCTCCTCCTCTATTGGGCCAGGGGAGATATGGATGCAAGTGGATGACTCGGTTGTGGCCCAAAACATGCATGAGACTATACTGGAGACAATGAAAGCCCTGAAAGCATTTGCAGAGTTTCGGCCACGCAGCAAAAGCCAGTCTTCGGGCTCCAATGCCATGTCATTTATCACAACACGGCGCCACCTGGGCAACCTGCCACCAAGTCAGACGGGGCTGCAGCGGCGGTCCAGGACGGAGTCTGTGGTCGGGACACCTCCGTCAAGTAAAAGCTCCGGAGCAAGCGGCTATCGTTTTCGCACATCCAGTGAAGGTGAGGGAACGATGAACCGGCCGTTCCGCTCCACCACAGGTAGTCTGGTGCACCTTAATTCAGCACGTGCTCATCACAGTCGTCAGGATGGGGCCAGCGGCAGTAACGGGAGTGGTGTAGCAGCCGGAAACACTGTGGCTACCAGCACCGGCACCGGACGCTACATCAGAGCTATTCCTGGATCGTCGTCCACCTATCACACTCGCTCTGCCTCACTGCCAGTCTCCCACTTCCCTTCCACCACCAGCCCGGTAAGTGTCTCCTCCAGCAGCGGGCATGGATCCGTCTCAGACACACTAACCCGCCCGTCAAGCGCATCAATATGCGGCTCTCCTTCTGATGGTGGCTTCAACTCTTCAGATGAGTACGGCTCTAGCCCCGGTGACTTCAGGTACTTCAGAGTGCGAAGCAACACACCAGACTCTCTGGGCAACACCCCACCAATCAGAGAGGAGAACTGTCTAAACGACTACATGGCTATGGGTTGGAACCGGGAAGTTTTTGGTACCAGCGTGGGCTCTGGAAGCAACAGCGGCGGTGACACACCACGGGATGAAAGCACATCAACAACAGAGGATGAACGCTTTTCTTCATCGTCACTAAGGAGGAGGACGCACTCTTTCTCCAGACCAGCCGGTGGTGCAACAGGAGGTTCTGGAGTGGCGGTTTATCAGAAAATGACTCAGACCAACTTCTCCTTGGATGAGGGGTCAGATGTGGTTTTGCCATTCAGCAGCGGGCTCCTCCGAGGTGGCCCGCACTCCTCCACCTCCTCGCTCCGCTCTGACTACAGCTCCTGCTCCGAGCACAGCCAACAAAGCCGTCCCTCCACGCTCTCCCGGACGGGAGCCGGCACTGAGCGCCCTCCCATTTCCTCCTCCTCCTCTGCCAAGGAGGACAGCGGTTACATGCCCATGATGTGCGGCGTGGCTGCGTCGCCACGAGACACTACCCCCGACTACATGCCTATGCAACCCAGCTCTTATCCCCATCACATCTCCCACTCTCCTCAATTCCACAGCCCAGTTTTAGCGGCCCGCTCGGCCCACCACCAACAGCTCCAGCCCCAATCTACAGACCCTCATGGCTACATGATGATGCTCCCAGGGGGCAGCGCCAGCTCCCCGTCCCCAGTTCAAGCCTCCCCCAGCCCTCACAGTGGTGTCAGTCAGAGTGACAGCATAGTGGAAAGACCTGAGAATGGAGAATATATGGACATGTCCTACAGCAGTGGTGGTGGCAGTCGCAGGCTTTTAAATGAAGGGCCCAGCAGCCATTACACCCCCAGCACACCTGAGGGGACACTAAAGTCTTACAGCCCGTATTTCTCCCTCCCTCGTTCCTACAAAGCTCCATCCAGAGAGAGGGATGAAAAAGAGGATGGGGAGTATGTACCAATGACCTCTCCTGCTAAGCCAGTTCATTCATCAGTCACAACAGCTTCATTGTTAATACCTGAAAAGAGAGGGGGTGGAGGAAGCAGCACCTCCACTCCCTCTCACCCGCCTCCACCTTACGGAGCTCACCATACAACTGCGGCGATGGCTGACAGACGCATTGTGAGGCCTAACCGTCTTCCTTTAGGCAGAAGGAGTTTCCACGGTCCACTTCGGGTTAGCGTGTCCTCCTCTACATCAGTCCCACCCACCGGGAGCTCGGCTGAGGGGCCATCCAGTCCTGGGGAGTATATTAACATTGAGTTTGGAGATCACTTCCCCCACCAACAGCAGCCACCCACCTATCTGGTCTCTGCCCACGATGAACTGCCTTCCCTGGGTTCTGGCGTTCCCCGTTGCTCCCCTCCCCAGGCCCAGGACTACATGAGTGTGGAGGTGGGGGCAGACCAGCAAGATACAGCCGGATGTCTGAGTAAAAACCAGTCACCCAGGCCCAGCCTTGTCGCACCCTGGAACCCGCCCAGCTACATCCGACCCCTGGCAAGCAACCCTGGGGTGCTGGCCTCCCCCAGAGTTCAGGCGGGGGGTCACTGGAGATCAGTAGAAGATGACTACACAGACATGACGTTTAACCTTGGCAAAGGAGAGCGGCCTCAAACCAGCCCAACAGACATGCTGCAGCATCTCTGTGTGATTGAGGGGCATTACGACCACACTCCTCCAACCTCCTCTTCATCCATTTCCACACCTCTTCCTCCATCGAGCCCAGGCAGGGTACTGACGCACCAGCTGGAGCCCAAAGTGGTGCGAGCAGACCCCCAAGGCCGAAGGAGACACAGCTCAGAAACGTTCTCCACCTCCTCCTCCAATTCAACTCCCTCTGGAGGAGGACATGGCCCTTCATCCTCAGCCACCCACCCCTCTCTGGCCAACTCTGCAGCCTCCAATGGATCATACCTAACAGAGGGACAGACTTCCAGGTGGGCCAGCTCAGCATCTTTCGACAGTGTGTGGATGTCCATGGAGGGCATAGGAGATTCGTCTTCTCTTCACGGGCAACAAAGACCGACAGAAATGGCCACTGGGACCCCAGCATCCTCAACCCCCACCTCCTCAGGGGCTGGAGCCAGCAGAATATGCAGGAACATGTCCGTCGGCTACCAGAACGGCCTCAACTACATCGCCTTGGAGCTGAAGGAGGACGGGAGTAACGTGGGAGCCGTGACGACGGCGGTCAGTAGCAACGGGAGCACGGCGGGGACAGTGGGGATGGTGCCTCTTCCAGAAAACGGAGCCTACGCCAGTATAGACTTCACCAAATCAGATGGAGTCACAACAAGCAAAGGTGAGTCAACATGTTCTTGTTTGCTTTTTGTCATGTTGAGCTCTCTTCTACCTTCACGGAGGAACACCAATAGCTTCTCTGTCAAACTTCAGACCAGTCAGACAGCTTATGTTGAGGGTATATTGTACAATCAGAAGCAAAGATCAACAAGTGACAAGAAAGTTGTAAGTTTGTCAAAAAATTATAATGGTCCTCTATGCCTGGGAAAAAAATCAAGAAGATGTTGTTGAATCTCAGTGTCACCAAAAATGAGCAGAGCTGGAGTTGGTTTTGTGAGGATAGTAAGTAAATGAATTAAAGGAGTGGCATAAATAACTGTAAAAAGCAAGAAAACGTCTGAAGTAAAAAGTGTACATATGTGAATAGTTTCTGTTGTGTAGCTGATTTACTGCCAATATCCTGAAAACCAAGAATGGAGAGAATGATGTGCAGATTAGAAAAGCCCTAATCACTGCTGATCTGTGTTAGCCTTTATGGTGCTATATCTTTTGTTATGTAAATTTTACGTAATTGTAGCCTCATAATCTGACAACCAAGCCTTTCCTGAGAAAAATAATGTCTGTATGTTGACACTGGTTAAAAGAGTTGAGCTGCTATAAGCATTTTTACACAGGAAAGATAAAAGAAACAGGCAAACCAAAACAGCAAAAAGATTTGGGAGTTTTAGGGGTAAAGCCATAAAAACCCTGAGGGCCATTGTGTGATTGGGCCTATATCAGTTTCCAGCTCCTCTAGTTTCTCTATCTTGAATCAAGTCTCTGTGATCTTGACAAGGCTTCTCTGAGGCACCACAAGCAGCCAGCTGTTGGCTTTTGAAGGCATCTGCCTAAAGAAACTGAAGTTTAGTTTCTAACTGTGTCGGTGCAGGAAGTGGCAACACTACGCGGCTCATCTTGAGGTCCGTATGTGTTGTGTGCCAAGCAGTCTGGCAGACAATGTGCTTTTTGAATGAACAGAGGTTTATCTGAGGTCAGCTGCAGACTGAATTTGCTCCCCCCCCCCCAAAAAAAAGGCCTCGCTGGTGGCGGTGTATCTGTGTGCCTGTCTGCGCACATGCTGCTGTTTTGTTTGTGTCAGCATGTACTCTGAGTGTAATAATGTGTGGGTGTTTGTGCGTTTTAAACCCTTTTGTCTGCTGTAAGTGACACATTTCTGCATACTGGAAACATGTTTGTTTATATTGAACAACAGCAGAGCGGTTTAGCATGAGGGCAAATGAACTCATGCAACACTTTTATAGTAGTAACCTGGCAATCATTCTGCCTTTTGTGTGTGTGTGTGTGTGTGTGTGAGATAAATACTGCAGAAAATGAATTATGTGTCTGATCTCCTTCAAACACACCATCTTTACAGTAGCAGCTATTTGAACTTGTGTTTGACACAATGGAAAGTTGTGTTATCCAAAATCCTGCAAAACATGTGCAAAGAGGAAAGGTCAGATGGTCACAGGAAGACCATGACCCCAACTTGCAAATGACACCAATTCCAAGAACTTCTAACAGAGCTGAGTCAGCAGCTTCCCAACCCTGACATCTCTGTCTGCTGGTGTGTTTGTGCCTCTGTCAGGGATCGCCGATGTTGAATTTCTGCTGATCTCCTGTGACAAAACGCTGATGATGACTCGTCTGCGTGTTTGTTTGTTTTTTATTTCCGTCCAATTGCAGAGAAGATGCACAATCTTCATATTTATAAGGTGTAATAAGATTACCTCTGTCCAAGGTCTTTGTGTTAGATACTGAGATAATTTGCTTTTGCCTTTTTCTGTGTGTGATACACACACACACATACATTCAAATTATATATTTAATATAATATTCCTACTGTCCTGATATCCTGCTTCCTTCATTTATATGTTACAGTCCTTTCTCAGAGTAGGCATGTCGTGATGAGCAGTAAGTCAGTTAATTGCATGGTAAGAAAAAATGAACACGATAAGTTTGCCGGTAACAATGTCATTTTATCATACTTATTGTTTTTGGTTGTGTTTGGTTTTCATTCGTCGTTAATGAGACTTGGAGTCCGTTCTATTTATTGTTTTTGTTTTGTTATTTAAAATTTCTTCCAGTTCCAGTGTAAAATGTTCTTTAGAAATGAAAGTTTATTGACCTTTGAACGGATGTACTTGCATTATTATGGCATTGTCATATTAGTTGAAAATGGTTTCAAAATGACAACATTATCATTTTGCACAATATTATCGCGATAATTTGAGAAAATATTTTGCACAGAAAAATGTGTTATTGCGACAGGCTGATCTGAGCGGAGGTTATTTGCGGAGAGTCACATGATGATCTTTGGAAATTCAGTCGAGCTAGAAAATAATAAAAATAAAACTATCATTGAATGAAAACTGGCAGTTATGATAGTTAGTAGATGAAAAAAATATGCATATGGTTGTTTTGTTTTCCATTGGCTTGCTGTCATGTTGTGTTTTAACAGAGCTGCTTATGAACACGCTGTGTTCAGTGTTTTGATCACCTTCAGGGATGCTTACGTTGAAGGGCTCAAAAGTTTGGGGAAACCTTGATCATAATAAATTGTGAATGTTTTAGATTATGAGATGCCCAGAAAATTTCATATTTGGACAGTTGCTGCCTCACTTTTTCCCAGAAATCCACCAATATGTCTGCATTTGCCTGAACGTGAGTTAAGAGTTCTCCAATATCTCAACTGATTTGCTCAGAAAGTCACTGCTGAATCTGTGCCAGCTAACACAAGACATCAGCACAAAGAGCTTGGAAAATTCTGTCCTTCCCCTTTTCAGTTTGTACTTTTGTTTGCATTACAAACCCAGCAGCAGGTTTATGTAGTTCAAGATAACAGTAAGAAACAATGTGCACACAAACACATGCTTACAGAGAACGAATAACCTTGTATGCGTTGCCTTGTTTACAGTCTGTGCATCTAGGTAGGTGTGTGTATGTGGATCCATTGAGTCATGGCAGGCAGCCTTTGATGTGGTGCTGTAATTTGCAGCAACGGCGTGTCAAGGCACACAGCGAGTCTGAGAGGAAACGCATCATCATCACTCTGGAATGCACTTCCTTTCAGCTGCAATGCTGAGCAGATAGAGGCACACCTGGATCCTTAACCTAGAGGAGACAGGGATGGAGGGGGAGGAGGCGCTGGCTCTGTTTCCATCCAGCTGGCAGGAGCATGTCATGTGCATCTTAAAATGCTACTGGGAATATAAAATAAAACACGAACTGTGTTTCTTTAACATCTGCTGGAGTTCAGGAAATTATTGCATCGAAATGGGGCATGAGAAAATACTTGGAAAGGTAGACGTGTTCACGCTGAGGTTGGAAACGATGTGTTACATTTAGGAAAAATCCTCAGAGTAGGTAATCTGTTCGATAATGAGGTAAAACACTTAGATAAAAAAATGAAATCGTAATGAAAATCAAATATTTTTTGGTCGTGTTTCCTGTTACCCTTAAATGGTGTTTTGGTGATTTTCTTCTCTGAACTTGTGGTGCAGTGAATAGTTTATTTTACCCCCAGTGAATTGATAGTTGAATATCAAAGGCATTTATCAGTGAAGGGGGGGGCTGAAAAATGTAGAAATTCTAGGCACAGTACAGCAGTTAGTGTTTGTTCATTGCATTCTTGATTGACTTCATGTAAACGTCTACAGAGTTTTTCTATTAAGTGATGCATCATTTACCCTTTTCAGACCAGATCTGTAGTTTTGGCATCCAGAACAGTTTTAGGATTTTATTGATCTAAATCAGTTCCTCTACATTGTTTGTGTGGAGTTGATAAAGATTCTAAACTTAGTTTACTCTTTTTAGTTATTAAATAGTCAGCCACTTTTTTAGGCACCGTAATAATAATAATGGAATAGATTAAAAACCATATCGATAGACAGAATTGATAATGGCATTGACATCAACAGAATCTTATAAATTCCCATCCCTAGCGAGAACAGTCAGTGAGTCTACCTTTTCCTGATCCACTTCCATAAGTTGCTGGAGAAGTTGAAGCTGGGCAAGCAGAATGACCGAACGTGGAGGTGAGGGCAGAAAAATAGATGCCAGACATGAAATCGGAGTTATGCTCCAAAGGTCGGTTATGTGGTGGTGGTTTGGATATCTCCAAAGAGACGTGGAGCACATTAAGCCAAAATGCAAGGTATGTCAGCGATTGGTGCCCTCTAAAACCAGAAACCAGACCATGTTTAATCATTTGAAGGAATACCACTCAAGAGATTGTACAAAAGCATGAAAATGCGAGCACAGTCCGCACAGCCTGCCAGTTCGGCACAAAGTAGACAAGTAGAGCAGTTTAGCTGCTACTAGCGGTGCAGCCACACAACCAAAGCAACGGCGTCGTCGTTCAGTCGTCGTGTTGTGTGAGCTGCATTCAAAGAGGCAAAAAAGTTTTGTTTCGGTTCAAATTATAGCGGGGTAGCCCTTTTTTCAGGCCCATGCCTTCACAAGTCACATGCACTCATATATATATATATATATATATATATATATATATATATATATATATATATATATATATATATATATATAATTTGATGCTCGCATTTTCATGCTTTTTATATGAAATCTCTGACATCAACAAGATAGTTTGGTCCAGAAAACTGCTGCTCACTGGATATTTTCTCTTCTTTCAGACCATTCTCTGTAAACGCTGAAGATGGTTGTGTGTGAAAATCCCAGATGATCAACAGTTTTCTGAAAGTCACCGAAGACCTTCCTCATTCTAATGCTCAGTTTGAACTTCAGCCAGTCGTCTTGACCATGTCTACGTGACTACACGTTATGAGTTGCAGCCATGTGATATGATGTTAATAACGAATGCACACATGTAAAACTAATAAAGTGGCTGTAATTAAACATACAGTATAGAATATAACCAGATTTTATTTAATACTTTATAACCAGAAAGAATAGTAAATACTTGTAAAATAGTTTCCCAGACAGTGTTAATACTTGGGCAGGTATATTGGCAAACTCGTGTGCATTAGTATCCAACAATTAAAAATGGGGAAATCTGCTACTGTTGACCTTCATGCAGAACTTCATTTCAGCCCCCCTGACCTTTCATTTCCACACTCATGTTACTATCAGACCTTGCCACTGTAGTCCACACATACATCGTCAATGCATGATCGTGCAAAGTAGGGGGTGACAAACGGTATACTTTAGAAATCCGTGTAAACACCAACAGAATCCCACAAAATTCACAGACTAATACATCCAGATGATGTAGTTGGGGATAAAATAGATTCTGTACACTAATACTTTGTTGAATCACTATGTGCATCAAATTGTGGTGATGCAAGACATTTCCAGACTGTTGCTATTCTTTAATAAAATTCAGATTTTATAACGACAGCATCCTCTGATAAAACACCATTCCTGTAAATTTCAAGGTGACATCAAAGCAGGAAATTTGGTTATCCTCGAATAAAATAATCTATGGAAAAGGCTGGAAGCAGCAGAATGGATTGGTGTTGGCTCAGAGTCACTTCGTCTGAGGAATAATAGTGTAGGAGACTCCATTTAATAGTGAGTACTTCTATGTTCTCATATGATGGAGGGTTTGCACTTCTGTGATGTTTTATGATCGTTATTGCGCAAGCTGAAAGAATGCAGTCAGATACCCCCCCACCACCACCCCCCTCCCTGCACCCTGTTTGTCAGAAGCTAAAAGGTTAAAGTCGGGTCACGTGAAAGATGTGCAGTTACATCATGCAGAGAGGTGCTTTTTAGATGTCAGTGATGGGAACCTGCCCTTTCCACCCCACCCTTCTCCCCTTTCTTTTTCTCCCCCCTCCCATCAAGTCCATGGTAAGTGGCGATGAGGTGGTAAAGGGTTTGGTGAAGTGCAAGGCAGGGATATCACACAGGAAGCGGGCAGAGTAGAAAGATGTGCGAGAAGATGGTATGAGGCTGCCCTTTTCCTCTGTCATTCCCACCTCTATGGCCAGGACCTTCTATATTTACAGATCTATTTCTAGACTGACATGAATTTATGGGCTGCTCTGAGGCATGTGCTGCTCGTAACAGGACCCCCCCCCCCCCCAAACCACCACCACCTTTTCACGGTGTGTCCTACACAGACCTCTTGAATGGACAGATATGTTTGCAGACAGATGTTGGAATTAACCATTAGGCTTGCACAAAAAGAAACTTTTTTAAGCTCCATTTTGACTGTCAGGAGGAAAGTATTTGTGGCTCCCTGACTTCCACACCCTGCCATCTTCATGCTGACTTTTAGTGACCATTTAGTAAATAAATCACCTTAGGATAGTGTTCTCTGTTTGAAGAGCAGCTTAGTTTCCAGGACTGATGTGTTAGCGGTGCTTTTAGCATGAGTGACCCACACTGAGGAGGACCAGACAGTTTGATGGTGACTATTCGGCAGCGATTGGGACCTCAGACTTAATGTGAGTCGGCACCAGCATGGCCTTGAGTCTGACACACGGTAATGCTGCCAATAATATTTGGCCCGCCAGATTACATTGATTAAAAAAAAAAAAAAAAAGTCAGCTCAGACCATGTCTCTGCTTCTGCTGCAGCATCCGTGCACGGCTTTGCCTGCATTCATGAGTCCTCCACCATATTCCTCAGCTGTGCCACACTTTTCTGAACCAGAACTGGCTGATGAATCCACTGCACATCCCAGATTTGATGTACTGGAACCGTCATCCGTGTTTTCAGTCTCTTCCATTGCGCGTGTAGAACGGTCAGCCAGTCGCAAGCTGTTCTGCTGATGTCAGAACATGACGGGGGATTTTCCAGCTACTGGTGTGGCGGCCTTTTCATCATCAGATATTTGTGTGTAAACAAGCCTGTTTGACTTTTAACTGCACAGAACCATCAATTTCATCATGTTGTATTATTGTATTACAAAATTACATAAAGTCAAAATTGTGTCATGAGCACTTTATTATTATAACCAAAGTAATGCAACAAGGATGATTTAATAATAACTCATTCTCTGCTATACTGTCCCACTATGGTGTGTAAACTAAGCAACACAAGCAGCAACACAAGCAGCAACACGTGGACATAGCATAACTTTGTTTTCATCAAAAGTGCACGTTGTGCTGATCATCTGTTGTGCTTCAGACAATGTTCTGCAGTTACGTTGATGCATCTTGATGATTAATAAATTTTGACGTTAAATACCACATTTAACTGTGACATCAACTGATAGTAACATCCCTGGTTTCATCTCGTCTTCAGAACTCGTTTTTACTGCGTTCGACCCTTTGACCTTACATTCGGTCTAACTGCCCCTTCATGCTGCTTTCACGCTGCAGCTTGCAAACATGCAGCGTTAATTTCATAAGATGTGCACAACGTGTGCTTCAAACGAACACATAATACGAGAGACAGACATGGTGTTGAAAGAAGTCGTGTTTTCTGAGGATTTAACTGCAGTTACAACGTTTTTCAATTTTCGGATGATGACCCCATTCAACCGTCTACAGCCGTCTCAGTGTCAGTCCAACATGTCACACTGGCTGTTCACTCCCATGATGCCTTTCATCTGTTCTCCCTGCTGGGTAAATGGGGCTTTGGGACACAGACAGAGACAGTCGGGGGGTCAGGGAGGGCACAGGGGATGGGTGGCGGGGCCGAACCACCTGCATGTGTCGCAACCAGCTCGAGCAGGTGTGTGGCAAACACTGTTTTCTAACCCCATTCTGCAGCGAGCGTATCTGGGTTTGTGAGTGTGTGCACTCCAGCGAGGTTGTGTCAGGTCAGTCTGGCCCATGTCCTGGGAGCCTTGTTTTGATCAAAGTCCATGTCTGGGACTGCAGAGGAACCCAGAGACCTCAGACTTTCTCTCAGCCTCTCTCAGTTTCTTCTGCACACACCCACGTTGAAATCCAAGTTTGTTTTATTGTCATAACCATAATTAAGCAGACTTTTGCCAAAGTTTGTTGTTTGTGATGTAAATATATAATGATTCAAAATGTTAAGAAAACACGCGACAGGCTTTGACATTAACTACATTCTTCACCAGGCACAATGCCTGGAGGCCAAATGTAGCCCTCCACTAAAATTATACAGCCGCCAGGCGGCCAGTTTTCAGAGTTTAAATCAAAATTTGCACATGTCTACACGGAGAATATTAAAAGTTAACAAAATGTAAAAGTTCTGCAGATCATTTAAAGCAGTGTATGTAGTTCTTTACATTTCATGAACAAGACCTTTTTATAAATGTGGAAGAGTGCTGGTATCTTTCATCTTTAATAGCACAGATAAGCATTTATTTGTTTTGGTGTTTTTTTTTTTATTTTATCTGACTTGTTTTTGACTGAATTTGCACTTGCTGTCCACCTTATCAGGTTCACCTTATCAGGTTCACCTTATTAGTACCCAGTTGGACCACTTTTCCTTCAGAACTCCCTTAATTCTTGGTGGCATAGATAAAACAAGGTGTTGGAAACATTCCTACGAGATTTTTATCCGTATTGACATGACAGTGTCACACAGTTGCTGCGGATTTGTCAGCCTCATCCACGATGAGAATTTTCCTTTCCACCACATCCCAAAGGTGCTCCCCTGGATTGAGATCTGGGTGACAATGGGGTGTCTTTTACCGAGGGGAAGACTAAATTAGCCTCAATGGATGCGTTTCCATTACCCACAGAATTGTGCGAAACCTAAATGTTGTAATAAAGAACTGGTGATGAAAACACATTTTTATTTTTTTGACATGAAAAGCTGAGTGTACAGCCAAGCCGATAACAGCACGCCTGCTTTGTTTATCTGTCTGCTACCAACGAACGTTGCTAACGTGTAATCTGTAATGAAAGCTGAGAACGGTCTATACATGCAGAAAAAAATGCTGCAGTATTAGTATTTTAGTTTTTTCTGTTGGTCCAGATGGAATTGGGTCCACATTAAAAACCTTGGATAAATTATGTTAGGAACAAATTTACTAAATGCATAAATTTCCATGTTCATCTACAGGTTTTACTAATTCAGCAGAGCACAAATTGTCCAGAGAGCATTTGTCAGTTTAAGCTAAAGATCAGTGTTTTCCTAAATGCTGTTAGATAAAGGGTGAGTACAGATTTTAAATTACTTGGATATTATAATGCATCTTCTAAACCGGCATGGCAGCAGGCGTCGCATGGCAGATTACTCAACTAAAAGTGACTTAAAACCAGGTGAAAGTCTCAGACTTGTTTAAAACCTGCCTGAAAATGATGAGTTTTCTCTGTTTCTGTCTACATCAGCCAGTTAAATCTCCAGTGTTTCAACTATTTATTTTATTTTTTCCTCTTTTAAGTTTCTCCTCCATCAGAATTGACCTCTTGCTATCTGTTTGTAGTCATATTCAGTGATTGATGTGTTTTTTTTTCTCTTCTCCGGCTTTACCAAAACTGTTTTTAGTCCTTGTTGGGTTTGTGTACTGCTACTCTGTACTGTGTACTTCTGTCTCTCCATCAGTCCACACATTCATCCATCCCTCTATCCTCATGGCTAGCAAACAGAGGAGCAGCATTCCAGCAGTGCCCCTTGTTAAAGCATCTGTATTGTGGAGTGCTGCTCGCATTGTTGTGTCAGACAAAGCCTCACTCTGAGCGGAATAACCCAGCTGGAGGGCGGCCATGGCCCAGGTCATTCAGGGCCGCCGGACGGCACCACAGCAGCCGACCTGACAGCCTGGGCCCGGCCCTGATAGCAGGGCAAGAAACAAAGTTTATGTTTTTGATGTGCGTGTGTGTGTGTGTCTGTTGGCAGTGAGCAAAATCCAAAGTTCATTGTTACCCTCAATTATTTAACAAACAGGTTTTTTTCCTGCTGCTTCTGTCATGGAACCAGACCAGGTGTTAAGTATTTATGAGGACCATAGTTACTTTTTACAAGTAAATCATTTATCTATGAAAACAGTGTTTGAACAAGTTCTTTTCATGTCTAAACCATATCATATTTTTGTCTTTATTAAAAAGAAAAAGGAGGAGAGACACTGGCTAAATACGTCCCTCACACAACCACCTCTAAACATCCTTTTAATACAACATTTAAAAACAATGAACTATGAAGGTATAAACCAGATTTGCAGTCAGTTTTAAAGCATTTATGGATCATCTGCCAGAATTTTTCAGAATCAGAAAACTTTATTAATCCCTGGAATCCCAGCAACAACAGAGTTTGTTAGTAAAACTAACAAACTCTGTGTGCATCCCAGTTAGTGGCAGTTTATTCATGTATAAAGAAAACCAGCTGAATTTCTGCTGCTTTTTAAACAAATCTTTTTAAATGTGGTATTAAAGGAATATCCTGGCAGTGATTGATCGTTGCATTTGTCTGAACCACTTTGATGTTTGGGTTGTTTTAGGTGGTGAAAAGGTGCTTTTCTGTGGGACTGTTTTGAGCTTTGCTTCTACTCAAAATACTGATGTTATTCTCAGTGACTGCAAGTGGTCTGACTACAGTAAACAACAGCACTTTCTCTTTGGGGAATCACAAAATATCTTTTTCACTTTATTCAACATTGAGCGACTTTATTCCCTTTGAAAAGTATTATTTCTCAAATGTCTGTCTGTCAGCTTCCAGCATAACAAAAAGCTTCATGCTGTAGTTATGATAATAATGCATGTAGGTTTTTTTTTTTAATTCGATTTATTTTTGTTCAATTTTTCAAATTTTATGTGATTATTTTAGTTTTTTTTTTAATGTATGTTTTATTTCATCCCTTTTTCTTGATCCATTAATGACATAAATACACTTTAATCATCTTACTGTGCAGAGGATGGATGACTGACTGATGATTTCTTTCTGTCTCTGAATTTCTCCCCCAGACTGAGAAGCAGAGATCCAGCTCGTGCCGCCTCCTCATATCTCTTCTTTGGGCACTTGACTCTACTGGGACCTTTGCCCTCCCCCCCACCACTGACCTCTGACCTTCCCTCACATTAAGAAGCTGCTCCTCTCTAGAGGGAGACATTACAACGTGACAGAAAGCGCTTTGCAGTTGTTGTTGTTTTTTTGGGGTTTTTTTCTAAGTGTTTTTCCATTGTGTCATTTTTGTGTTTTATATGCATACCCTTGTCTTGTTAATTGCCCCCCCCAATGGCGGCGGTGGCTGAGGGGCATCAACACAATGCAGGCATTTTTTTCTTGTTTCTTTTGAATCAGATCGCTCTGCTTTTCAATGCGGTATAATAAAGGTAAAAGGGAAGTCAGAATTCAAAGCAAAGGCATTATGGAAGCTTTTATGCTGCATTGACTTAGAAAATATAATTTTCCTCATTTATCATTAGAATTTTTTCCCCTATGCATTATTCAGCCTTTACAACTATTTAATTATGAGCAATTTTTTGGTAGAAAAAAAAAACAAAAATATATTTTTTTAGATTTCTTTACGTGTCCCCCCCCCCACGTTATATGGTACAAGCTTGTGGCTGGGTCCATTTTAGCTTCAGTGTGGCATTGCACAAGTATCATGCTTGTTCCCAGGTATGACACAGTACAAATGATCATTCTGCACGGTGCTCACGCCTCAGCGGTGGAGTGGCATCCATCGTCTCAGCGTGCAGCTCCAAGTACAACTAAATAACTCAACTGCGGTACTGCGCCAGTAGGTGTGTTAATGCAACGGGACACCATAAAACATTACTGTATTCATTTTACTTACTGAATATTATTTATTTTTTACAGTGGGTACAGTTGTTCCGGTACATTTCTTTGTTTACTTCCCTGACTTATTAGTACTTAGCAGGGCGGGAAAATAACTTCTGACTGTGCTGAGATGGCTTTCTTATCAGAACGGGGCTAATTAAACCAGGCCATTAATTAATATCAGAGACACCATTAAAGCTTAGTTTCCATGTCTTTGTTGAGAGGTTTTCCTCGCCTGATGTGTCAAATTCAAGAGCCCAACAGCAGATCTGGACACTAATAATTCCAATACGCTGTTCTTTTTTTTTTTGACGGGACTGTATGAAGTACTTAAGAGCAATTAGTGTCTTACTCTTCATAGACGAGTCGGATCGCTTTCAGTTTGGAAAAGTCAGGAGGATTCCTTACTGGCAGGCTAAGTTAAAAGCTACTTGGAACAGGGATGAGTGAATTTTGAGTTACTGGACTGTAGTTGGTATTAGCTTGACCTGCTTGTAATAATTTGCTCTGATTTTCCAAACTTGAGTGTTTTCACTGCTGTAGGCCAGATGTGACTGTTCAGAAGTACTTGACACAGTCCCATTTAAAAAAAGAAAACTGATGCAGCCTGTCGAGCTAAGCTAACTTCCAGTCTGCAAATGTTAGCCAGAGTTTGAATAAACAAATGTGAGAAAAATCAAGTTGTTAAAAAGATGGTTGGAAGCTGCGATGGTTAGCGGATGGAGGTTATTTTCCCGCTCTGCTGCTTGCTGGTTTATCTCCGTTTTCTGCACAAAGCACTGTTGAAGTGGAAAGTGTTGAAGTCTGTTTGTTACTTTTTGTTAAAAGATTTATTTAATGCAGTCTACAGAACATTTCAGGTTAGCAAAGGAGAGTGGTGCTGTGAAAGGTAAAGCACAAGTTGCAGGCAGTGACACTGGGATGCACGAGTATGATACACTCACATGAAATGCAAGTAGATGGTGTACTGTACCCTGCAGGCAGCAGCATGCACACATATGTCGGTCATGTGCCATCCTCCATGCCTGCCCTCATAATGCAGACACATGCTCTTCTTAGTCATGCAGCCCTGTTCAGGTGAGGTTTAGCCCATTTTGGTCCTTTGTCAGCACCTTGTGATCACATATCAGATTTTTTTCACACACACATGTTCGTCAGTGGCTCTGGGTGATGTAAAAGAGGTTCCAGTAACCTGAACTGCAGCCCCAGGTGCACCAAGCTGGACATACCCTACCCCATGACAGCCTCACACACAGACACACTTTGAAGGGCAGCAAGCTCCCACGTCTTAGCCGAGTCTCGCTGGTCTTCTCTCTCACACACTTCACACACTGATATGATCGTGCTGATCATTCTCTAATTGTGCTACTGTCCCATAACTAGCCCCAAACATGAAGACTGACAGCCGGCATTGTCCTCAGAATTGCAGCTTTTGTTTAGCATTCACTTATCCAACACTAGTTTTGTTCTTTTGTTCAGCCCATTTTTATTGTTCTTTGCCCAGTGACAGCTTGTCACATCATGGTGCAGAGCTGGGAGGAAGGGATGGAGCTGACGTATCTCTAGGAAGCTCTTAAGGTTTGGTTCAGAGAGCAGGATGGACAGGGTTTTGTCACAATGTCAATAAGGTTCAGATGACTGAGAAGGAATTAAAAGTTCTGCACATTTATGACTCCGTGTTCATTCAGATTTTTAGTATTTGTGACCACTTAGACCAGGGGTGCCCAGTCCTGGTCCTCAGGGGCCATTGTCCTGCAGAGTTTTAGAGGTTTTTCTGCTCCAACACAGTTGATTAAAGTTTTAACAGATTTACCCAACAACTACTCAAGTTCTGGTTCATTTAAGTGTGTCGAAGCAGGGCAATCTCTAAAACATCCCTGAGTTAGACTGTATGGAAATTACGATGAAATGTTGTTAGTGTCTACAATTAGTTAAATTAGGTACAAATCAACTCAAAGTCTCTGGACTTCAGTCAGGTAACAAAGAGATTTTCTGCTGGCAGCTTTAAGTTGTGACCAATTCCAGTTTAAGTTCAAAGAACTATAATCAAACCAATAAGATAATTTTGTACTATGTTTTAATTAAACGTTCAGCTTTTAAAAAATACAAATATAAACACCAAGAGGCACCAGGCTGCAAAGTGTTCTCTCTTTGTTGGTGGAATTCCAAAGTACATGAAATACTCCACCTTCCTGGAAGGAGGTGTCGCTTAAAAACTCGAACAGAGTTTAAGTTTTTTTCTCTTTCTAGTAATCTGAAAATGTATGAGATCACCAGATCAGTAAATGTGGTAAAACCAGAAGGATCCAACAAAGTACAGCAAATGAGTTCAGTGTGATGACTTGACAAGGATTTTAGATCATCTAAATACTCTTATTACAGATGTAAAAAATGTCAGCTTTGTGCCTTCATTTAATATTAAAAACTTATGATTAGATGTTTGAGATATTCTTAGATCAATCAGCTGATCCGTAATTTTAATGAGATTTTCTGCTGAGAAAATGTTGGAACAGTTGGATCCTTATTGTGCAGTTTTTAAACAAAAAATGGTCAGTAAACTTTCCTCAGAGGATTTCAACTCTTAGCTTTAGTTCTCTTTCTACGGCCACGCAGTGTCTGAACCGATGACAAAATCTCATTCATCAGCTGCGAACAACCATCCTCATCGGTTTCCTGTGATGATCTGCCCGACGTACCACAGATCTTTGATGTCACATGGTTTTTAGCCAGTGGTTTATGGAGGTAAATCTGGTCCTGAAACAGAAATCAACAAAAGATTGTACCCTTGTTGTGGCGCTCCTGCAGGTAAGACCCATGTTTTAAATGGTCTGAATTACAGATAATTGTCAACAAAATGCTGTTTAAAGATTTTAAGTCTGTGACGTGTCTTATATGTATAGGAACAATTTGAGGTACTTTCATTCGCCCCCCCACCTTGTTTGTTTTTTTCCCATTTTAAATGAACAAAGATTTGTTTTATATTTTGGGAGCAGCCCGGGACAAATAAATTTAGTATTATTTTATTTTTTTTATGTTTGCAAAATGTTTTTGTGTATTTACTATGCTACAGTGACATGTTGCATTTGGATTTTTGATGCTATCGCAAGTTTAAAAAAGGAGAAAAAGAAAAAAAATGTGTTGCTAGATTTTTGGGGGAATTTTGGAATGAATCCCACTTATTTATTTGAAGCATTATTCAGAAATGTTGGTGTCAGATTGCCTTCATGTTGGACTTTTTAACCTGTTTAAATCCTAACAGATTTGAGGTTGAACTGTCAACTCGGTTCACCCTCGAATCTGTCTTTTGTTTTTTGTTTGTTTTGTTTGTTTTTTTGAGTAATTAGATGTGTAGGAATCTACATCATTATGCAAACTTTTTTCTTTTCCCTCCATTATCTTTATTTTGTATTCTAGTTTACAGAAGAAACAGATCATCTTATATTTGGTTGTTTTGTTGGATCAGGGCTTCTCTAAAAACAAAGCAATTCAAGGATAGGTTTTCTTTGTTTTTGTTTTTTTATTTTTAAGAGTACGTAGGCATTTTGCAGTTATTTGTATAAAAATGGGTTACAACTTGCTCGTTTTTTTTCTTTTGGTTTTTTTGTTTTTGTTTTTGTTTTGTTTGGGTTTTTTTTTTTTTTTTTTACTATAATACAGTTCATTTGCTGCTGTGTAGTACAGTTAACAGTCAGTGAGGATGAAGATGATGACTATTACCCGCAATCAGGTAAAGATCTTTTTCCCCTCCCTCTGAATGCTTTCGAAACTTCAGAGAATTTTGAAGGAATTTCAGGAGAGTAAGCGAACCCCAATCTTACCAGCTTCATGTGTTCTTGTTTTCCGGGTTGAATGCCATTGTTTATTAGCTTTACAGGAAAGAGCGAGTTAAAAAGAAAATTACTGTGGAGGTGTGTATCTTGCATTATTTTTCAGCGATGTACGTCCTGTACAAGAAAAAGAATTGTCTAAAAAAAAAAGAGAGAAAAATGTTGAAAATGAAATCCTCCTTGTGTAAATAAGGACTGTTACTGTTACATGTTATGACTGGCACCTCGGCTGGTGCCCCATCCCCTTGTTTCTTTCTCTTTTTTTTCCCCTCCCTTTCTGTCTTTCTCTCTTTTGTTTTCTTGTGGAGGGAACGGGGCGCAGGAGGGGTACTCGGAGGCGATTTGAGCATTGGCATAGTGTTTATATTTATCAAAACTTTTTTGCTTTCAATAGAGCTATTGCAATAAAAATGTGTTCATGTAACTGCTTCCGTCTCAGTTCTTTCTTTTCGTGTGTGATAAGATGCTTTATTATTTCATTATGCAATAATGTGGAACAAAATTAGTGATCCTAATAAATATAAAGTAATGATAAAAAATAATTTATTTGCACATTAAAAATGCAAAAAAAAAAAATTCAAGTTTTTTGTTTCACTTTTTTTTCTTTGAAAATAAAAGAACCTTATAATTTACAACATCTGTCAACAGTGCAAATCTTTTTTCCTCACTCATTGATAACTATATCTTTAGCTACTTTAGAGCTAATGACTACAAAACCGGATCAGACCCACCGTAGACTGGAGGAACTTTAGGATCTAGAAGCATCGACCACCTCTACCACAAACATACTGTCAATACTGCTAACAGCTCCACAGCCCTACTGGATACACCTCATCCTAACAAAAGAACCTTCCAGCAATCTGCAGACAACTGAGGGTGTATTAACTTCTACACACGTGGACTAAATTGTTGGTACCCTTCAGTTAATTAAAGAAAAACTCACAATGGCCACAGAAATACCTTGAATCTGACAAAAGTGATAAATAAAAAATCCATTAAATTTAAACAATGAAAGTCAGACGTTGCTTTTCAACCATGCTTCAACAGAATTATTTAAAAATAAACTCATGAAACAGGCCTGGACAAAAATGATGGTGCCCCTAGAAAAGACTGAAAATAATGTGACCAAAGGGACGTGTTAATCCAAGGTGTGTCCACTAATTAGCATCACAGGTGTCTACAAGCTTGTAACCAGTCAGTGGGTCTATATATAGGCTACAGGTGGTCACTGTGCTGTTTGGTGACATGGTGTGTACCACACTCAACATGGACCAGAGGAAGCAAAGGAAAGACTTGTCTCAGGAGGTTAGAAAGAAAATTATAGACCAGCATGTTAAAGGTAAAGGCTATAAGAACATCTCCAAGCAGCTTGATGTTCCTGTGTCTACAGCTGCACATATTATTCAGAAATGGAAGATCTATGGGACTGTAGCCAACCTCCCTGGACGTGGCCGCAGGAGGAAAACTGATGTCAAATCAAAGAGACGGATAATACGAACGGTAACAAAAGAGCCCAGAAAAACTTCTAAAGAGATTAAAGGTGAACTTCAAGCTGAAGGAACATCAGTGTCAGATCGCACCATCCGTCCTTGTTTGAGCCAAAGTGGACTTAATGGGAGACGAACAAGGAGGAACCATTGTTAAAAACAAACCATAAAAAAGGGAAACTACATGCTGACAAGCCACAAAGCTTCTGGGAGAATGTCCTATGGACAGATGAGACACAAATGGAACTTTTTGAGCTCTATGTTTACAGATGGAAAAATGAAGCATATGAAGAAAAGAACACCGTCCCTACTGTGGAACATGGAGGAGACTCTGTTATGTTCTGGCTGCTTTGCTGCGTCTGGTACAGGGTGTCTTGAATCTGTGCAGAAACAATGAAATCTCAAGACTATCAAGGGATTCTAGAGAGAAATGTGCTGGCCAGTGTCAGAAAGCTTGGTCTCAGTCGCAGGTCAAGGGTCTTACAACAGGACAAAGACCCAAAACACAGCTAAAAACACCAAGAATGGCTAAGAGGACAACATGGACTATTCTAAAGTGGCTTCTATGAGCTCTGACCTAAATCCTATTGAGCATCTTTGGAAGGAGCTGGAACATGGCATCTGGAAAAGGCTCCCTTCAAACCCGAGACAATTAGAGCAGTTAGTTTATGAGGAGTGGATCAAAATACCTGCTGAGAGGTGCAGGAGTCTCATCGACAGTTACAGGAATCATTTGGTTGCAGTGATTGCCTCAAAAGGTTATGCAACAAAATATTAAGTTAAGGGTACCATCATTGTTGTCCAGGCCTGTTTCATGAGTTTATATTTTTAAATAATTCTGTTGAAGTATGGTTGAAAAACAATGTCTGGCTTAAATTTCATAGAATTTTCATTTATTATTACTTTAGGCAGATTCAAGTTATTTCTGTGACCATTGTGAGTTTTTCTTTCATTAACTGAAGGTACCAACAATTTAGTCCACGTGTGTATTAACAACAAACAGGACTTACTGATAATACAACACAACAGAATAAAAAAAAAAACCTGATCTAGCCTGGAATTTGCCTTCAGCCACATCAAGTAGTCCAGCAAAGCTTCAATAAATGGACTCGGTCATAAAAGAAAACAAAACTTTGAAAGAGGATACCGGATATACACACAAGAAGCATGTGTGATGAAATAATAGTTTCTGGCATTCCTGAAAACACACCAACAACCCAGAAGCAGTTTAGAGATTTCATGCAAACACGATTTAAACTTTCACCAGACACCATGTTCACCACCTTGGATTCCAAAGTGGATGGTGTTCCAGTTTGGTGCCTTCAAGACGAAAGGAAAGGAACTGAAACGCCCAAATGGACTCAACTGAAATAAACAAACAATGCAAGATTCTCTGTCCTCTGATGAAACAACACAGACAAAACAATAAACGCACAAATATGTGGTGGACAAACTTTACATTGAAGGACAACTTTATCAGGACTCACAAACCACTCCATGGCTTTTCTAATAAACCAAAACTACTACAAACTGGTACTCCAAAATAAGCATACTATCCTTATCTTTACCACATCCACAGCCTTGTCTTCATTATTATTGTTATTCCTTTATTTCTTTTCTGTTGTGTTTCTAGCACACTTTTCTCACCACCCTCTTTTTGTGTGTGTATGTGAACTGTAACTGTTTATATGTATATCTCTCCTTTTACTGTCTTTTTACATACACACATGCACATACTAACTCAACCCAAGGCTCTAACATCATTTTACTATTTACACTTATCCTGTAAACATATATATGTATACATATATATACATACATACAATTTTTACAGTAGATAAGACAGAAAGACATGCAATGTCCAGGATCATTAGCTTTGGTTAGAATCAATGTGTGAAATGCTGGGATTTTGGGGGGATCTGAAATCTTGTAAATAGTAGCTTTGATCTCTTTCCAAAGTCAAAAACAGAATTCTTTCCACCAGTTTATTTCTACATATCCAATAGTAAACCATTATTTAAACATGTGGTCCGCTTGTGGATGGCAACCTAATCAGCGTCCCTTTGCATCAGCCACAGCCAGTGTGGTTTCGTTCAGTGGTAGTGGCAATTTACCCACCCTGTAATGCTCTTATTGTGGAGCCTTGTTGTGGATCTAGCCACAAATTCCCTGCAGCCCACCTCCACCAGACAAACCTTCACTTTCCATCCCCAACCCTCTGTCTCGGCTGGGGGCTTGGGTAATAAAGTATAAAGTGAACCTTTGGAGGTTGGAGGTCTACAGTGAAGCTGAAGAAAAGTGTCATGGCATTCACAGCTACTTGGCTACTATTGGGAAAATGTACATTAACATTAAGGGAAATGTAGAGCTTCTTAAATGTAAGTTGATTTTCTAGTTGAATGGATGAAAAGTTCCCTCCAGTCTGCCAAAGACGCAAAAATAGCAGCAATTCAAGTATAAGAGCCACATTTCACCCTAATCTGATCAACATCTGGTATTAATGGCTTAGTTATGGTTCTGCAATAATACCTAAAACAGGAGTGGCGACAGCTGGTCACAGTTTTTTGTGTGTGTGTTTGATTTGTGTTTTATTCAAATATGATCCTGTGGCTCTGTTAACACTGACCACTTATACAGTAGACACCTGCATCTCCTTTGTAAGCATTGCGAAACAAACTGGCCTACAGCTGAACTGAGCTGCTGAGCTGATGTGCTTTCTTTATCTACTCTGAGTTTTCAGCTTAACTCTAAATACTTGCCAGACCTTTTAAGATCTTTATTCAGTTTCAAAACACCACTAATGATACAGCAGACCTTGTTAAGTGTCTGTAACTTTCATCCAATTTATATTCAAGATGAGGTTAGTGGCAGTTGTGTCGCAAAAACTTCGTAGTATTTTATTTTTTTGTTTTTACACCATCCAGTTTGTTTAAATCAATGTCTACATGGATTTCTGGTGTTACCTGAAACATAGATTTTTTTGGTCTCAAAACTCATTCTGTTACAAAACCACATAACTGCAGACTTCTTGTTGTTTTCTAACAAATACAAAGCTCACCTAATCATTCATGTGTTTTGCTGCTTAGTGACCCTTTGGCCCATGACACCTGTTAATAAAAAGAAAAGAGTCAAAATAACACACATGCATTTCCTCATCCATGTGTTTTTGGGGGGTTTTTTCAGATGAAAGGTTTTAGACAATAACAAACAATGTTTATCCAGCTCAGGTGACCAGCCTAACATCCCAAAGTCCAACTGTCAAAACAAGCCAAAGTCCTTTTTGGTCATAAGAGCTGAACAGCTGAAAGAAAAGTTTTAATTCTCCTGAGTTATTCGAATTGACATTATTCCGTATTGACATAAAACTGTCAATACAGAAGCTCCATTTTAATATTTTCTTTTTTTTACTTACACAATAAAAAAAATCCCTCCAGTGAGTTTTCTACTGTATAATCATTTCTAAGCCTTACCTCATACACTCACCTGACACTGTATGAGGTTTACCTTGCTACTATTGAGTTAAACCCTCTTTCATCTTCAGAACTGTACTCTCGTGTAGCAGTGTAGTGGATTGTAGCTGCTACACTGTGGTCATAAAGGGATGGACACGGTCAGGTAGGTTGTGGTGTTTAAACTTTGCCACGTTGGGGCCCAAAGTGTGTCAAGAAAATATCTCATGGGTCAAGAAAATAGGTCAAGAAAATAGGGTTCATGGGAGGTGGAACTGGAGGAGTCTCCTTTCACTCTCTCCCATGCCACTGGGGGCTGTTTTGGGGTGGCTGGGGAAACTGGGCCTTGGATGTGTATGTGCAACATGATCTCTGTGGTCCCCTGGTGTGGACTCCCGGAGGTGAATGGGCATCCGTGGCGCTGCTACCTTGGACTCTTGGCCGGGCTGGGCCTTTGCCCTTCTGCCCTCGGGTGGTCCTGGAGAGGTGGGGGCGTCTACAGTGGCCAGCTAAGGAGTTGGTCGCCAGGGAGAGAGATCTTTCTCTCACACCACACACAGGGCATTGTGGAGCGGGTAGAGACAGTGGGTTTGCTGAGGGGTCCCCAGTTGTGGGATTCCTCGTATGACCCCTGCAACTGCCAACCCCACAAAAATTTAATTACAACTTAGACACCAATACACATTTAGGGCCTTGTGGGGATGGGCACATGGGCTGTGGGTAGGCGGATAGGAGTCACCAAGGTGGCCCTTCCCCCATCCCCTCCCATTGTAATCTCTCTTCCCATGATTTTAATTACACTTTAGACACTACCACATTTAACACCACAGCACTACACACATACACACAATGGATGGGGCAGAGAGGGGTTTTGGGGCCAGTAAATGGGTGGAGTGGGGCTGGTGGTTGGGAGGGTTGGTCGGGAGGGGGGGACCTGGGGACATGTCCTTGTCCCTGGGGTGCCTAGCCTTGGTTGGATTGTCGTGGCCCTCGGTGGTTTTGCCTAGGGCGGTTGGGTTCCGTCGGTTCCTGGGCGGGGCTCTGCAGGAGGGGATGGGTGTCCCTTGGATCTGCGGGGTACTTGCCCTCCGTGCAGCCCACACCACAGCACCTGGTGCCAGCTGGGCCTGCTCACCGTCAGCCTGGGCTGCTCGGTGCCTCTGCCCTGTCGTGTCGGGGGGCTCCGGTCTGGGGGCCCCTCTGCTCTAGGCTTAGTGGGCTGCTCCTCTCTCTGCTTTGGCTGTCCTGGGTTTTGTGTTCTGGGGAACTGCCAGACCTTTGGGGCCTTGGGTTTCCCCTGTCTTCCCCTGATGCTTCGGGGTGTGGCATGGTCACGGCCCTCTTGCAGGCACACGTTTCATCCTTGATGCATGGTCACACATGCATGTTCACTTTCACAAATGCACATGCATGGTCACACATGCATGTTCACGTTCACACATGCATGTTCACGTTCACACATGCATGTTCACGTTCACACATGCATGTTCACGTTCACACATGCATGTTCACATTCACACATGCATGCTCTCGCCATCCACTTCTAACAAGATGTTGCTAATGCTTGTGTGTTGGTACGTCTCTCTACGGGTATGTTTGATCACTGTTGTACTTTTTCATATCATCATTATCCTATTTTCTTTATGTATCATGTAGTACTGTGGTATTTTATATTGTTTTTGTGAATACTGATGTGATTTAGGCAGCGCGTTTGGTGACCTGGATGGACGTTTTGAGATGATATGAGATAGGACCACCTTCTCTTCTGTACACACATGACTGTACTCCCATTCACTCCAGCAACAATATAATAAAATTTGCAGATGACACAACTGTGGTGGGGCTCATCTCTGGGGAGGATGAGACTTCATATCGAGAAGAGGTGGTGCAGTTGACAATATGGTGTAAAAAGAGCAACTTGGCACTTAATACTACCAAGACAAAAGAGCTGATTATAGATTTCAGGAGGAAAAAAAGGGGCATCCAGCCGTTGGTCATGGACGGGGACTGTGTGGCGAGGGTTTCAGACTTCCGATTTCTTGTATAAGTTTAGAGGATGACCTGACCTGGAGCATCAACACCACTGCCATCATCAAGAGATTACTCAGGAAAAATCACTTTAATCAAGATCTGCTGGTGTCCTTTTATTGTTGCTCCATAGAGAGCATCTTGACTTATTGCATCTGTGCGTGGTTCTCCAGCTGCACAGTTGCAGGAAAGCACACCGGCTGTCATGACAGCCCAGACGATCATTGACTGCCTTCTACCATCCCTGGAAGATCTGTATAGCTCTCGTTGTCTCAGGAAAGCTCGAAATATCCTCTTGGACCCATTGCATACAGGACATTCGATTTTAGAACTGCTGCCTTCGGGCAGATGGTTCAGGTCCTTAAAAGCACGGACTAGCAGGCTGACGAACAGCTTTTATGCCAGAGCAATAAATGTACTTAACAGGCGCTGATCACTGTATATATCCATAGGATGTTAATGTTGTGTGTGTGTGTGATGTTTTTATCTGTTTTTATTGTTGTTTTTATTTATTTTTCTTATCTTTTCACTTTGTCCTTTATTTATGCACATTCAGCACCTTCAAGGAGTGGCATTTTTTAATTTAGTTTTACCAGTACAATGACAATAAAGACATTGAATTGAATTGAATTGAATTGAATTGAATTGAATTGAATTGAAAACTTTTATTTCGACATTTGATTTCTGTACTTTTCTCTTTTTCTCTCGTCCTCTGTCTCCCTGTCAGGTTCTGCACTGACATATTAAGACTAAAGAAAATAAGATTATAATAAAAATAATAAAAATATTCCAAACATCAAGGGCAGCCTTTTATATAACATGTCTCCCTTGGTAGAGCAAATCTGTCCAGGAAAATGTGGCACACAGACTGTCGTTCTCTATGTTAGGATGCTGGACAGGATAGGGTTAGAAAAAAAAAAAAGTGAAGTGCAAGAAAAGTCAGTTCTAAAACTATCATGCTTTCTAAAAACCCGATTACAAACAGCATACACGTTATCTAAGTTATGTTTGGCATAATTATATTAGATTATCTGATTGTGATGATGTAACCTACCCTGAAGGTGAATCTCAGCCTTTCTTTGGTGCATTTCTTCAGAAAAATTGCTCATAGGAGAATCCTCTTCACATGATCAGATTGGAATTATTTTACCAAAGTTTAACTCATATTGCCTTTTTTAAAAAAATTAAAAAGATGTTATCTGAAACTAGCTTAATATTTTAAGAGGGCAAGTGAGGGTCAGTAACAGTCTTGACTTCAAGGTGACTTCACAAAACAGCTCATTTCAACTAAATGACTTTGGGCATTACATCAAAGTTCTGAAACAGCAGAATGAAAACATCAAAGGTGCATTTATGAGCTCTGAAACTGCACTGCTTCATCTGCTAATGAAACAACTTAACTACTTCCTCATTCTTCTCAAGCTGAGAGCAGAATGGTGTTTATTGCTCTGAAACTGTTTTACTGAATCCAGAAGTGTATTATGTTATTGCACAATGAACTCTCAACACATACCAAATGTCTCTTCTGAAAGCAGAGATAAAGGAGGAGGAGGGGGTAAAGATGAATGGAAAATCCGTGTCTTGGAGGGATGGAAGCTCTTAAAAAAGTTGGTCTAAAGAGGTTCCCCAATTGGGGAACTTTGACAACAGATGCTGACAAACCAAAACATTACCAAAATGGCAATTTTAGAGACCTGCCACTGTCACCCGCCACCCAGTGCTTACTCAGAGAGGGGGACTGAATCGAAGTCATTGGTTTCCTTAGCTAGGCAAAAATTTTATAATGTGGCTTGTATAAATACTGATTAGATCACACTGAATTGATTTGTAAATGGTACTGTAGATGGAACTGTACTTATATAGCACTTTTCTAATCACATGTTGACCACTCAAATGTCACATTCACCCATCCACACACACTCATACAGCACTTATATTGTTATATACTAAGTGTTTTTCTATATCACACACATTCATACTGATACTGATACATCAAGAAGCAATTTGTCAGGAGCGGGACAGGAGAGGGTAATGGGGACCTCTCACACCCCTGTTCCCCCTGGGTGCGGCCAGGAGCCAGGATCCGGGGTGGGCTGCTAGCTCTGTGGGTCGGGTGTGTGTGTGTGTGTGTGTGTGCTCTCCCACTGTCAGTGCACCAGACAAGAGTTCACTTGCAAGTGAACTGAAACGCCCAGTTTTCAAGCTGAGGTTGAATCTTTGGTCCACACCAGAATCAAAATGCACGTTCACACCGCTCTTAACGAACCAGACTACCCGCGGAAGCAGACTGAAGTTTGTTCAAAGTAGACCAAACAGCGCCGGTGTGACTGTGCCTTGAATGTTGGTATTTATGCTAGATAGCTAGCTATACATTTTCATGTGTGTATTTGCTTTAACTTAAAAAAAAATCTTCATTGCCAGGTGCAACAGCTTGTTAAACTTTGCTCTAAGCCTTAAGCTTTTAAGCTTTTTTGCAGACCCATTTGCATATTTAGACTTGTGCATGCATGCATGTCTTTCATTTTTCAGTTTTATTTCCTCTAAATAAAATATCTGAATGACTATCCCCCAAGTGTTGCAAGTTATACACTGTGCAGCAAAAGTGGTTCCAACCTGGTGCTAGCACAGTGCACCTAATAAAGTGGCCGGTGTAGTTGTGTACCCTTATATGGCCACAGGAGGGTGAGTAACATGACCTAATTAAACACAGCTGACACATATGCCATCATTCAGGGTGTGTGGAAAAAAATATTCAGAAGTTGATTGAGTGGCTTTATGTTTGCAGAGCCTTCTACCGTGACCTTTAGAAGCTGCTCTCTGGTGTTGTTGCTAATCCTACAGATGAAGTCCTGGATGGTTTTTGCCCAGTGAAACCCTCACTGCTGCCTGGGGAAATGGCCACCACTTCCCTGCTGACTGACAGACCTCCACAGAGAGGTTTGGAGGTACGCACAGATATGGTGTGTGTGTGTGCATGAATGATAAGGAGCATTGGACCAAGCTGGGGGTATTTCAACACCAGAATGGGATTTGGTAGGGTTTTATTACTGATGGACGAACCAGAGGGCTCACTTAGGATGTAAACTGGTGCAAGAGTTTCATAACAACATTCAGTGTGTGTTAATGTGTGTGTGTTTGAGTGCATTTATGCATAATAGCACAATGTAGGCCAAGATTTAGAGTCCAGTTGGCCAGTATGCTGAATGGGTCTCATGCGCACGGCTTTTCAGCTACTAAAGCAGTCATTAGCTCTATGTCAGTTTATTCAAAGTCCCTGAAATCCCCTGCCCCCCTTTGCTAATTCCACACATGTAAACAAACACAGATGTCTTACCCAATTAGAGATGACACATCAGAAAATCACCACATCTTGTTACCGTGTAATTCAACAGGACCTGGATGAAGACAGGCACATCTTCATCGAAGACTCTGGTTCCTCTTCACATCCTGGAACGTTTCCTATTTAGGTAGCAGGCAGGGAGAGGCTTTCCAGGTATCGTCCAGATAAGGAGCCATTTTCCCAGCTGATATTATCTGCTTCTTTGAAGTTGCATCAGAGGTTTCTCCTCGAAACAGTTTATGAATAAAACTCTCTTACTAAAACTGCTTTAATCATCAGCAGAGGTTGGGAAAGAACACAGTCATTGGACATGTAAAGGTGGTTTTTAATAAACCAACGGCTTATTTTCTCTATATGTTAAAGCAATTAAACAACTCACAAGTTTATATATTAAGCCTCGTGAACCGACTATTACACGATTATTACAGGCAGTATTGGCAACAAATAAACTTAGGACAGAAATTAATTTGTAATTGGTTGATTATTTATCCTCTTTCGTAACCACTTTGTGTTGTGTTACACGTTGTAGGGAAAGCTGATTAGTCCTGCCTGGTGTGTTCCACTTGTCGATGTATGAGTGCCAACTGACTGGCACTTAATTAATTTGTGTATATATATTGGATTGACAGTCAGAGCCAGTGGTGATCCTATATCTCCAGAATCTGGGATCTAACACCATCCTCCAGGAAAGCAATCATCTCCCTGACAGAGCCAGGATCATCACGGTGTGTGTGGAGAGGATAGAATGACCTGCTGTGACTCCAGACCTCGATCCAGCTGAACCCTTGTGGGCTCAGCTTGGGTGAGGTGTGTGTTCTAGAGTGTCTAAAAACCGCTCTAGTATCAACATCAACAACTGTTGGTAGAGGAATGGGATGCCATCAAGCAGCAAAATGTCACCAGGCTGGTACCCAGCATGAGGAGGTACCAAGCTGTTGTGGCTGTATATGGATCTTCTGATTGTGCTAATTAGCTGTGTAAATAAATAACATGCAATTGTTTTCCATGTCTGAGAGTTTTAGGCAATAACAATTACATGTAAACACTAGCCATGGTGCCCTCCATGTCACATGATTGTGGTAGCCTAGCAGACATCACAATGTCCCGATGATGCTGTTAAAATGAATTATTTTACTGGTTGATGCCGGTTTTTGAGCGCTATGTTTTATTATATTCTTACATATTCTACTCAAGTTAAGAAATTTAAATAATTTGTAGTCTAATTACTTAGACTACTGTTATTTTATTCAATTTACTCATAGCAAAGTTTTAATATAATTTTATAAGCATTTGTTTGAAGTATTTATGATTTATTTATTTTTCATACTGCCCTTGCAATAAAGATGTTAATGCACAATGTCCAGTCAGGGGACTACCCACAGCTGGAAGGAGACTAATCAGGCTTCCTAACAATGTATAATGCAACTTCAAAAGGAGCAGGAGCATTTCCTGGATTTACCAGTTTTTGCTCTTTAGATAGATTAGAGTAGACTAGACATCAGGAAAGCGAACAGTGATGCAAACTAAGAAATTATGAAGAATTCCTGTAAAATGCATTACATCCAAAGGAAAAATCATTTTCAATAATTAAAGGTACAGCATGTAAGAATTACTGACATCTAGTGGTAAAGATGGGCATAGAAATTACTTCAAATGCCTAACACAGCTGTAAATGGATGCTGGCTGTCAGTGACCAAACTTCTTCCAAACATAAACATCTGCGAGTAGATCCAGTGGCCTCAGACACAGCGATGACGACACTGCAGGAAACTACTTCAACACTGTGTACGTGTACTGTCTCCTTCTATGGTCCTTTTAAGACGTTACTGATTCTGAATGATGCTCTAGCACGGTGGTTCCTGACCTATTTTCTTTGGGGACCCCTTCATGCAAATACTAACATCCATGGACTGCCTGCCCCACCTCATAATAAATCATGTATTCTGGCTGAGTCCTATCCTTCAATAAAGCCTAAGTTAAAATAAGTTATATCTTTACTTTTTTTCTTAAAATAGGGACAATGTGTAGATTTTGATCACGATGGCTCTAAATGTTCAAAGCCTCAGGGAACCCCTGTGCTCTGTGACGGATGGACCCCAGGCTGGGAACCACTGCTCGAGCATCTATCAAACAAAGCCAGGACTGCAGTGTTGTCATTTCACACAAGGTGTTGTTTGTCCATTCAACGACACAATAATAAAAATGATTGTACAAATATGGCAGCTTCTAAGTATGTGGACCCACAGCAAGTAGATATAAATGGCTCATTGTAAGTTATTTAAGCAAAGCGATTGGATACCAGTAGAAACACAGTTCTTAATGAAATGTTAATTTTTTATGTCAAGTACAAATACCAGGAAATTTAGTTTGAGTTTAGGTATAAGCTGACTAAACGGTATATCATTACTGGTAAGTACTCAACACTGTACTTAAGCAAAAGTAAAAATGAAAAGAAAAAAATGTACTTTAGTAAAAGATAAAAATATTTTTTTATATATCCAAAAGGCCAACTTAACTTACCCAATACAATTACTCAATATGTTTCTTCAAATTTAACAGAACGTTTGTGTATGTGGGCATCTCGTGTTTTCGAGGGAGACAAAGATTCACCAGAATCATTTTTAGTGCTGTTAGTGTTTAGTTAGTGCTTTAAATAATGCAATGGGTGACCCTAACCCTAAATGCTAAATGGTCTGTACTTATATAACGCTTTTATCCAAAGCACTTTACATGTACGTCACATTCACACACACATTCACACACTGATGGCGGAAGCTGCCATGCAAGGCACTGACCACCACCCATCAAGAGCAATTAGGGGTTCGGTGTCTTGCTCAGGAACACCTCGACATGAGCTCTACTGGGATCGACCTGGCAACCCTTGGACCGGTGTCACAACTGCACCAGTCCTTGTCACATTCTGCCCAGCCAAACTCCAGTAATCACTCCCCTGATCATTTACACCTCTTCCTGATCTTCTCACCCTGCCACAGTCACTTCAGTCCTGCATGACAGCCAATCACGCTCCAGATTCATAATCAGTCACTGTCACGGTCTGCGGTGGAGGTGAGGAGCCAAGTGCAGGCAATCAGAGCAGGAGGCAGAATTGGTGCAGATGAAAGGTTTATTTTCCAAGACTCGAGACAGGGAACCACACAAGACTAATCCAAACAACATAAACCACATATGACAACATAAGAGGATCTGACATGGAGTGACTGAGAACCAGGGACATATATACAAGGAGGGAGTAATGGGGAACAGGTGAAGTGGATGAGTAATCAGACCAGGTGTTCTAACGAGGCAGAAACAGAAACCACAGAGCACACAAGGAAAAAACTAACAAAAACCAAAAACCCAAACCATGATCTCAAAACAGAAACTAATGACAAAAACCAGAACCACAACCCAAAAGTACAACCAGAAAAAGAAGAACATCACCTCCACACAGCCCATGATCGTGACAGTCCCCAATCTCTTCACCAGTCCTTATATACCCCAGCACCCCATTCACTTCCTGTCGGACCTCGTTGTTGCTTCGCTGATGGACTTATTCTCACTCCCAGCCCAGCTCTGTGTGTCCTGGTCTTCTGGCAGCTTCACCACGTTCCTACCAGTCATGAGATCATTTCACCTGTCTTATGGTAGTTAATAAAAAGTTTTAATCCTTCTCCTGTTTCCAAGGGGTCCATCCATGACAACCAGCTAGTGCTGCTGCTGATACTGCTAATAATCGCAGTTTTATTAGCACCCGCAGTGGATGGTACTAACATTATCTGCCCACCTTGACTAGTTTAGTTCACCAATTCCCCTCTCACTACTGATCACATAATTACTTCAGGATGAAACAGGATTTATTTTTTAATGACTGTTGGATTTTACACAGTTACTTAGAGAACACGGTTACTTAAAATGATTAAAGAAACTTCACACAATGTTTTATTTGAATGATTTTATAATCCTGTCATGGCTAACACCGAGAAAAATTCTTTCTAGCAAAGAGAACTTCAAAAGTGCAAGTGTTGTATAGCAATATGTTGGATAAAAATTAATTTATGTTACAATAAGTGAACAGGCTCCTTATAAAGGGAATGAATCAGAAGCGTATAGCTGAGGGCATTATATGACATATAGGAATGGAATTCCTGCAATGCTCTGAGGAACCGTATAATAATTTAAAATAAAACGAACAATAAAACCTGCAACTGTAAGGTATAACACATGGCATTTTAGAAATGTAGTGGGCTAGAAAGTATAGATAGTATAGTGAATTAAAAGTTAAAAACATCCACAATTAAGTCTATTTAAATACAGATACAATTTAAATAGATTCCACCATTGATCCGTACATTTAAAATGTATGACAGTCAACGTCGATTCGTGTACTTTTCTAAAAGTACTTAGCAAGAGACCCTGACTCAATATAAGATGGTCCTTTTAACTTGTTACATACTATAAAGGTATCTATATGTGTATTTTTCCAGTAAGAGCTAACACTAATCAAGAACCTGTAGAGCTGCTCCACTTTCCCACCAAAATACAATCCATTACAAAAATCCAGCTTTGATGTAATAAAAGTGTGTATCACTGTTTTCAAAGAACATGTTTAACTTTTCCAGTTGCTGGAGAAAGCTGGCTTTGACCCCTGCACTATTCTGCCTGTCTAGATTAAAACCTCTGTCCATAATGACACCCAGATTGGCGACGGCAGGTTTACAGTATTGTGCCAAAGGGCCCAAGTCAACGGGAGAGGACCCACCGGCACCAGGACTAAAAACCAGAACTTCTGTCCTTCTTTTTTTGTTAAATGGAGAAAGTTTAAAGCCATCCAGTCTTCATTAAGAAAGATTAATAGTGATTTTAGGGAAAAGTAGAGGGACAGTGGGCAATGGGGGATGTATATCTAATGGGGATGATATTTAGGCATAATTTCAGTCAAGAGTTCAATAAAGTCCTGATTGAACGTAGGAGGCTCATAGATGACTGCAGTCATACAGTACAGGACAAGAGGGGACCCGGCTTAAAGACATGAAATTCAAAGTTGGAGAAGGACAATAGAGAAAGCTGCTTGAATCTGTAAACACTCCTGTACGCAGTCGCTGTTCCTCCTCCTCGTCCACAGGAAAGTTAAGAAAACAGCAATCAGGTGGTAAAATTTCAGAGAAGATGCCAGACCCAGGTCTCCATCACAGTAATAAAATCCAGTTTGTTGAGAAATCCTTTAAGATAAAAGTTTTGTTTGGTTGTGACAGATGGCACAGCTGAAGCCCTGACAGTCTGGGAGGTCCAGTGGAGAGGGTGCAAATTTCATTTACTCCATGCCAACATGGGCGAGGACAGCGGGAACAGCAGAGCTGACATGACTTCTCCAGGACAACAACAGGTACCAACCAGGTGTTGATGGAATCCAGTGAGCACTGGGAGGGAAAGAAGTGATAAATAGCTCCATACTCAGAAGATATTTGAGTTTCACCAACCTCCTGCTGTGTGTACTCTGGCAACGGTGGCGTTGAGGTGTCATTGGGTAGCGGTAAAGTTAAGCGGATATCCCAGACAGGTGTGGGGACAAAGTTTTCTGTCCATCACAGTTAAACTCCCCCACATTCTTGGCAGAATGGTAAATGGTCTGTATTTAGATAGCGCTTTACTGTACCTGGAATGACACCCAAAGCGCTTTACAGTATACATCACATTCACACACACATTCACACACTGATGGTGGAAGCTGCCATGCAAGGCGCTAACCACGACCCATCAGGAGCAATTTTGGGCTTTGGTGTCTTGCTCAGGGACACCTCGGCATGAGCTCGGCAGGCCGAGGATTGAACTGGCAACCTTCAGGCTACAAGAGACTGACCATCACACACCAGCAGTCTCTATTTTGAAAGATAGTAAATAAGAGCAGATGGCAGGCCCCACACACCTGCACCATCTTTCCTCTACTAGAGAAGCAAAAATAAAGGAAGAAAGACATTTTTGAAAAAATAAATAAATAAATAAAATATATATATATAAAATAAATTACACTCAAAGCTACATGGTAAGTAAATAAATTGGAGAAAAATTATTTTTCAATATTTTTGTCATTTTTAATTTATTGTCTTATCACTTTGTTCATTGAGCCACTTTTATATTTCTGTGTTTATTTCGGTTTATTACTTGTTTATTACTTTTGTGTACAAAGAACAGAAGCTGAGATGTGCTTAGACAAAAGATCAGCATGAATTTCCAAGGAACAACAGAAGCTTTGTACAGCTTAGGGCACTGACACAACAGACCACCTCACCTCTGATCCCTGCTGTTAACTCTATAAGTCAACAAGCTCAAATCAGGATGTAGATTAGCTAAGAAAGTCTAAACACTTAAAAGGTTTATAAGGTCAAAAACAAGGTCAGATTATCCAATGAGGATTGTAAACATGGGCCCATGACCCACCTGGGGCCCATGCTAAAGGAAAAAGGTCTTCGGATCAGAGGCTCTGCTTGCCAACATGTACACAGGCAAATGCTTGGGCCCTCCAGCCAAAAGGCCCCCCCCCCTACTACAGAACAGTGACAATACGAAGAGTTTGCAATGACAGTGGTCATCTGGTGGAGAACTCCCTAAAGGGGACCCCATCTACACATCTCGGTCCTGCTGCGGGTAGCAGCGCCTGTTAAATAAGCAAACTGCTAAGAGCGGGTTTATCAAAATGAAGAGAAGTTATCGGTCTGTCATTGAGAAACGAAAGAAGAAAAACAGGAACAGCAAAAGAGACCACAAGCATTGTTGTGGTCTCTTTTTCCTGTTTTTAATAGTGCTGATAAAACAGAAGCAAATTTAATCCAGAACAGCTCAGTCTGTCCTCCTGGTGAGCTCCTGGATGTCATGAGGCTGAACATAAAAACAGCTAACTTGGAAAGTTAAATTGTCAAGTTAAGAACACTAAGTTACAGAATTTATAGGAAAGAAATCTGATAATGCACTACTGAGGTGTATGGATGGAAGTTACTAGAAGTGCAATGTGTAAGTGGTGTTTATGTTTTATTTTCCGTGTGTCCAGTGGGATTTATGCTTCTGAAAACTTCAGAAAATGTGTTGTATTATGCTGTGAATGCTATCCTTAAAGGGACATTGTGTAACATTTGCTGTTGTTAGTGGCCAAAATCGATGTCTGCATGTATATATGTGTTATCATTGGTGTATTATGACCTCTGGTAATGATCTGACACATTCTCGTAAGCAAAGAACTTTGGATTTGTTCATACATATGACAGGTAAGCGTCATGATGGTCTGCCATCTTTAAACTACAGCTGCCAGCACCAACAACAGTGCAAAGTGATTGAGACGAGGTAGGAGAAGATTAACAAGAGAGACTTACTACCCCATATGCAGCAGCAGCAGGGGAGCTGTTTCACCTAAAAGGCATAGAGACCAGACGATACAAAAAGGAGGATCAACCTCGGTCTAGCTTTCTCCAGGTAGAAGGAGCTCAAGAAAGATTTTAAAAGGGATGCTGAAGTTGCAGCTTTCTCCTTGACAAGTAAGTCAACGGTGCTGCCTAAATTAGTCTAAAGCTAATTGTAATCATTTAGTTTTGTTAGACAGTCTTGCTCGTTACAGCCTCGGTGCAGAAGGGTACGTTTACATAGTTTCAGTTGTTTTTATAGTCACAGTAAATGTCGGCTTTCAGTCTGGGTAAAGCTGGACTAAAAGCTGGTGGGAAGGCTTTTAAAGCTACATTTGAGCAGTTTAACACTTAAAACAAAATAGATTTTTTATATTATATTAACATATTACATTAAAAGGATACAACATCATAATATAGGGAGATCAATGCTGGTTGGAGGAGCCCCTTATGAAGAGACTCTAGTATCAACTCTGATTACTTGGATCACCACATAATGATAATGAATAAATATGGACAGAAAGGCAAGTGAAGCACATCCTATCTTTCATCCACCATATGGGAGGACTTGACAGGAGAGGACAGAGACAAGGGCCATAAGAGACAGAAACAGGAGAGGAGGATGAACAGGAAAGAAACAGAATGAATTTATTTAAACCAATAAGCTTCACCACAATGTCTTTGTCTTGATATTGTTGCCACCAGATGAGAAATTTAGTTTTACAATAATGTGATTTAAATCCTGTATGACGGACAATATGCACATTGTCCTTTAGGTTGTAATGGGGGGCCCGTTCTGTGCCCAGGGACCTCTCCATTTTTAATCCGGCGCTGGTGAAAATTATCATGGCAGTTAACTACGAGAAGAAAGAAGTGGATTGAAGACGTTCAACTCATTTCTGAGTTCTGGTCTTTTGTGTTTGCATTGTTTTCCATTGTCCAGTGAGCTCCGAGTAAAGATAGTGGTGTGTTATCTGTTGTTCCTGCACACACTCATAACTTATTAAAGTCAATCATAAACCCTTATTCACTGTGACTAAATGACTTCTGAGAGAGATTTCTTTAGTTAGAGGAAGTCTCACTTTGTTTTTCTTCTTTTGTGGTTGAAAATCACAGGTTATGTAGTATTTGATCACTTTAGTTTCTTGAACATATGCTTGTAAAATTTGATAAATACATAAATTTATTCATATTAAATTGCTTTGACCCCATGAAATACTGATTTAACTAGTGTGCAAAGTTTGACAAATTGATTAATTTACTTGAGAATTTTCAGTTTTTTCATTGCTTTTTCTTTGAAGTCATAAAATTACCACAGCCAATATTTAAAATGTCAATTTATTGTTCAAGCTCTTATTTTGTTCTTTGTTTGTTGTTGTTAAACACCTTGTTAGAGAACATATTGTGCAGTAAGTAAACACAGAACAGTTGTGCATGTGCATTCTACTCCTACTGATACACTAGTGACCACTAATGAAGGAAGATTACATCTTCATCAGTACTGTCATTACAGACTCTTTTTAAGCATATAATTAAGTAACAGAAATTCATACATACTTTTTTATAACAGTTGATAAGTAAGTAAATAAAAACAGCTATATTTATTGTGCATAATTTTATAGATCAATACTGAGAAGAATATGAAAGCAGCCTGTATAAGCCCTAGTTTGCAGTGATGCTGCTACCTGCTGGTCACCAGAGAGCTCTGGGGGTTGAGTTCAGTACATTAACCCAACACAGGTTACAAGTAGCTGAATGCAGCTTCTTCACTCATCATTAATCACACACAAAGAAAACAACAAACAAAGAAACAAAAACAATGATAAAGTCTTTGTAATATTGCCAGTTATACTTACCATATTTAAAAGTTGTGAGGAACTTCTGGCATTAAGGATTTAAAGCGAAGTGTTGTCTTATCCCATCGTTCTTGCAAAGACACCTTAAGGTCTGCAACAGTACCAGGTTGTTTTTCATTTTTGTTGTAAAAGTTTAGACATATTTTGTAAACCAGAACTGCAGGCAGGCCAGTCCAGTACCACTACAATCTTCTTCCTCAGTCGTGGCTCTCTATGGCAGCTGAGGAAGAAGAATCTCATTGAGCTTTTCTGCTTTAATGCTACCACTGATACAACCTCTATGCCATCACAGAACCTGACTCCTTGCTGGTAAAAGTCAGAAAGCTCCTTTTAGTGTTTGGTTTAAGGCCCACTACATCTATTTTTCCTAATAGACAAGAACTGGGATCAAAGTTTCCACTGTGTGATAGTCCATCCTCGATGCTTCCAAGCTCAGAGAATTCAAAAAGGCCTCTGGGCAAAGTTAACTTTAATTATTAACTATGTGGCTTCTTTTTATGCTCAGGGAAATTGGAAGTGTTGTTTTTGTACACTCTGTATTGCACTTCTTGACAAAGGCTTCTCACAGTAATCTCTTGGCCATGTGGTTCTGCCAGCTGCTCATCTCTAAAATCAAGAGAGGATGATCTCTTATGTTGAAGACCTTTTCAGTATCACTCATGGGGGAGTTGCCATCATTAAAATGGTTTTACCTAAACATAGCTATTTGTTTCCAGTGATACCCACCAAACCATCCTCCAGTTGGTTTAACTCTTTATGCACAGGAGTTTTATGATGTTTTAAGGCAAACTGAATGAGTTAAAATGATTATGAACCAGAGTTTATAATGGCAGTAAATTATTCATCTACTCTAATCTCTTTGGATGAAGAGAAGGATGGTAATGGTAGATCCTGCTCTCCACCTCTCATTTTGGCTTCAACTCTAACTTGATTAAATGGATAAAAATGTTGTATAAAGAACTGAAGGCAGCAGTGATGACAAATTAAATAACTGCCCCTGTTTTGTTCATCTTCTTAGAGGTTGTACCAGGGTCAGTAAGAGCACACCCTGGAATAAGAGGAGCAAGGGGAGGAGATAATGAAAACAAATCATTGTTATATGTTAATAATATTTTAGCAGTAGTATCAAAACATTTAACATCTCTGCCACACCTTATGGACATCTACAATCCTTTTCAGAGTTTTCTGGCTAATCCATCAACTGGAGCAAATATGGGGCAATGCCTCTCTCCAAGTCATGCATTTCATCTATGGTGGAGAAGTTTAATTTTAGGAGGGTATGCAATGAATGTCTTGGCACAAAACTTTAACCCCTTAACTCCTTACTTCAAAGGATAAAGACAAATCTTGATGAGTGGAAAAATGATATTTGCCCCACAGTTTAGTTTTGTGACAATGATGCTACCAATTAAGATGCTATCTACCACTTTTAAACAACTGGATGATAAAACATTTTCCATTGGGTGGGAAAAGACCACGTCTAAAACTAAGAAAGTTATGTACACATAAACAGAAGGCAGGGCTGGGCCTCGCAGATCTTAAATGGTATTTTAGCTTTTGATGTGGCCAAAATAGCAAAGTACTGTAAAGGTATAAAGGATTAAGCAGCTTGGGTGGAGGTAGAGGGGCTGGGATGAGCTTCTGTGCTGACAAAGCAAGGGATAAGCTTAAGTCAACATCCGTTGACTTTTGCTCGCTGGAGAGAGCGCAGAGTAGAGGTAGGATGCAGGATGGATGCTGAATTAAATGTTTTTAAGCAGAGCCTCAGTGAGACAATCTGTCTAGGTTCAGTAGTGCTTTTTTAAATGAAAGCTGTGAGAAAATGCTGCACACCACAAAGAACTGAAGCAACTAAATAAGAGTGGACCAAAATAACATGGCAGAAACAGATAATGTCATACAGAAAATAGTTACTTCTATTATTACTGCGTAGTTAGTTTTCACTCACTGCTTCTGTACATCGAGCTTATAAAGAAAAGGTTTTCCAAGTTATGTGATAAGAATACATATATATCCATTTTAAATAATTTCCTGATATGCAAAACCTTAGAACTAAAGGAGGCTGTGTATTATTTTCCAGAGGTAATGAACATAGGAAGCCACCATTAACTCATACCAATCACACGAAGAAGCTTCCGTTGCTACTAGAAAGCCACTACTGGAGGTTTAAACCGTCTCCACATACAACTCCAGTTATGAAACTGTGAAATCAAAACATTTATGTGCCCCTTTGGGGTGTTTAAAGGAAAAGGCAAACAGTAATTCTGCCAAATCATGGTCTCCTAGAGGTTTGGGGCCACAGAGGAAGTCATCAGGTATGGCATTTGTTTCATTTAATGAACAAGTTTTTTTCTCTTGATGTGGCTATACTATACTGTAATGATGTGTAACTGGTTTATTTATCCAGTGGTTATAGAGCCAGGTGTTGGCTTTAATGAATAAAATTCCATAACACTGCTGTTGATGTGGTGTAAAATGCAACTTTTTTGTTTCTCCATAAGTGATAGGTATATATTTTCCTCAGACAACACTTTAGACATATTATTTATTTCAGTTTTAAGTTTAAAACAACTTCTGGGTAACGTAACATTAAAACAAAACAGAAAAAAAATTTAAAAAATAAAACAAATGCACATTTTTAATCACACCCTAGGCTGACATCAGAATTCATAAAAGCAGTTTTGAAAATTTTAAAAAAAGATTTTTTTTAAAAACAATAATAAAAAAAATCACAGGAAAATACAGTACGTCAGGAGTGTTTCCCCCCCGATGTGAGAGAGGGGGTCACGCCGGGGACCTGATTTCAACGTACACTCGGACCCCCGCGTTGCCACAGCGCCAAGCGGAAACACTTGAACTAATTTTGGATAAAAATTCAAAGATTCTGGGTGAAAAAGAACCCAAAACCTGAGGAGCTTTGTCATTTTTTTATTGTTATTTTTACAGAAAAGCTCAGCACCTGGAAATGTTGAAGAACACAAAACAAATGTGGTTTTCTAAATCAAGCAGCCAAGATTTCATCTAAAACCTTTTTCTTTTCTTTCTCACAGATTTTTGTAAAATTCCCCAAACATTAGACTACCAAAAGCAAATCCCCCTGTATTTGATTTCAGCATTTTAATCATTCTACAACTTGAATACAAAAGGTTGAAGTGATTGGTGCAGTTGATATCATACAAGCCTCTAATATTTGAAGGAAAACTGCTCGGTCTGTGCTCAGTACCTTGCTTTATGTTTCGGTGAAAATGCATGACCATTTCAAAACAGCAAACAATCTCCCCATAGCCAAATAAAAGTTTTTTTTTCATATATATTTATTATATATAAAATACTGTTTCATTCATAAACGCCTTACTTTGTACATTATCTGAGTTGGTGTGTGTCAGTGAGAATGAAGCAAATATGTGTGAATGTGTGTGTGTGAGCTAAAAAGAACCTGGAAAACTGTCATGACAAACAGCTGTTACTGATTCAAGACCTAATACACTAAAAAAAAGTGTTTTACACAATATACACATTTTATTACTTACAAAATGAAAAATGAAGAGAAAGAAGGTGTAGGCAGGGTTAGTACCACCGAATGTAAAACAACAGAAACCTGACACAGGGAAAGAGTCTGAATAAAAGGCTAGTATTTAAAAAAACAAACAAAAAAACGGCATTCAGTCTCAGTAAGGAAAGCTCATCGTCAGTGCATCTGTCATCCTGCATGTTCTGAAGTCAAAGTGCCGATTTGGTAATCGTGGGGATCATCTGCTTCTCATCAATAAGGCGGAAGAAAAGTGTCAAAAGTTATTTTAAAGAATAAAAAAGAAAAAGGAAGCAATGATCCTTTTGGGAAAGAAGAGAAAAGACTGAAAAATGCACTGAAGTCACACATCCATCATGGCACCATTTAGTGGATATATTTCTGCTTTCATTTTGAGGTACTTCTTTAGAAAAACAAAGACTAAATAAAAGATTTATTTACGTCCATTTTTTTTTCTTTTCTTTCTTTTTTTAAGCTGTGTTGCACAGTAGCACCATAGTTTTAGTTGTAGTTTGATTTTTTTCTGGAAGACAATGCACCATAGGAATTCCACCTCATCGCCATGTCAAGTCAGGACGACGACTGCCCACCCCCCTCCAGCTTGCCTCCCGTCATCTCATCCAACTGATCTCTTAACAATGATCAGGGGCCCCCTAACAACAGCGGATCTGCTTGTTGCTATGTGCCGTTACGTATTCTTCCGGCAGACCGCACAACGGCTGATGCGTGTGAGTAAGTTACCCGCTTTGAAGGTCTCTGACTGCGGCTTCCTGTAAGAGCCAAAGCATAAAGATTACTCAGGAGAAGCAGATACCTGAAAAGTTGTAAATATACTCATGCAAGAGTGATTCAAAACACAATTTGCTTCATCCGAAAATGTCTTACCCGTACCTTCAGTGACCCAAGACCCTCCACCCTGCTGACATACATTTTCATACCTGAACATCTCAAAAGGCTCCACTGTGGCCAGCCAGAAGCTGTAGGAGTTGCTGAAGTAATTGCATGTCCCTCTGCCATGGCACTCTATGAAGGGATTGCTACGGAATTCCTCCAGGCAGGAGCCTGGGGAAGCCAAAGCCTGACCCGAGCCTTCGGCGCCTGCACTGGTGTGCTGGCGAGGACAGAGGAGAAAAACTTTATTTAAAATGGAAACAGAAAGAGGTTCAGCCACTTTTGGCCCTTTCTGTTTTATAAGCAGTATCACATGGAAACCTTTGAAATTTGACTTTAAAAGTGTTGGAGTGACAGAGTTTGTAAAAAGCACACGGCAGTGGTGACGTATTTCCTGTAAGATGTAAGCCAGCTCGATCACTTTCTGTTCTGTGACTACCGTTGTGTTTGTCAAGTTTTCAAATATTTGCAAAAAAAAAGTAGCAAAAATGTCTCAGAAAAAGAATATATACATATAAAAAAAAATATATATATATATATATATATATATATATATACACATATATATATATAAATATATATATATAAAAATATATATATATATATATATATATATAAATATATATATATATATATATATATATATAAATATATATATATATATATATATATATATATATATATAAATATATATATATATATATATATATATATATATATATATATATATATAAATATATACATATATATATATATATATATATATAAATATATATATATATATCGCTTTGGATAAAAGCGTCTGCTAAATGACTGTAGAATAGAATATATATATATAAAAAAAAATATATATATATCTATATATATATATATATATATATATATATATATATATATATATATATATAAATATATATATATATATATATATATATATATATATATATATAAATATATATATATATATATATATATATATATATATATATAAATATATATATATATATATATATATATATATATATTTATGTATAAATATAATTCAGATGCCTTGGCTAATGTTAAGCTTCGTTGGCCACAACTATCTCAACAGAGTATCTCCACTGAAGAATGACCTTGTTAAACAAGTTACCATTTCTTGCATAAAAGTAAGAAACCCTTTTATTTTATTTATTTTAATTCAGTAATAGTTGCTTGGCCCAGGATACAACAGTACTGCTGCAAAATAATGTTGAAAGGGACACTTTTTGGCAGAACAAGTTGGTTGACATATAAAATTATTGTCGCAAGCAAATATTCAGTTGTTTTTTCTACTATAACTATTTGGTAGCAGAGTTCTCTGATACAATATCAAAACATTAGAAATTTTGTTTCATTAAATTTGCTATTGTATATTTAAAAGAGCTGCGTAATCCCCTTTTGAAAACCAATGCCACACCTTCTGATAAAACCCCAAAGTGGAAGCATTTACAAATGAAAAAGAATGAGGTCAAAAATTGATCCTTGGGACAACCTGGACATTTTTACATTGATTCTTGAGAACATGTATCCATACTTCAATCTGTGAGATTTGGTTGGTCAAAACCTTTTCAAATAGTAGTCAGTGGGTTAGGCTAAAGTTCATTTTTGTTAGCTAGAACTATCTGAACTTGTAGCAGTTGTAGCAGGGTTATTTTTTTCAGCAGAAACAGATTGTAAACATACAAAAATGTTGTTGCTAGTAAATTTATAATTGTTATCTTCTGCAAACATTTACAGCCGTTTGCAAAACTATCATTTAAACACTAATAATGTTAAAAAAATTGCTATCATGATTAAACGTTTTAGAATGTTTCGTTTGCTTGCATCATCTTACCATCATGAAGGAGAATCCAATCCAGAGAAGTTCCCAGTTTGAAGGACAAAGGGGAACTTGGATGGTCTGACTGTGGACTGCAATCACCATGGCTGGAGCTTCACACACCACACACCTAGAAAGAAAATCTGTTTTAGGAGCCTCAGGGAAGTGTGTAGGTAAGTGTCTGACCAAATCAAGTCTCCTACTGAATTCTAAAAAAACTGTCTGCATGCTATTTTCCAAATGTCTCCCATCAAAGGTTCTTTAAATGTGTTGCTGAAAGGAGAGAAGCTCCAGTTTGTACGTGAATTTAACTATCTTGGAGTTATCTTGGATTCTACTTTATCTTTTAAAAAACATGTAAAACACATATCAAAACTTGTTAATTTTAATATTAACAATTTTAGGCGAATTCGATCATCTTTGCCAGACAATGCAGCTAAAATGTTTCTGCACAGCATGATTTCTTCTCACATTGAATACTGCATTACTAACTGGTCACTGACAAGTACGACAACCTTAAAAGCAACTGAATCGCTTTTTAAAAAAGCTTTAAAAGTACTTGATAGAAAATCGTTATCTTTCCATCATTTTCTCATACTACAGAAATATAGTATTTTAAGTTTTGCAAATTTTAGAAATTTTAAACTAGCCTGCTCAGTTTATAAGGTCTTAAATGGACTCGTTTCACCACCCTTGGGTGAGTTCATTATGGGCAAAACCAGTACTAGTGGTAGGGTAACAAGAGCCTCTGCCAGAGGTGATAGTGTAATACCCTATAGTGTAATACCCTATAGGCACGTAGTGTGTCTATTTCAGCCAGCAGGTGTTATTAGTCAAGGGTTCAGAAATCTGGAATAATATCCCAACTGCAATAAGAGTCTCTACCACTTTCAATACTTTTAAAATGAAATTTTAAAATGAATTTGAAACGATGGCTCAAGGGGAACCAGATTTGTGATCATTGATGTTGTGCTCTTATGTAAATGTTACTGTTGTTTGTCATGATTGTGTTTTATTGTGTTGTTTTTCCATGTCTTATGAATCGTCATTGATAATTTGATCTTAGTATGTATATTGTGTGAAGTTGTAATGTCATATGATGTTTTTATCTCTTTGACCTGCCAGGGACTACAGATGTAAAGTCGCCTTCGGGCTAATTCTGGCATATTTACATTTATATGTTCATGAATATGCATTGTCCCTTTGAAATAAATAAATAAATAAAAAAACAAAACAGTGAATGGTACATATTATTAAACGTTCCACAATCAGCAGCACTCCTTTTTTTCCTCCTGCTCCCTACCTGCTGATGAAGGGCTTAATGCTTTCTCCACTAACGGGGGACATGGACATGGGCATGGGCTCTGGCGTAGACAGCCAGTAGGAGTAGTCATTACGGGAGGCAAAGTTGCAGACATTGTTGATGTTGCAGAACATGAAGGGCATGGGGCTGAATCTGTGCAGACAGCTTCCAGCTGTGCCTGGAAGAAGAATGAAAAAAATCTTTTTCTCTTCTTGTCTGATCCAACTTTAAACTAATTAAAAGTTTAATGAAGGAAAATTCTTCCATACCAAGATCCTGTCCATGTGCCCTCTCGTTGCCCTGAACGTACAGCAGAGAGTAGCCATCGTAGATAAAGCTAGTTCCAGCGGGACAGGAGGGAACTTCAGAAGTCTGGCTGTGTCGGGTGATGAGGAAACCGTGGGCTGCAGAGACTGATCCTGGAGGACCAGGAGGACCCTGTGGACCGTCTGAACCAGGTGGACCATTCAAGCCCCTTACACCTAGGATTGAAGAGAAGGACTTGGTTCAGTTTGTTTTTTATTTTCCCCTGTAAATTAAGCAATATGAGTTTCATTGCATTTTACCCACCAGGTGGCCCAGCAGGGCCATTGTCTCCCTTCCTGCCAGGTGGGCCGTTGAAGCCAGGAGGACCATCCCTACCAGAATCTCCAGGTTCACCAGGAGAACCTGGGATGAGGGAGAAAAAAAATACATCAACAAGGTTTACACCTTACTCGTCACGTCTAGTTTATACCTTACTCACATCTGGGTACAAAACATTTTTTCACATTTAATTAAGTGGAGTCTCACGAGAAGAGATTTTACAAGAATAACGGCTAAGGCGCTGAACGCCATTCAGTGGAAACACCTTCAAATCACAACTGCACTTTGTCGAAATTTGAGAAATATCGCTTTTATTTTGCGAAAAACTAATGGAAAAGCAGCTAGTGTGGGAGTGGGGATTGTGACCAGAGCAAATAAGTATTTTAGACCTTTGTTTTCTAAACAAACATTACAAACTAGTAACTCCACCAGTATGAATTTTATGTGCTGCTGGAAATGGACAAATTGATATAAATTGATATATTCACAAATTAAATTAAGCTGATGAGACAAAATAAAAAATCTGGGGTTCCTGCTGGGTCTGCCTCGAAATAGAAGTTAATCACTCTTATTTTCTTTTTATTTGCATCCTTTGTACCACTCCAACGTTCTTATTGATTTGCAATAAAAAAGAGAAAAAGTAAATAAATTGGGACGTGCTGCAAAATAATTGTTTAAAAAAATAAATGTGGTGCAACTTAAACAGAAATGAATAAAATAAAAAGTTTCAGAAATAAATACATACATGTATAAATAACTCATCTACATTAGATTTTTATCAAATAAATCAAGAAATTCTTTGAAAAATATCATTTTTAGTTTTTTGTGTATTTGTTTAGGGGCTATTTTCTACATAAATAGCCTGTATATAGAAAATGTTGAAAGAGGAAAGTTCAAATAATAGATAATAGATTTAAGTTTTCCTTGTTTATTGTTAGCTTAAAAAAATAATTAGATAATTTTTTTTGGTCTAAATTGTCGACATTATTGATTATGTGTTAATTTGGGTATGAAGTCTGTTTAAAAGAAAACTAACAACAAAAAAAAACAAAAACAAAAACAAAATAACAGAAAAAATAGTTTGTTTTTTTACTCATGAAAATGTGCAGCTTCCTGTTTTCAGGAGCACAGTTTTGATCTTTCGTCCCATCTACAACTCATGTAACTCTCCTGTGACCCTCTTCAGATCCCATTAAAGTCCAGTTTCACCCACCTGGGAGTCCACTTTCTCCAGGACGGCCAGGCAGTCCCGGAGAACCAGGGCTGCCCTTAGGACCAGGGGGTCCTTGCTCTCCCTTAACGAAGCTGGCAGGTGGAAGACTAGCAGGATCACCAGGAGGACCTAGTCATGAACAATGTGTCAAAGTTTTATTTTAAAGGCTAATTAAATTTCTTTCACATGAAATATAAACAATAACAATGACTCAGAGTTTTCTGATTTGGATGTTATTCAAATCTCTTTTTACTTTCGCTGAAAATAAAAGACTTCACTCACCAGGTGGTCCGAAGTCACCGGGATCTCCAGGAAGACCACTTGGACCAGGTAATCCTGACTCTCCCTTTTGTCCTGACAGAAACACAAACAAAATAAAAATATTTTAGTGTTGCTTGCAATGAGCACTAAAGCCTTAAATACAGTTTTTGGATGATAGGAAAAAAAAACATTCCATTAATTTACACTAACCAGGGAATCCAGGAACACCAGGCAGACCACTGTCTCCTTTTGGACCAGGAATACCAGGACCACCAGGAGAACCCTGGCAAGAAAGAGGCAGATATTCAGCATGTTTGATGTCTTTGACCATCCAAAAGAAAATTAGTTGTTTAAAATCAGGAGTTTGAAGTGGGTACAGTGAATCTAATAACATGGCCTTACCGAAAATCCTGGAAGACCAGGGTCTCCTTTCTGTCCAGAAAAGCCAGGCTGGCCAGGAGCACCTGGAATACCTTTCTCCCCTTTAACACCACCACTTCCTTCAAGTCCACGAGGACCCTGTGGGCCAGGAGCACCTTAGGAAACAGAAGTGGAGAGGTTAGGTTAAACATATCTGTCATTGTATTCTCACCAAATCTGGAATCAGATTAAGTTTTATGACAGAGAAATAAAATTCTGTAGAATTTTTGGTATTATTCATGAAAAAAAGAAAACAGTCGGTCTTTGGCTGATTTGTTTGGTCTAAATAGCAGAAAACAGCTTCATTCATTCAAGTTTGACATAACTGGAGCTATTTAATAATAGATCAATGTACTGTTACACCCTTAGATATAACTAGCAGGAAAAAACAAGGATGAAGTTAATCAGAGTTGTTTTTCTGTTATTTTGCTCCATTTCTAAATGAGTAAATTGTCTAAAAAACAGTTTCCACCAAACAGAAGTACAAAAAAATATTTTGTATTATTTTTTTAGTTTGACATGAAGAAAACACAAAGATGATCCTAAAAACGGTGTAAGATGTTTGGATAAGAGTAATTAAGTTTACTGGTCCTGTGTTAGACGTCCAGTCTGTCCTTTAAGTGAGACACAGTTAAAACCAGGCTCCTTTCTTATGATTAAATCCTGTTCAAAGTTTGTACCACATTGTGTACATCAAAACCATCAAACCATTTGGTCTAACCTGGAGGACCTAGGGTTCCCAGGATTCCCGGGAAAAGCGGAGTCGAGTTGATGGCACAAGGCAAAAAAGAAGAGATTTAGACAGAGGCGAGTAACAGCAGACAAACACAGTAAAAGAGCTATTCTGTCTCATGAGGCTTGCATAGCTGATAAATTTGGCTTGTTTGAGTCCAGTTAAGATTTGGTTTGTAAGTGTAAATTAAACCCTGTAATCCTTGCAGAGATTATATAGATAGATACACTCACCGGCCACTTTATCAAGTACATAGCTAATTAGCCATCACATGGCAGCAACTCATGTATGTAGTTTACATCAAGACGACTTGCTTAAGTTTAAACTGCATCAGGATGAGGAAGAAAGAAGATTTAAGTAACTATGAACGTGGCATGGTTGTTGGTCTGACTATTTATTGGGATTGTCACACACAACCATCTCTACAGAGACTGGTCCAAAGAAGAGGAAATATCCAGTAAGCAGCCGTTGTCTGGACCAGAGTGCTTTGTTGATGTCAGAGAAGAATGAGCAGACTGGTTGGAGATGAAATAAGCACTGGTTCCAACCAAAGCATCTCTGAACACGCAACATGTCCACCCTTGAAGTAGATGGGATACAGCAGCAGAAGACCACACCTGGTGCCTCCTGTCAGCTAAAAACAGAAAACGGATGCTAAACTTTACACAGACTCACCAAAACTGAAAGTTAGAGATAGAAAATAGTTTTCTGGTCTGATGAGGCAATATTTAGAATTTGGTGTAGACAGCATGAAAGCACGGATCCATGCTGCGTTGTATCTGCAGCTCAGGCTGCTGGTGGTGTAGTGGTGTGGTGACCATGTCCATCCCTTTATGACCACAGTGTAATTGGCTACTTCAAACAGGATAATGCAATCTCACAAAGCTCAAATCATCTCCAACTGGTTTCTTAAACATGACGATGAGTTCACTGGACTCCAACAGCCTCCACAGCCACCAGATCTCAGTCCAGTAGAGCAGCTTTGGGATGTGGTGGAACGGGAGATTCTCATCATGGATGCAGCCGACAAACCTGCAGCAACTGTGTGATGCTTCATGTCAATATGGAGAAAACCTCTGAGGAAGGTTTCCACCACCATGATGAATCAATGACACCAAGAATAAAGGCAGATCTGAGGGAAAAATGTGGTCCAACCTGGTACTGGCACTAATAAAGTGGTCAGTGAGTGTATTAATCTAATGTGACTATTTTAACGAATACACATCACTTTGCTTTTTTTCCACAAAAAGACCAAAACCAACCACTAATGTACAACAGTGACACTCGGATAGATTTGGTAAATTTAAAAAACTATTAATGGACCCAATTGTTTCTCTTTTGCTGCTGCATAAAATATTACAAGAGCACAAAATGCAAATTAATCCACATAAACTATTTTCCAATTTCTCTTCATACTTTCGAACTGTGTGCAATTTGATTCAGAATAAGAAGGACGATCTTCAAAGAGATAATAATAAATCAGAGCTTTGATAAATAACTCTTTAGCACACTGCTGAAGCACAGCAGAGAGGGGATTCATTCTTCTAAAGTTCACTAACTTCTAGAGGAAAAAAAGCTTGAAACAAATGTTGGATTTGGCCTTTTTTTTCCTTTTTTATGTCCTTTGAAATGCATTCCTCATTTTTTATTTTGCTCTTAAAAGCGTATCCAAATAGCTCAAAACTTGCTCCCACCACATGCTGATGCTAATTTATACATCTCTTGTGTGCAAACTGCAGTATGTTTGTGGGGTTTGGCATATTTTGCACACCAGGAGGCTGAAGAGGTGTGTAGATGGGAGGAAATTTGACTTTTTGGACATTGCTTTAGAGCAGTAAAAAAAAAATCTTTGCATTGGAAGAACACTTAATGCTAGGATACAGGAAAATATACATGTAAAATTATGTGAGGCATTGATTTCTCAAGTGAGTTAGTTCTAAAGTGCATTTCTGTGCAGACACTGTGAAGAGCTATATGCATGACATATTCTGAATGTTTGATAGCACCTTCATGTGATCCAGGTAACATGCTTAGAGAGCCAGACTAAACTTATATGACTTAAACTTTCAGGCATGTCATTATTTGTCATTATGAATCATTTTTAAAAGGTTCTTACTTGTTAAAAGGTGAACTATACTACCATCAGTGTGCATGGAAAGTGAGAGAGAAGAGTCAGGAGGAAATGAAGAGCATGAAGATGCACTGATTTGACAGTTTAAGTGATTTTTTGTTTTCTTTTTTCCCCAGTGGGTCAGAGGGTGAAGTTAAACTCAGTCAGTGTTGTTGTAAAAGACGTGCAGCAGAAGTCTGGACGCCGTTCATCTGACCTGAAGGTCCTGCGGGACCGGATGCAAAAGTCGTCACGTTGGAGAGGCGGGGCCACACCGTAAGTGGGTGGAGCCAAGCCACAGGAAACAGGGAGTAAGATTTCATTGCATCATTTTCTCATCCTGACATTCAGGAGTATTTTTTGTTTTTTAAGCCTCACACAGTACACATGGAGCGTGGTGACAATTATTGAGAAACATTTTACACAGAGTTAAGGTGATTGTCTACACATCAAGTCTCATTTTGCATAATAACTCAATTTAAAACTCCACTGTGACGCTAGTGAAGAATAAGCTGGTGACAGGTCAAATTTAATTTAACAGGAATGTGAACACAAGAAACACTTTGGTAAAATTTCTCTTCAAACTTTTACAAAGTCATTGCTAGTAAATAAATTGAAAAATGAATTGACACTGATTTCAGCCCATAAAATTTCAGGCAGTTCAGTTTTTTTGTTAGGAAAAAACAAGAAGAAAAAAAAAATCAGATAATGAATTCCTATCCGTTTTCTGATTCGTGCCAAAAGACCGGAAATGAGAAAAAAAATGTAACGAGAATCTACACGTGATCCTGCTCCATGTGGACTCATTCAATCATCATGATGAATACATACAGAATGAAATATTTCCTTATTTTGCTTCACATGTGATTTAAGAAAATGAAAAACTATTTTGTGTGTTAGAGAATGTTTCTGTTTCCTTGTGTATCCATAAACACCAAACAGCTGATCTGATAGTTTATGGTTGACTAAAAATCTATTCTATCTATTGGCCCTTGCTGTTCTTTAACATGAGGTGACTATCTAACGGTAGTGATGGTTTAATGAAGCCCCGTGGATGTGTTAAGTCTTCCTGGCCAATTGCATCGCCAAAAGTGTCATTACTCGAGGCCCAATTAAACAGCTCATTTGGTAGCACTGACATCTGCTCGTCATTTGATGTCCAGCAGTCCTGTAAACTACATATTGGTGGAAATGTAAACACAATGATGCAACTGTATTATAAATCTGTAAATATATTAAAATATATGAATCTCTCTCTCTCTCTCTCTCTCTCTCTCTCTCTCTATCTATCTAGTTAAATCTTATTGGAATGTATCATATACCATCATTCCCAAGCTGCTAATGTATTTTGCTTTCGTCGGTGCTGCATGTGTTGTATCACCTCACTGTTACCTGGAATTACGCAGAGCATTTCTTGCATTTTCCGCGGCTTTTTCAGCAGCCGAATCACACGAGACAATCAGGAAAAAATACGGACTTCGCATCAGGCTTCATTTGGACACGCCCCCTTTACTCGATGCAGGCTTTGGGGTTTTTGTGTCAGACGTAACATCACTATCTAACGGTGTTATGTTACATTATGTAAAATTTGTGTGATTCACTGCACTCACAAAGACACGTAGCTTAGCGAGCTTAACGTCAGATTTTTTTGTATCACGAAGTTGGCTCTGATTGAACATGCTGATCACCATAGTAACTGAAGCTGGACTGTTAATGTTCTTCTACAAACTGTATTGATGCTTCTAAGTGATGCAAATATGGTAACTTCACAAAAATTATGTGCAAATATGCAATGTGCATATTTACGATTTTTTAATTAGGATTTGAACCCACCAATGTAATATCACTGTAATAAATCCAACACAGTCACACTTAATTATTTTAACCTTGTCTTGTTAGACCTGCATTTTAATTTTACTTAAAAGGTTATAAACTGTAATATATTGATGTTAAATATTTGGCTACAGGTAGAAACAAAGAACATTCTTTAACGGAGAATAATTTTCTATTTTCTTAATGCAAATGTGACACAAAGTAAAGAAATATTCAATTCTGTATTTGTCATGATGATCAAATGAGTTCAGCACAGTTTTGGATGAGCAGTCCACACAGCTTACACAGGGAGAAGATTTAAACTTTAAGGTCATGTGACTTGTCTCAGATGAAAAAACAAAATCAAATCTAGTCTCGTTACCTGTTTTCTCCAGCTTTCTTCTAAGTACAAATAAGACAATGGATAGCGAGTCATTATCCATCTTTTCTATTTTCATTTTAGAAATGAAAATAGAAAAAAGTGTTTTTTCAGTTTTTTAATGTTTTGGTTGGAAAAATTAACTGTGTGATCATACACTGAAATACCGTATGTTCCAGACTATAAGTCCCACTTTTTTCATAGTTTTGCTGGTCCTGCAACTTATATATATATAATTTAACATGTTTAAAAATATTTATTCATAACAAATTAATAAAACCAAAGAATAAAAATGGCCGCCTACAGACACGAGAGGGCGCTCTAGGCTTGTATTAAACACAGTATTTGCTGCTCATGTAACACTGAAAAAATGAACTAAAACATTAACTGAGAAAGACAGAACAAAAACAAAATGCCCCCAAAAAGAAAATCCAGATTACAAACTGCAAGTAGTAAAATACGCAGATTCAGAAATGTGGAATGAGATGGGGAGCTGGGTAAACTTGCTTCTGGTTACTTGCTTGCTGGAGGCTCTGGCTTGTGTTAACTTCCTCTTCAGCCTCCCAGGTTTGTTCTTTATGCTATTATGAAGCTGAAAGTCTTCAGGGTTTCCTCTACATGAATGATCGCGTTGCACCTTCATGGCAAAACAAAAGCTGCCATGCCTTTTTTTCCCCAGATATTATAGGTGTAAATTATATTGTATGAATGGATCCATATGAACATAAAGTCTCTGTTTGGGCACATTTACAAACCATAATAAGAGTGTGAAATTGTACTCAGGAAATGTGACAACTGAAGTCTCAACTTCCTGTCCGGTTCCACTGCGGCTCGCTTAAGCTCTCCAGAATGCAAGAAAAAGAAAAAAGTTTGTTTTGGTCTGATGAATTCATACCCCAGGAGAAGCTTGGTTCGCGATGGGGCAGGGATTACTGGGGTGGGGCAGGGGATGTCTTTGTCTTTATGTGCAATGAACAACTGACCCACTTATTTCAGGACGGGGTTTTGTACGCGGAGGTGTCAGTTTTGTACGCGGAGGTGTCAGTGTCTTTATGTGCCAACTCTGATGTATATATTTTCACACTTTCTAGACTAGTTCTCTCCCTCACTGTTTAAAGAATCCTGGACAAACCCTGGTGTTATGTTAACATACCAGACACATATTCAGCCTGTTGTTCCATGTGCTATTGTGTAGTTGAATAACTTGACTTTCCATGTTAAATGTTTGTTCTTAGTCTTGAATTTTGGGAAATAAATGTCTAAATAAATGTGACCTATAGTTCATTGTGCCTTATAAATGTTTTTTTCCCCTTCATGACACATTTAAGACTGGTGCGACTTATAGTCCGGAAAATACAGCATTTCTCTTTTCTTTTAAACTACATTTCCAGGGGGAAGCGTCAGGTTTCTCCACCTATGTCCACCACTGTGTGAGGCTTTTTCTCAGTGTTTGTTGTGCTGGGACAAACAGTGTCCATGCAGATGACTTGATTGTTGGGATAAAACACATTCAGGGCAGCAAAGCCAGACACAAACCCACAACACTTATCTACTTCTATTTATGTTTATGCAAATAATTGAGCCATCTGTTTATTCCAATTAGTAAACTAGTAACTTGAGTTTTTTTGAGTTTGTCTATGGCTCAGCTGTGTTACATTAAATTTTCTTCAAGAACAAATCACACCAGACACAAGCCAGCTGAGATGGCCAGAGGATGAGACGAGTATACACACAATCACATATACAGTGTTTCAGGGCTGAGGAGAGATGAAAAGATGACTTATTCTTCCATGATGGGGTCAGGAGTTGAGGAAAAGGGAGTGAGAAGACACGAGGGGGTGGATCAGTGGGTATAAAACAAAATTAAATGATGACACGGGCACAACAACGTTAAAAAAAAAAGTTCTCTTTGAGGGATGTGGTGAAATCCCAGTGAAAAACCGAGGAAGGAGCATGCCCTGGTGAGAGTAACAGGTGTTGTTGACAGCTGAACAGGTGCAGTGATGAGGCTTTTGTGTTGATTGGTGAAACAATAACCCATGCAAATCAACTTGGCATGGAGGTGAAGACATTCACATATTTCTGATGGTTGCTGTCTGGTTTTGGCTGGTTTAGTTGAAAAGAAATCAGATCATTTGATTTGAGCTGGATTATAATATCCATTAGTTATCCTTTCTTTGTTTATAACCCTCATGCCCTGTTGAGGAAATTTGGGTAGAGGTGAATTTATAAAGATATTTTTGGCTGTGACAATAATAATTTCACTGAAATATTTGAGTTTCATCCATATTCACTGTATTTTGACTGTGTGAGATGTTTTTGTTAAATTGTGACTCTTAATTACAAGATTAGTACCATAGACTTCCATTATAACAACATTTTTTTGACCCCCTACTTAAATTAAACATAAAGGTGACTTTGTAATTTCTCTTTTTTCTGCAGGAAACCCATTGAAGTTTTGTAAGAAATAGCCAAACACAAAAAACCTCATTTTAGCTCCTGGCCCTCTGATGTCTAAGAAGATGTTTAACAACTGAAATCTTCATGTAATTTCTTATGTAAAATGATTTGTGCTGGGCACATTATTAACACTATTATTACTGTCACATGATCGCATTAATTAATAAATGCTGACAATCATTTTAACACGTGTCAATGTTTCTCACCGGCTTTTAATACACATAAAGACAAACAAAGCCTCATAGGTGGGGGTACTAGGTTAATCCTGCTAAAAGTTAAATCTTAAAAAAATTTTAAAAAAAAAGTTGGTAGTGGTATATGTTTAAAACTGACATCTAAGTGGCTAAATCTAAATTGTAATTAATTAAATTATTATATAAATAAATGAAAAAACTTTGAAGTTTAAAGTTCAAACTACCAATCTTGTAGTTGACAGTCTTAATGTAACTTTTCTTTTCTGGGCATGAGGGCTAAAAACAGGGTCGTGTCAGTGGAGGAGCTAAACTTCAAGGCATGATGTTTTCTTTTTTATTTATCTTTATGCACACAAAATTATTTCTCTTGAATTGAAGGTTTATGCAATACCTAACCATTCACGATAGTTTTTTTCCTTGAGGATGTGTTACAGTTCATGTTAGCGGGAACAGACAAAATAATCACCTCCACGGTTTATTTTCGCCAGCATCAGAAAACCAGACAGTAACTTTTAGCACATTACATGGAGACAAACACGGTTTAAGTGCTTTACCTCCTCTTCCAGGTGGTCCAGGAGGTCCTTGGTTCCCTTTAGGGCCCTGCCGAGCCTGTCCTGGAGGCCCCGGAGGGCCAACAAGACCTGGAGCTCCTGGGGAACCCGAGAAGCCAGGGTCTCCTTTAGAACCAGGAAAACCTGGATTCCCGGTTGGACCAGGAAGACCTGGGTCTCCCTTTGCACCTTTACAGGAAATAAGATAAAGCACTTGTAAAAATATCGTCACAATAGTTGTCTTAATACAGCACGGTGGGCTGTAACTTACCTGGCAGCCCTGGAAGGCCAGTAGGACCCGGACCACCATAACCAGGAAGCCCTGGAATAGAAACAGATTCAAATTAAACTAAACTGAATACGGCAAAAAGAGAATTCACATGGTCACAAGACAATACAACCCATGACTTACCTGGCTCGCCTTTGACTCCAGCTGGTCCTGGAATCCCATCCCGACCTGCCTGACCCTTCTCACCAGGCAATCCAGGTGATCCTTGTCGACCAGGCTCTCCTGGTCTACCCGGAGCTCCTGGGAGACCTGGGCCACCAGGCCCACCATCAAGACCTTTAGGGCCTGGAATACCAGGGCCACCTAACAAGAAACAGAAGAACCATGAATCGATGTGTCTGTTTTAACGTAAAGCCCCGTCTGGATTACAGATTATTACAGTTTCCAGAGTGATTCAGATTCAATGTAAATGTAACATTTTAAACAAAATCAGTTAAAATCAATAGATAGAAGTTATTGGTGCTTCATTGCGCGTAATATTCTTGATAACCTAATAATTATATTAACAACAGATAATGTCTAATGTCAACACACCACTGAAACAGAAACATTATTTACAGATAGTTTCAGTCTTTTTTCACTACTCAAGAGTTGTTTGTAAACTACTATTGTCACAGTCCACCCTGACCTTGGAATCCTGGGGGGCCGCTGTCGCCTTTAACGCCTGGTCCTCCTGGTAAACCTGGCAGACCTGGGTTTCCTGGGTTTCCTTTCAGTCCTGGATTTCCTGGGAACCCTGGCTGGCCTGGCTCACCCTACAAAAGATAAGGCGTGAACAAACCTGTGAAGCTTCAAGTTCCTGTAAACAAGGACATTTAAACAGGTGTAGACCTTTAGTCCTGGTGGTCCTGGTGGTCCAACCCCAGCAGAACCCGGTTCGCCTTTAGATCCTTGGAAGCCAGGTGCCCCTGGCTGGCCTGTGGATCCCGGCCTACCCGGAAGACCTGCAGCGCCCTTCTGCCCTGATGGTCCTGTGGTGTCATCAAGGAGAAACATGATCATTGGGCAGGTTTATGTTTAATTCATAAGTCAACAACAAGTACTGTTCATGTAATAATCAAAGAAACATCTTTATTAAAAAAATATTCAAAGAATATTTACTAAACACTGTATGAAATTAAATAATTTAACATATGGTTTCAATAAATGTAACTTACCTGTACGTAATCAGGCCTAATAGCCAACATTTTAGCATCTAGAAAACAAAGATTTGATAAAGTACATGCTCACACACCTGGAATTCCCATTTCTCCCATAGCACCTTTTAGTCCTGGAGCTCCAGAAATACCTGAACTTCCTGGAGCGCCAGGCTCTCCCTTAAGACCTGCACAAAACAGAAACAGCGAGGTATAAACATATTTGAACATTTATATTAATCTATCTGCTAAGAAGTAAACCCACACCTGGTGGTCCAGGGGTTCCAGGGCGTCCGTCTGCTCCTGGACGACCAGGATCACCAGGGAGACCAGTGATGCCTTTCGGCCCTGGAAAACCTGGTGTACCTGTACAAAACACACAAGTACACAAAGAGAAGAATTTAATATGACATTAAAAATATAACAAAAAGAATCTGTAAGATTAAAGTTGACATTAAAAGCACACATACCTGGTAGTCCAGAATCTCCTTTGGTACCCTTTATATTAGCTGGTGGTAGACTTGTTCCAGGGGGTCCTTGGAGGCCAGGTTCTCCAGTTTCTCCTTTAGGACCCGGAACACCTGGTGCACCATCTCTGCCTGGGAATCCTGGTTCACCTGTAAGACAGAACATAACAATCAAGAGGGTGTAATTGTTGTCTTAATTTCATGATAAATTTAGCACCACTGCAGGCTTTCTGCTGCTGAGTCTCTGAGTTTCATTATACCAACAACAGGGGTGAGAGAATACTTATGTGGAAATTACATTAATTTTGCCCAATAAGTAGTTTCTAAGACATGTGAATGGTTATATAAAACATATTGTATATGTTCTCTATAACCATTCACATGTCTTAGAAACCTCTATTTTCCTTCTGCTCACCTGTAGTAAAAATTATGATTATTATTAGTATTATTTTTATGAAATATGCTATTCAAAGCTTGGTGTATTAGTTTAGAAGAAAGTATTAAATGTGTGAATACCTTTAAGTCCTGAAGCCCCAGGGGATCCTAGGGCTCCAGGTCCACCAGAAGGTCCTGGAGAACCCACTGGACCCATGTCGCCTTTTGAACCTACAGTCAAACAAACAGGAAGGAGGTGTTGGAGCAAGAAATAAACCAAACAAGACAATATTGACCTATAAATAACTGTAACAAATATAACAAATAAAATGTAACAAACAAATAATAATTAAAAACCACACAATACTGGTTGTCAATTGCTACTTACCACAAACTAGCCTTCTTGGTTAACACCCTGATAACCCACTATTCTGACTGAATAGCTTCCGGGCTAATTGACCATTTAACAACACATCTACCAAGATAAAATGAGCACAATTTGCCCTCCAATTAGTTAGACATTTAGCCAGCTAGCCGCTAAGTTAGAAAGCTCAATCATTAGCCTGTTGGCAACTGTAGCATAATTTGTAAAGTAAAACATTTAAACAAATCTCAACAACTTCTTGTTCCCACATTACACATTTAAAATAAATCATTACAGGCATAAGATGAAACGAGCTCTGTCTTTGTAGACATAGCTTGTTATTATCAAAACAGCTACCCTGTGCTATCTGAAATTAATACATATATGTGGTGCAGAAAAAGTATAGTGCCTCTAATTTGAAGACACACTTTCATTTAAGGTTAAAATTGTGATAGACAGACTAGAGGAGGAACTCCAGGAAAACATGCTAACATACTGGCTGGTATTGAGGGATCTAAGCATAGCATTTGTATGATACACACTCGTGTTTTACCATATAAGGTTCTCTGTCCTACAGACTGGATTCACACACGAACATGTATTCAGTGCAAATGAGCATCCTATAGGCAAACTCTATGATTGGAGGACACAGGACTGAGGAATTTTCTTTGTTTAAACCCTATATAAGACAGAACAACACATCAGGTCTTTAGGTCTTCGTTCTGGTTTGGGACCTCCAGATTTTTCAGCAGAAATCTGTTTTGATGTCTGAACTTTTGTAATAAACTTCTTTTTATTATTCAAGTCAGCGTCCACAGATGTTTTTGCCTGAAAGCCAATTTTTCCACATCTCCTGATCGAGATACATCAGTATCACCATAAGTTTCATGACCCTAGAGCTGGCTTCTGCAGCCGAGAATCAGACCATCAGGTTCCCCGCCTTCGCTTACACTGTACCCAACCCCTATGGCGCCTCCTGCAGGTGGTGAGCCCACAGGAGGGAGGGCCCATGTCACCCTTTCGAGCTGAGCGGGCCCCATGGGCAAGAGCTCGGCCACCAGCGCTCACCTCCGTGGCCCACCTCCAAGCCTGGCTCCAGAAGGAGGCCTCGGTGACCCGCATCCGGGCAAGGTAAACCTGGATCTATTGTTTTCATTCATCATAGGTGAGCATAGGTGAGCACATATAAGTTTTTTCTGTTTTTTAATTTGTTTTTCTGTTTATGTCTTCTGGTTTACAGATGTCTTTCCATTTTTTTTTAACTTTTTGAATAATCTAAAGAAATACCTGAAAGAGCTAAATCAACATTTAGCTAGAGGTACAATAGTATTGGAGTGATATTTTACCTGGCGGTCCAGGAACACCATCTCGTCCAGGTCCTCCAGGTGGTCCTGGGGTTCCTGCAGGTCCAGGGGAACCTGGGAAACCAGTAATTCCTCTTTCTCCTGGTAGACCTGGGATGTCTAGACCTGGAGGGCCAGGGTCTCCCTTTTCTCCATTTGCTCCAGGGAATCCTGTAAGGGAGTAATCAAGACTTCACTCTTACTCCTGAAACAATGTCTTGAACCTGTAAATCTACAGTGACGTGAAAACAAGCTGAAACAAGGCAGTTTTTTTGCACAGCACATTTCACGTACAGGACAATTCAAAGTGCTTTACATAAAACAAAAGCAACAGATATTAAGAAATAGTAAAAGGCAGCAACACATAGCAGGAATCACAAAAAAAATAATAAATTACATTAAAATGACTAAAAGCAAGATTAGTTAAAAAGTTACTGTGCAGAGTTCATGCATAGAGGCATGAGAAAGGAAATGTTTTTAACTAAAAGTGTCTACATTTGGTGAAAGTTTAATCTCCACTGGCAGTTTGTTCCACTTGTTTGCAGCATAACAGCTAAATGCTAATTCTCCATGTTTAGTCTGGACTAGTTGACCAGAGTCTTTGGATTTATGAGCTCTGCTAGGTTTATAATTTCTGAACATATCACAGATATATTCTGGGCCTAAAACATTCTAAAACCTACATCCCCGAACCCCTCTTACTTCCCACTCTCTCTGTCTCACACACACACACACACACACACACAAACACACACACTTGTGGGTACGGCACAGGGGAGGGTGTGAGTGTGGGGTTATATTGGGTGCAGATTGGAGTAGGTGGGGGGTGGGGGGAGTGGGTCGATGGTGCCCTGGTTCCCGGGGTGTGCGGCTGGAACATCGGGGTGTGTGCTGGCCTACACTGGGTGGCTGTCTGGGGGCCTGGTCCTCCTAGACATGTTGCGGGCCCTCTGCCTTTGGGGGGTGGGGCGGCCGCCTCTGGGCTCCTGGGGCCCTGGGCCCTTCGCTTGGGCTGCCCTGGGTGGCCGGTCCCTGGCGGGGCCGGCGGCTGCCGATCTTGGCCCACTAGGACCTGTGCCCCAAGACCATGGGGGGCTCTTGCTGGGGCTCTCCTCTGCCGCCCTTTGGGTGGGGCTGGAGTCGTCTTTGTGGTGGGGTGGCTTGGGTTGGTGCTCCGGGGCTGCTGCTGAGGGCCCGGGTCTCTGGCCCTGGTCTGCCTCTGACCTCCGTAGAGGCGTGGTCGCATTTGCGCGATCTCACTCACCACTCTTCATCACTGATCACTCCTCTTCCTCATGCTCTGCATGCTGATACAGTCACTGAGTGGGTTTATATACTAAGAGATTATTCTTCTTTTTTTTTTATTTTTCCTGTGAGTTAGTATCTGGTCGCTGTTATGCTACTTTCATGATTTGTCTTTTTGATTTGGTTATTATTTAAAAAATCTTAATGACTAGCAGCTCTGTTTTGTGTGTGTGTGTGTTTCTGTCTTTATTTTTATAAAAGTTGTAGGAGATTTTCTGGTGTGTTCATGTACAGGTGTAACAGTTCGTTGGTGATGGTGTGGATTGAAGGGTCGTTTCCTTCTGTCTGTGATCTTTTTGTCTCCTTTCTTCTTTCCCTTTTGCTCTTTTTGCTATTTTCCATCTTTTTCTGTCCCCTCCGGTCAGGTCCAGCAAGATTACATAGATTCCATGATTCAAAGTAAATAAATAATTAAATGAATCAGATTATCAAGAGGAGCCTTACCCATAGGCCTCCCCTTGGCAGAGCAAATTTGTTCAGCACGATACAGCAACCAGATTATCATTTTGCTGCTATGATGCTGGACAGGAAAATTTAAAAAAAAAAAAAAAAAAAAAAAAAAAAAACATTCTGGGATGTAAACAATCAGAAGGGTTTTAAAATCTATTCTGTGACTGACTGGAAACCAGTATAAAGATTTCAAAACTGGTGTGATGTGTTCAGACCTCTTAGTCCTGGTTAAAACTCCAGCAGCAGCGTTTTGGGTGAGCTGCAGATGTTTTATGTTCTTTTTAGGAACTCCTGTTAGAAGACCGGTACAGTAATCCAGCCTACTGGAGACGAATGCATGGATGAGCTTCTCAAATACTGTATGGACTTTTCCCCGCTGGTGGTGAATTTACAACTTTGATGTGAACTCTTTCAGTTCTAAGGTAAATGTCAAAAGCAGGAAATAAACACTACAGCAAATACAAGACACACATTCATGTAACAAAATACATATGATCCTAATCTGAAATTTAATAACTTTGTAACATGCTGTAAATGTCACTATCTAATGGCCTTCTGTTGGCACGACTATTGGGTTGCAACAGCTTTCACACCTTGGCATCAGAGGGTCGCAGGGAAGTGAGGGGTGTGTTTCAAAGTGCAAAGGGCATGAGAAGAACATTTAATGCATTAAATGCATTTAGATGTCTGAATGTTGCTGGTGTTTGAACACTGTGAACGTGCAGCCCACCTCCCTGAAATGGTGTCATCTGTGTGACTGTGTTTAGAAGCTGATGCAAAGCCAGTGCGCTGCTTTTGTGTATATTCATAAAAGAGTGGTGGAATTAGAGGTGAAACGGCATGCTGATGATAATATTTGTAAGCTGGTGCTCTGTGGGATTAAAATAGCCTTGTTAAAGTGGCTGGGCAAGTAACGTGCCACCCTGTGGTACAGAAGCTGTGATGGCGATGAAGCCAGGAAGTGACATTTCATGTGGTATCTCAAACAAGTCAAGCTGTAGCACTACGGTGAAAACAGGAGGAGGGGAAGATGTGAGGAAAAACTCCACAAGTGAAAGTATGATTAGCATCAAATAATGTGGCAAATGCTAACATATTTGATTTTTTTCAATCCATACAGAAACCCTGACACAGCATACCCAAAATGATGACTTGTCCATACCTTTCAGTAAAACTGACTAAATCATGCCCCTTTTCCACATCCACAGTTGATTCCGCTGCCTTCTGACATTCTAGCTTGGTTGTGAATTGGTACTTAACAAATCATACTTTGAATTAAATTGAAACTTATGTTAGCAACAGAGTAAAGCTCGTTGCCACATTTTATTGGTGAGCAGTTGGTATTCCTTTTATACCCAATCCTGACCCCCTAACCTGTCACCAGTTAATGTGCTGATTACAGAATCTTCCAGAATATTATAATTTATAATATTCTAAAATCTCTTCTTTCTGTTGCTGAGTGAGTGTCTGTAACAAATCTACATCTGTTTATACGTTCTACATAAACTGAAGTTAATTAGTAAATGGAGAGTCACTTCTTTGTACTTGTCTCTGCTTAAATAAAGATTGAAATGAATAAACAAAGTACATTTTTATTGCATTTTTGAAAATTACCCATCTTCTCTGGAAAAAACAGAACATCACAATAATAACATGTACACATGTAGTAAAAATGAAACAGTTACAATGTGTGTGTACCTTTTTGCTTTTAAATTAGCTAAAACTTGACAAAAGCAAACCCAGTCAAACATTATGTGTCTTACCTGGTGGTCCCATTGGGCCTGAAGGTCCAGGGGGGCCAGGGGGCCCCAGGGTACCAACCGAAGAGGGTCCAGGTGGCCCACGAGGTCCAAGTGAACCAGGTCTACCAGGCTCACCTAAACAAAGAAGAGGAAGTGACTGTCAGCTCAGCATTGTTATTCTAAGCTAATGTAAAGACAATAAAAGTACACACACACACACACACAAAATGAAGAATACCTTTTAATCCTGGAGCTCCATCAAATCCAGATCGCCCTGGTGTACCAGGGTTTCCAGGGAAACCAGGATCTCCCTTTGGTCCAGAGAAACCTTTAGGTCCAGGTATTCCTGGTAAACCTGGAGAACCAGGAAGTCCAAAACCAGGCTCACCCTATCCCACACACACACATACACACACACACACACACACACGAGGCAAACCAGTTTACCTCATTTGGGCATTATGGTATTAAAGCATCTGCGTTACCTTGTAATAGATATTTATCCACAACAACAAGAAACGGGTGCATTCATCAGATGATGTGTAAAATAAAACTTGAGATTTTATCTTTCATTCTTTCTCTGAATTCTGATTATATACTTTTTCTGTTAAGCTATGCTTCATGTTCCCACCTTGGGTCCAGGAAGCCCTGGCTGTCCTGGGCGTCCATCAACTCCTGGCCGGCCTGGTTCTCCTGAAGTTCCTGGCTGGCCAGGAGTGCCAGGGAATCCTGAAAAAGAGAGAGAGGAGATGGTGGATTAAAAAAAAGAGGAACTGGAAGCCCAAAGGAGGAAACCAACATAAACAGAAATGTACAAAAGACAAGAGGAAGACCTGTGAAGGGGAGCCTTACCTTTCTCTCCGGGGGGACCTGGAAGACCAATTCCTGGGAGTCCCGGATCGCCCTTTGCTCCTGGTAAACCAGGGAAACCAGGCTGCCCGGGCTGACCTGGGACACCTGATGAAAGGCAGTGGGATTTCTTTTATAGTAATTATCCTGAACAGAAGAAAAAAACACTGTGCTTTTAAAGTGTGACTGCGTACCTGTTGCACCGGGACGTCCTGGCTCACCATCAAGTCCCCTGGCTCCTGGCAAACCTTTCTCTGCCACTGTTAGCCCTGGTTCCCCTTTAGGACCTGTATGATGAAAGAAACGTGCAGTTTGAGACTACTGTAACTCTGTACTCTGCTTTTACTAGTGCTGGGCAACGATTAAAAATTTTAATCGCGATTAATCGCATGACATGCTGCGATTAATCACATTGTTACACGCAAAATGTCTCTTTCCTTTAAAAGAAGGCCTACAGCTATATATAGAAACCTGCAACTCTGGAGCTGCAAGTGTCTCTCTGGACCTTCTAAAATGCCTCTAATTACGGCTAAAATATTTTTTTTAAATTTTTTTAAAAATGTGGTTCTTCATTAAAAATATATATATTAAGTTTCCTTTTTGAAAAGTCTCGTAACATTTGAGTCTCTAAAGGAGTTTTATTTAGCTGGCTGAGGGAAAAATGGCTCTTCAGCATCAGGTGAACAGACAGAAAGCAGGATTAGAATCTCACAGCTTCTAGATGGTGAGGAGAGAGAAATATTCACAATATGCACAATAAATTCCATCCATGCACCTTCACTGCTTCATTATCCAGATTTCAGGCCCATAAATTCTCTAACCTTTTATTCTTAGCTTGACTACACCTGCAGCCTCCGCTACCGGGAGTTCAGGGTTAACATCTCGTTTCTGGGTGTAAGGTCAGGTCTGTAGATGTAAATATAAACATGTGTGGTATCCACAGAAAGTCCAGAATCTCAGCTAACAATAAGTAAATAAATAAATAAAAAGTTTTTCATTGTCTTTTGGGAGTGTCCAAAAATCACGATGTTCTGTCCATCTGCATGGATTTTGACAAAAAGAAACGTTGGTTCTTCTTCTTCTTTCTTAAGTTTCAGACATAAAACGTTTCTTCATTTTAATAAACCCGCTCTCTCCTGATTACATCAGATACACCGCTGCAGCAGGGAAGAGAGACATGGACGCCATGTTTCTGTTTCTGTCATCAAAACCAGCGGCCAGCAAAAAAAAAAAACCCTTAATGCGCGGTTAAAAAAATTAACGGAGCTAATTAAGCGTTGCCTTAACCCAGCACTAGTTTTTACAAATCAAAACATTTACAAACTAGAAGCACTCAGAGAGCGCAGACTTCCACCAAGCCATTGTAATTTCCCCATAGTAAAGAATTCTTTAAAAAATTCCTAGATCTAATCATTTGTTCCATATTCTATTTCTGAGATTTAAAGTGAGACAAATACAACCACAAAAAAACAACACAAGGCAAAAAACTTTATCAGTCCTTCATATTCTTGTGGAAGAATTCTAATTCACTCTGCTGCTGTTTGAGGTCTCATCGCAGGGACTTCGAGGGACCATTGTCCTGTTGCATGACTCAGTTTCAGCCTAGCTTTAGAGGTCAGACAGACAGCCTTACATTTGACTTTTGTAGTATTTTGTATGCAGAAAAGTTCATGTTTATATGGCTGTTAAATAATGATAATTTTATTAAATCCAACTGGGAGATTAGGCTCTGCATTTTACCCATCTGTTGCAGATAACGCTAGTAGACTCTAGAACAGGACACTGCTGCCATATCGCAGCACCCAGCCCAGGAACTTTAACCTTTGTAAATCATGAATATAAGAAGTCCTAATTAATTTAAAACAGTATTTTCAATATTTCATTTAAGACAATATTATACATATCTGGATTATCACCAACTGAAGCAAAGATTGTCTTCTTACCTGGTGTACCAGGAGCTCCTGGTCTTCCTGAAACACCCTGCAGACCTTTTTCTCCAGGTGGTCCTTGAGGTCCATACCCAGGAGAACCTGGGGGACCTCTATCTCCAGGAATCCCAGAGACACCTGACTCACCAGGGGGTCCTCGCTCTCCTTTCACCAGTAAAGAACCCTGCAGCCCACAGCCATAAATACTTATGAGTTGAAATGAAATCTGGATGGGTGGATCCATAAAATAACATGTACACTGAGTGAAAGCCACTTACTGGAGCTCCCTTAGGACCAGGAAGTCCTGGCTGCCCATCACGGCCAGATCGGCCATCCTGACCCTGAAGACCTGGTGGTCCAGGGAAGCCTGTGTCACCTTTTTCTCCTCTCAAACCACTGACCACGACAGATTCACCGGGGTCTCCCTTTTCCCCAGGGAAACCTGGAGGACCTTGAGGACCAGATTGACCCTAGAATGGGAAAAAAAATCCAATTAGGTTTATTCAGTTGACAACAAAACTTTAAGTTATGCTCAGGAATAAGAGATTTCAATTGACACGTTTAAGATGAACTTGGGACAAAAGAACCATTCTATTGTAAACTCCTGAAACATTAACAATGTCTTCTTTTTTTCCCCTTCAGCCTGCATTAATATGTAAATTCAGAAAAAAGACAAATCTAAAAATAAAGAACAATACTTAAATTATCAAGTGGGGCCTTATATACTTAAAGCTCCTCTTGGTAAAACAAATTTGTTGGGCACAACACCGCAGCCAGACCATCACTCTGCTTGCTATGATGCTGGACACAGTAAAGTAAAAGATACTGTAGGGTAAACAAAAAGAAACAAACAAACAAAAGAAAAACAAAAAACAAAAAAAACATTGTCCTCTTTTGGATTGTTAGGTTTCCACTCCTGAATTAAACTGCTTGCCTTAGAATGTGACATTAAAGGTGCATTCACGCCAGAATAGTCCACTAGACTTGGTCTGATTTGGACTCTGTTGAGTTGGGAGGTACAATATTCATCCAGACTGAAATTGTGTTCACGCTGCGCTTCTCAAACGAATTGGACCTTCTAAACAATGTGTTCCACTCTCTGCCAGAGGCGGCGCTGCACCACAAATTACTGAAGGAGAAGACAAGATACACAGCAAAGAAGAAAACGTGTTCATCTATTGGTTGATGCAGGACTTGGGTTTCTAGTGCATAACAGCTAAATATGAAGCTGCATCAGATCCTAGTGGTCTTGGGTTGATTATATTTCTATCATAACTTTTACCGATTCTTCCACATCTCTCAGCTATTTCTCCATACAGAGCCGCCTATCACCCCACACGTGTGTATGTTTTGGTTGTGTTTACCCACGATGCAGTGCACTGAATCCACAATGCATTTGTAGTCTGCTTCCTGTATGTGGTCCACATGAAACAAACCGAGACCTGCGTTTGTAGGCGGACCAAGAATTCATTTGCACCTTAACAATACCCCAAACACAGCAGGCTTTCTGAGCAAATGGACAAGGATTCTAATCAGAAAGGCTGGTGTGAATGCATCCTAAGGACATGGCTTTGATAGGCTGGTCCAAAACAATAAGTTCATGCTTTTATCATTATTCGCTGGTAGAATGATGTTTGTGCTCCATGTTGCTGACTTCCTGCATTAATCACTTTCTCTTATGTTTCAGTTCATTGACAAATGCTGAACTGGCCCTAATGTGACAAAACAGGCCCAAATCATGGCACTGCAACCACCACCATGCTTGACAGATGGGTTAAGGTTTGGTTAAGGAAGGTTATGATCTGTTTATGCATTTCTTTTTTATTTAAAATGACTCCTCTGGCTTGTCCACATAATTTCTAGCATGCTGCAGATAGGCAGCAGGGATTAGATAAAGTGTGATTAGATAACTGATCATATTCTACCATTGGAGATAAAAAAAAAAAAATGATTGTAGTCTGAATGATGATGGGAAATAATGATAAGAATGCAATATTTACTTTATTAATCCCTATTGGAAAGTTAAGGTCTACATTTTCTCTTATCAAAATACATCACTTTCTAAAACTGAGAATCATTGAGAACATTGGTCATCATCCCTTATCAAGCCTGTTAAAAGCTTTGCTGAGTCATTGGGTTTTAAGTACTTAAATAACCAAACAAACGTTTTTATAACAAAAAAATAAATGTGAGTGAATGTCATCAATCTCAGGGAAAAGTCAATGACACACAAGTCAAACACAGCTGACGAATAAATGTCATCAGTTGATGTTCTGATATTTGCTGATTACCTGGCTTTAGTGACCAAGCTGATGTTGGTCAATACCAATGTAAGACCTGCCTGCTTATTATTAAAAAAAAACAAGAGTTTTGAAGACTACAACACAGCTGAAAAAAAGTAAGGATCGTTACAGAAACATGAGTGAAATGAAAAAATATAGCAAAGCAGAGGATAGAATTAAAATAGCTTTAAATGACCTAAATTCCAAAGAAATTAAAGATATATCTAGGTCAGAGTTTCTAAATATGATGCTACAAAGAAATCAAACCGACAACAGACACTTAACTCAGAGTTTAAAAGTTTTTCAGGCATACTGTAAATGAGATCTCTGACTATATATACTCAGTGGATTTATTGTTTATTAAATCTTAGCTTCCAAAATATCCTGACGTCTTGTGTAATTGTGTTTCATCTGCGATGAGCTTCCTGATTTTTTATAATAAAACCTAGCCGTCATCACCAGCATTTATAGTGCTATTTGGACCTATGCTGCTCCCATAGATTTCAGTGCTTTGGTTTTTACTGTTTCTTCCTCTACGATGTCCAGAAACTCTCCTAAATATTGAAATTCTGCCTCCCTAATCTCAGTTAGGTGAAGCCTCAGAGTTGTCAGTTCCCATGTGTTGCTTCGTGGATGGATGCACAGTGATTTCAACAAAAGAATTACTTTCACTGTTGCTAGATAACCAATCATCATCCTCAGCATGCAAATATTCTCCGACAGAATCTGGGATGGCTAATAGCTTACAGGGGTGTCAAACTCTGGTCCTCGAGGGCCAGTATCCTGCAGGTTTTCATTGTTTCCCTGATCTAACAAACTGACTGAAATGAATGGGTAATTGTGCAGAAGTTGACAAAAAGCTGTTGGATCCATTTGATTTTATTCAGGTGTGTTGTAGTGTTAGTTTCGTTAACGAAAACCAGTCAACGCACATTTTTCACTGGACGAAAATTAGACTAGACGTAACTAAAATCCCCGTTAAAAAACAATAACTGGGACTAAATCAGAATGTATTTTTGTGGACTAATAAAGACTGCAGTTCACTGAATAAAAGATTTATGGACATTTTAGTTCACAAACAAAGACGGGACGAAAATTATATTATATGATATGATTTTGTCAAATCCTCTCTCCTTCTGTCACGCACACACTGACACACCCCCTCAGTGTTGCCAACTTAGCGACTTTGTCGTTATATTTAGCGAGTTGTCAGACCCCTCTAGCGACTTTTTCTCACAAAAGCGACTAGCGACTTTTTCTGGTAGGAGACTTTGGAGATTGACGTGAATAAACATAGTTTACTCTTTTCAGTGTGGACTCAGTGCTACACAGACCCCTCCCCCATCCAAAAGCACCCAGAAGAGGCTTGGTCCTAGCAGCAGCCACATGTTGTGTGTGGCTGGCTAACTTACATTAGCTTCTTAGCATCTAGCAACCATAGCCACTTGTAGATAGAATTGTGTGTGAAGTTGAATTTATGCTAACTTAGATACGTTATCCTGGTCAGGCAACTTTCTTTTCAGTTGGATTGCAAGTTGAATTAAAGCAGACAGAAGTATGAGCTAATCTAGGAACTGCAAGAGAACTATGGTGCATTTAAAACACCTGAGCAGCTACACATGGATGCAAACTAAACACGTACTAAAACAAATCATCTAGATAAAATAAAACAATTTGCCACACTTAATTCAAAACAACTTTAACCTACATTTTCAGACATGAAATAGCCTAAATGTGGTATAAAAGTAAGTACAATTGTTCGTGTTTTGAATATTTGGGGTCGTCAGAGTCAAAAAGGGGGTTCCAAGCTAAAAAAAGGTTGGGAACCACTTTTTTAGGGGTTTGTAAACCCAATGTATTTATTTGGAGACATAAAATGCTGTTCTCTTTGTCTTCAGGTTACCATCAAGGAAATTTGATTTGAATTAGCATCAATATTAATATAAATAAATGCATGCAAACATTAAAAAATGCCTGCAATTATTTCTGCATAAAATAGGATAGTTATGTTTTAAGTATGAGTTTTAAATGGATTGTTAAATGTAGTTTATTAATGTTAGACTTCATTTAACAATGTTCTACTTACTACTGACAATGTTCAATATTATCTGCTGACAAAAAATAAAAGGGTAAAATGATTGTCCTGACAAAAACTAGACTAAAATGCTGACAGTTTAAATGAAATGATGTTTTCTTGGACTAAAATATCGACTAAAATACTCGACTTATAATAGTCTAAATCTTGACTAAATTAAAACGAGATGAGGTCGACTAAACGTGATTAAAACTAACAAGTGAGACTGAAACTGGAATAATACTGAGACTATTAAAATGGCTGATAAAATTAACACTAGTGTGTTGGAGTAAGGAAATAACTAAAACCTGCAGGATGGTGGCCGTCGAGGACCGCAGTTTGACACCCTGTTACTTCATCAACAGTGTTAAATCATTTTGAAATATTGTGTGTTTTCTCTGTCATCCACCCTGCATCACCAACTATTAGTGCAACCTCACTGACTCCGTGTGATGTTGTTCCAACTTGATTTCTCATCAACTATGAAGAGATCCCCTGCCCTCCCAACTGAGTTACATTGACAAGTCACATGTCTGCCATCTAGTGGTGGAAAGTGGTAACAAGTTTAAGCTCTTCTGGAGACACGCCTGGTGCTTGTCGCAGAGACTGTGGTGTTTAGAGGTTACAACTGACAGAACAACCTCAATAAACAGACATACAAATACAAGCGATCCTCTTGTACAGTATTTATCAATTCCGGTCCATTTCTTTGCATGTTTTAGATGCTTCTGAACTTTAGCCAGGCTGAAATGAAAGGTTCATTAAGGCACTTGCAAAGAACTTGATTAACTTGATGTGTTAGAGTGGGAAAACATCTAGAACATGCAGAGGAAGGGCTGGGATATACTTGCTCTGAACACAAGCATACAGGTTTTGCTACATTTGTGTACATACATGCTGCAAACGACAGAAGCATGGCCAAAATGCTCAATACTGGAGGTCACTCCAAGGTACAGTACACAACACTTGGACTTTGAAATAGTAAAAAAAAGGTCAATCTACATTGTATTTCCAGGTCATCAGCCTCTAAAGTGCTTTCGATTTGCAGCCAACTATTAAGGCATGAGTGTTTATCACTGTACAGTGGGGAGGAAAAATCATAGAATAGAATAGAATAGAATAGAAATACTTTATTAATCCCTTTGGAGAGTCCTCAGGGAAATTTGGGTCATACATCATACAGATGCTGGTAGTTGTAGACAAGTCTGAGAGACGGTCTTCCAAAACTTTGTGTTTACCTCTGACCTGTAGTGTTCATGCTCTTGTTGGCATAAGAGCCACTTGCGTTCAAGTCGATATTACAACTCGTGCATGCGGTATGTTACCATGCGCCGCCGTGAGCGGCCTATGTGCCAAACGAAGAATAGGAACACATGGAAACCATGATACATACATGGATGCGTCCTTAACAGCAAGTATATCCCAGCCCTAAGGGTTTAGGAAACACTGATCTAGTACATTTGTAGTTACTGTCTCCCATCATTACCTCTGTTGATCTACAACATTCAATTATCAATCTTGTGCATTAAAGAAAAGCAGAGCTCTGAAGACTTTGAAGAAAATCACAAAACCTATATCTGGGAGAGACTGGGCTTGAGAAGTTAACAATCTCTGTAAGAATAGGTATTCTGGTTGTTTTATGTCCCAGGAGGAAACACTGTTGGATTCACCAGCTGATAATCCCCCACCAAGCAGTCTGAACACACACCTTTGTTTCTGAGACATTTCAGATAAAGTTGCTTAATATTGTTAAACATGATCTGTTGTTTTCTGCAGATCTATCACAAAGGTACTCTATTTGACAAAAGCACTGTGCAGGTGACAATGCATACTTGATAAGGAATGTTATGGGTGATAAACTAGACGTGATACAGACATGATACACATATGACATACTGGATCATCTTTCAGAATAAAAGTCTTGTTTTTCTCATTTGACTGGGTTCTCTTTATTTTTACTTTACCTGTGAGGAAATCGGATATTTAGCCAGTTAAAAAACTTGTTTGTAGGGATTACAAAATAAAAAACGACTTACAGGGGGGCCAGAACTACCAGGTGTCCCCGGGAATCCCCTGTCTCCCTTGATACCTTGGGGTCCAGGAGATCCTGATGGTAAACAGAGAAAAAGATCATAAAGAGTTATTTACAGGTTCCAACTATTTAACTGTGTATCTGGTCTCATAACTGACTTATTGGAATCACAATTACTTTAATTTAATTAATTGTAAATTGTGAATCTCTTCCTGATGATCCTTCCTGAACCACACAGCAGGTAACAGCCTGCTGACATTATTAATGTGCCAAAATAGTTCAGGATTGTCATTCCCTCACAGCACATACTGGGACTTCTTTATAACTCTTATTCTTGTTAATTTGTACTTTGCATAATTAATTTGCATAACTAATGACGCAGATGTGACGTCGCGTGTATTCAAGCAGTACTGAGCTCTACCTGCTCCCTGGTGATTCCATGTTTTCATTTAAATCCCACTTGTAAGCAAACCCCATCCACAACCTTAAATTTGCCCTAATTTTTGGTTCACTGTGACTTTAATCCAATTCTAGTTTAGTTCTTGGTAATAATTTAATATTACTGCAAAACCATATAACACACTGCTGGAAAAATGGAGAGTTAACAATTATGAGTGTGGAAGAAGTCATTGTCTGCGGCAGTTTCATGAATATTACCTGGAAATCCAGGCTGTCCTGGGGGTCCTTGGGGTCCAGGAATGAAATTGGTTTCTCCAAAGCAGTTAAAGCAGGTGTCTCCCTTCTGACCTGAAAGACCATCAGAGCGTCTGAGTCAGTGTTTTCTCTACATGCAGCGTTTATCCTTATAATTCTCGTTAGTAAGTCAGCTGTTGTTCCTTCTGCAGAGTTTTTTTACTTTCTCACCTTTTTGGCCCTGTTCTCCAGGGTAACCTCTTTCTCCTTGAGACCCAGGTAGTCCGGGCTCCCCAGGGATGCAGTTCTGTCCTGCAGTGGAAAAACCTGGAGGTCCAGGGGGTCCTTGTGGACCAGGAGGTCCTGGAGTACCTGACCGTCCAGGGACACCTGGCAGAGAGAGCCCTGGCGAGCCAAATTCTCCCTTTTCACCCCTGTCTCCTGGGAAACCTGGAGGTCCAGGCAGACCAACGCCACCTGTGGCTGGAATTCCAGGCTGTCCTGGAGGTCCCGTTAAACCTGAAGAACACAGAAAAGCAATGTTCACAAAACTGATGCAGATGCCTGATTTATTTGTTTTTTTATTTTCTAAAGTAATCTTTGAACCATTTAAACATTCAATGATGAAAAATTACTACTTCTAGTTTTTTAAAGCACCACGACTTTTGTTTAGCTTTCTTAAAAAAAAACCCATCATTATAATCAAAAATCATATATTACATTTGGGAAATTAGATTCCATTACTGGAAAAGATTTAACCTTTTAAAAGGATTTTATCTGAAGTTTCCTTCTTCCTAGGAGTCTAATAAGAAACAGTTTTATTTTTTGCCCCGTTCAAACAAAAGCTGAGGTTGTGTTTTAACCTTAACAACAGGAAAGGTTGATCATTGCTGGTCCATTTCTATTTGATATTGTGCTGTTTTATGTGACTGGCATTGGCCTGCCAAGGGACTGAGGATGGAAATTAGCTTGGGCTATAATCATGCACATTTGTATTTATATGTTTATGAATAAATAAAAAATAACAATTTTTGTAATTAGCAGATTTTGCATTCAGTTGTGGGATTCAGTTACTCGTGGTGGTTACTTCTTTCCTCCTTTAGTAGTAGTAGTAGTAGTAGATGGAGATAAGGGAGGAGTTTTCTTTAATAATGTTCTGTACCATTGAGAATTAAACTAAACCAAATGTATGGTGTCAAAATGTGTGCTTGTTTTGTTAGCTTGCATCGCTAATGCTAGGACCATCTTTTTTGTAGATAGTTATAGCAACAACCTGAATAAAACCAAACAGCCTTGTGCCATCTTTGCCTGTATTGGTTTTACCTGATGGTCCTCTCTCTCCTTTGGGTCCGGGGCTTCCAGGAAATCCAGGCTCACCCTTAGGACCAATCTGTGTGTCTGTTGGTCCATTAATGACCTGATTGGAAAAGAAGCAGTGAAATAAATTAATTTAGATAAGTGTTTCTCAACAGGAGTGATACCAGCCTCAAGGTGGATTTCAGAGACCGTCAGGGGGCATTGAGAGCCTTATTCTTAAAAGCTCTTTCTTTTTTGTTTTTGGAGTGTGTTGGCAATCATTGTTCAGTTTTGATTATTAACACTCAGAGTCACAAGGCTAGTTCATAAGTTCAGCTTGTAAACACCAGTGATAATCTAGAAACAGATGAACCTACATTCACACTGCAGGTAATTTTTTCCCCCCATATGCTATTTATATCTGATTTATTTATTTGTCTGAACCACACAAATCTGATTTTTCTAAACCAGACCCAGTCCACTTTCTGTGTTGTCCCAAATCAGAGCCACATCAGATGTTTTCAGTGACCTCAGTCTGTGTGATCATGTCTCATTTCATCCCACTTTTACATCACTGAAGGCAGACGGATGTTACAATCTGCACCAGAGGAGGCAGGACGCGGTAACAATGAGCAAAACAATATTATATCTTTACTCGGCTCTGACACGTTAAGCTTCCGTATTTACTTCCAAAAACAGAGCGTGCTGCATGTGACATCACGTCTCCTGTGCATGTGGGTAGAGCCCCGCGCAGGACTTTTTTTTCCAATCCCGCTAAAATTCTGACCATCTGCTAATGCTAGCCCTCGGTCACTCCACCTGCTCCCACAAAATTTGTGTTCAAACCCATCCAATCCCACGACTCATATATCAGCCAACTAAAATAAATTTATATGCAGCATTTTTATTAGAATCATTTTAGTAGTTGCCTTACATACAACAGAAGAATAAATAAATATATATCAACAATAATCTCTCAGTTTTAAATCACAACGTTTATGTAAACTTAGGCCAAAAACTATAAGATGTCTAAAGATTTGCAGTTATTTTTTTTTTAAAAAAGCATTAAACAAATGTGCCAATATCACAATAAATTTGAACAAAACCCAGAGAGAACATCTTTGATTGTCTTTTTTCTTTGGTTTGATATTCTCCGCTCTTATTTTTGATAATTCAGTTACACTCTCCGTCGGCTAGCAGATTCAGAACCCAGTGCTTATTCTTTGCCACCTTTTTCCATCCAATACAATCTCAAAACCAACCCCAATCCCAGTCCCAATGCAAAGGGCCAATGACTGTTCACACTGGAGTCAGATAATGTTTAAATAATAATATGAAAAACCATGCAACAAACAGAAACAAACAAAAGAAAATCACATTTTACATAGATAGAGATTAGAATAAAGCTTTAAAACCTGCAGTGTGAAAGCAGCCTTAACCTATAATTTAATGGTGGGGGTTAGTAGGGGACCTGAATATTAGATTAATTAGAAAAACGTTGAGAATCACTCATTTAGATGATTCTGACCTTTACTCAGTTTAACAAAGAAAAAATTTAATATAAGTGTTCTGAAGACTAAATATTTTACTATTATGAATAGAGCTGGGTACGTTAACGTGTTAATCACGCATTAACGCAACGATTATCAATGCTGTTAATTTTTCTAATTGTGCGTTAAGGTTTTTTTTTTTTTGCTGGCCGCTGGCTTTGATGACAGAAACAGAAACATGGCGTCCATGTCTCTCTGCCCTGCTGCAGCGGTGATGATGTAATCAGGAGAGAGCAGGTTTATTAAAATAAAAAGACGTTTTCTGTCTGGAACTTAAGAAGAAGAACCGACGTTTCTCTGTGTCTGTCTAAACTCATACAAATGGCAGAACATCGTGATTTTTGGACGCTCCCTTTTTATTTATTTATTTATTTACTTATTGTTAGCTGAGATTCTGGACTTTCTGTGGATACCACACATGTTTATAGTTACATCTACAGACCTGATGCTACACCCGGAAACGAGATGTTAACCCCTTAGCTCCCGGTAGCGGAGGCTGCAGGTGCAGTCAAGCTAAAAATGAAAGTTTAGAGAATTTATAGGCCAGAAATCTGGATAATGAAGCAGTGAAGGTGCATGGATGGAAGTTATTGTGCATATTGTGAATATTTCTCTCTCCTCACCATCTAGAAGCTGTGAGATTCTCATCCTGCTTTCTGTCTGTTCACCTGATGCTGATATTCATCACATATTGTTCCTTCTGTGTTTAGAAAGAAGCAGCTTCACAGCTTTAAATTCATCCTGCTGACTTTTTACCTTTTAGTTAGTAAATCCTGAACAGACAGACAGACTTTCTTCTAATGGATGTAGATACTTGTGGAAAATTATGTAAAGTAAAAAAAGAAAAAGTCCCTGGTTTCCAATCTAATGACAAGAAAGATAGATTTAAAAAAATATTTTAGCCACGAATTTAGAGGCATTGTAGAAGGTCCAGAGCCGCAGGTTGAACAACCCTGATGTCGTGTTTGTAAAGCCGTAGGCCTTCTTTTAAAGAAAAGAGACATTTTGCGTGTAATGATGCGATTAATTGCGATTAATCGCAACATGTCATGCGATTAATGACAATTAAAAATTTTAATCGTTGCCCAGCACTGATAATAATTTACATAATAATATAATAATAATATAAATATTCTTACATTGTTTTGTCTTGTTACAAAATACCAAAAGTCTACATGTAAAGAAAGTCTCCTGGTCAGAAGGAGGAAGTGTGCTGTGTGTGTGTGTGTAGCAGAACATTAAGATTTTTTTCTATAACTGACTTCTGGTTACTTTGTCAAATTAAAAATTAACTGAGTACACACCTCTCCTGGTGGACCTTGGAAACCGCGATCACCCTTTAGTCCCTACAGAGAAAAAAAAAGTCAAGTTTCATTCAAACAGTCGATGGCATTGGTTGTTAAATTGTTAACTAGGAGGTGATTATTGACAAAGACTGGAATGAAACCTACTCTTTCTCCATCCCTGCCTGGAGGACCTGGTAGGCCTGACTCTCCTTTGATTCCCTGATAGTGGAGAGAAAAGAAGATACGTAAATGATTTAATAGCAAATAACTGGCATGAATTATGAAGTTTGTTGATAGTGCTCACAGGGAATCCTGAAGGTCCTGGATCACCGTCTTTGCCGGGTTTTCCCTGTGAGGAGAGTTTGTGTGTTTTATGTTCAGTTTTGTACTACTGTTACTGGCAGGAAAAAGTAACTGAATAATACTGAAAAATGGGAACAACTAACCCAATTAAACTCTGTTTAATACCTTAATGTTGGTATTTTAAATGGAAACTTGTTTCATTACATTCTACTGCTTCCTTCTATAATTTTGTCCTTTTGTGAGATTTTGTAGTGTTGAAAAAATGAGATGTAAAAACTGGGATACTGGCAGCCACTCTGACACATCCTCAATTCATGGGGGTGTTCTCTCTTGCACCTCTCGACAACTGATGCGAATAAAGTTTCCAGATAGTTTAAAAAACACCAGAGAAGAGGTTCAAAATGTTGCTGGATGATGTGAGAATATTTCTCAAATACAGTTTCTGTGTCTAATGTTTATGGTTTGGCATGCAGCAGTAGATAAGACCTCAGCAACAGGTGAGTGAATGAAGATCCTTACATTTACAAAGCTATACTTACTCGTTTGCCTGGCTCTCCTGGTTCTCCTTTCTCACCTTTTTGTCCACCAGAAGGACCCTAAAATGAAAATGCATAAGCATCAATATGTTTTGGTTTAATACAGGGAATCTTCCCGTGATTTGGAGCAAAGCTTGAAACTTACAGGTGGTCCTGGAATGCCAGGCTCACCTGGAAGGCCAGGAGATCCTGGGTCACCCTTCAGAGAAAACAAAAACAGAGTGATGATGGTGCAATGGTGTAGCTTGCTGGAGCTTAAAGCACTTACAAAGCCTCATGACGCCCTCTAGTGATGCATGTGGGACTTGGAGTAAAAACTCCTATAAAACCAGTTTGTGCATTTTTATAACCTGACCTTAATATTTTGTTTACTTCCCCAAATGTAAAGCCTTTAACAAAAGAAATCCAAATGAAAAGAAAAGGGATGTATATTAAAATGTTCTAATATATAAATGTATGTCAAAATTCTTATGGGAAATAGCTAAATCAGTCATTTTGAATTATGATTTTTTATTATTATTCTTATTAATTCAAGGAATTAGCATCCTTGAGCTGGATAATGTTCGTATGGTGAAAGGAATTCACCAGATTCCTCTGTGTGGTTTATCCAGGACTGGTGACACTGTCAGGGTCATTACCTTGTCTCCCCTCTGAATCTCCGTCTCCGGTGGCTTCTTCTGTTCTCCAACCTGTCCTGGAGGACCTGGAGGTCCTTTCAAACCCTGCTCACCCTGCATTCACACCAGGAAAAAAGAAAAGCTTGGACTGGATGGACTGATTAGTAATTATTTGTGGTTTTGCATTATGAGATGCAAAGTGAAAGTCTGAATCCACAAGCAGCTTCTGCTCTTAATAAAAGGCTGCAAACCCATCAGAATGACAAACAGTTCCGTCTGTGTTTTTTGCTGTTTGCTAGCTCTAACTCGGGATGTCACAATTACACACTGTCTAAGAAATAATCATGATTTTCTAATTATTATGATTATTATGCTTAAATCAGTTTCCCAGCACTATAATGTGTAAAATCACCTCAACGCTCCTGATGTTTTATTTATTTATATCTTTTTATGCCAAAATAACTAACTAATACAACAACAATGTAAAGAAGCTAAATCTCGTCTGCTGTGTAAAAAATAAATCCTACACATTAACTCTGGATTTCTCTCAGATGCTTGAGGCTACAGGTCCTCTACCTGGACGTGGGAGGCTTCTTTCTGTAAACCCCATTATAAAAATGGTTTTGAACATTTCTTTTTAACCTAGGAGTAGAGAATTTAGAAACCCAGAAAAAACATCCAGCTAGCTTTGACTTCCAGCTGTGCTTTAGCAGAGCAGCTGCTGTTTGTACTGTTTATCTGAAGTAAATGTTCTTTCTTCTCATGTCGAGCTGATTGTCTGAAAAGTTTTTTTCCCCCCTCATCTGTATAACGTAATGCTCTGTGAATGCGTCATGTTACACTGGATGGCCAACCTGAATCATAAGTAATTACAAAACAGCAAATGACACCATACGGTTTAATTGTAATGTTTCATTAGCTAAACATTAGCTCCATTTAACCAAACTAGTCTTTATTTTATATAAAGGGACGATCTTCAGGGATCTTTACAGACAATTAATCATAGCCTTACTACCGCGATTGTAAAATAATCGTGACATCACTAGTGCTAACTGGTCATCTCTGCCAGAACCACCTTCTGCCTCCCCTCGGCACAGAAACCCGCCTATTGTACCTTTTCTCCTTTGGGTCCTTGGAAGTTCAATCCCATGTTTCCCTGTTGAGGAAAAAATAGTGAGGATGAAGTCTTGATGGAAAATACAGAATAATTAAAAAAGAAGACAAATATAATAAATGATCATCTACGAATAAATAGATTAAATAGAAAGTGTCTGATTTTACTTTTGGTCCAGGAGGACCAGGGGGACCCTGACGACCCTGGAAAACAACACAGGAAATATTTTAAGTTTACCACGATAATTTTAATCTAATGACCACTAAAAGTTGTGAAAGATCCCTCCTTCACCTCGTAGCCTCTGGGACCGGGAGGGCCAACTGGACCTTGTAAACCTGCAGGTCCAGGAAAACCCTGTGAAAAGGTAAAAAAAAAAAAAAGGTACACAGAAACAATTTTGAGCATCTGTGGCTAATCATACATGACTGACATTACTAATTTTTCATGTTTTCAAACTTGGCTTATACCAATGAAATTTGGTCCGTAATAAAAAGAATATAGTCAAGGTTTAGATATTTATCTGCTAATATTATTCCTGATACATAAAGTAACAACTGTTTTGGTCTAATTCGACTACAACACTAACTCCTAAACTCACAGGTTTCCTCCGTTAGCAGCTTGTAAAAAAAGAAAACAAAAAAAAACAACATGTTTGGTGAATTTAATTCAAATGAGGTGCTTGAATGAGAATAGTTCATTTTTAAAAGGTTAAAAGATAAATTAACTGACTTACAGGAGGTCCTGGCAATCCCGGCAATCCTATTGCTCCCCTCGTTCCAAACTGATTGGTGGAAATCACATCACCCGGGTCGCCCTGAAGAGGAGAAAACATCCAGGAGACTGTCAGACAAGAAAAGTGTCCTCAAACAGCACAAACAAGAAGCTGAACAAGTTCTTTATTTCTATAAGAAGTGATAAAAACAGTCAGCTATCTCATTCAATCACTAATCAATGTCAGCCGAAGAAAAACTGCCATCTTGTGACCAAACAAAGAAACAAAGGAAGAGCGTGTGAAACGATTTAACCCTTTAATGCCTGAACTTAAAATCTTGAGCAGAAAATTCAGATGTCTTTATTGTGAAAAGTTTGTATTTAGGCTTTTAACAAAATGTAAAGAAATAATATAAAATAAACTAAAATAATTGAACATATGTACCATTTATTTGTCTGAATTATTGTAGTACAAAATTAATCCACCAGGGAGCAGAAGACAATATTCAAACAGGGTTTTTAGGTCGGATTAGAAAATGATGCAGTAGGTTTTAGAAACTATATGTATTAAATATGATAAATTAGTTGTTAAATTAAACATTAAAAGGTTATTGCTTAAGTAAATTTTATGTCAATTTCTAAAAGAATAAATTTAAACAAAAGTTAATTAAACAAATTCATAAATAAATTCATAACTATGAATAGTGGAGCTTAATTTTACAATCACAAACATTTTTATGAAATATTAAGCTTGCAAATAGAAAAATGTGTAGTAGAAATTTTCAAGATGAAGACTAAATTTACTGCTTTTGCTTTTTCCCCCAAATACTTACTTAAACCTATTTACTTTGAAAGTTTAAACTATAAATAAAAAAGTTATTTGATACGTGTTTATTTAGAAAGTTGAGCTCTATGTAAACTTTTGGTTTATGTCATTGTTTACACCAGTTTCTGGTGTTTAATGAAGCTTCCTGTCTGTCAAGGAGTTAATCACCTTAATCAGGTGGTAAGCTAGATGCTCTATTGCCTGGAAACCCTTAAAATAAGACTGTACACAATAAAGATGATTAAGCTGAAAGTTATGCAGTCAAAATAAAACTAAAAGGATTGTCAATAATTCTTATAGGGACATTATTTTCTGGCCAAAATCAAAGTTTGCATGTATGTGTTATCATTGGTGTATTATGACCTCTGCTAATGATCTGACACATTCTCGTAAGTGAAGAATTTTAAATTAGTTCATTTTTATGACGGCCATGACGGTCTGCCATCTTTACAGCTGCCGGTAAGGGACAAATAGCACCAACTTGGAATCCCTGTGAGACAGCACACAGTGATTCAATTACCAATCAATGTCCAATAACTTATTTGGAGGAGAAGACAAACAAGAGCGGCTTACTACCCCGGCAAGGACCATGCATACGTAGCAGCAGCACGGGAGACTTTCGCCACCAACAAGAAAGCGAAAAAGGACACTTAAAAGGCAGCGAGATCAGACGATTAAAAAAAGAACATCAACGTCGGTCAAGCCTTCCCCAGGTAGACGGAGCTCAAGAAGGAGAAAGATTTTAAAAGAGTTGCTGAAGTTGCAGCTTTGTCCTCAACAAGTAAGTCAACGGTTCTGCCTAAATTAGCCTAAAGCTAACTTTTTCCATTCGGTTTAGAGAGTATTGCTCGTTACCGTCAGCAGCATAAGTAGTCTGGTAAAATACACCAGCCTCGTTGGTGCAGAAGTGTATGTTTATGTGGTTTCAGTTGCTTTCATAATCATGGTAAACTCTGGCTTTCAGTCTTAGTAAAGCCGGTGGGAAGGCTGTCAAGGCTTTCTGAGACACGGTGGGTACCGTTGGTGCAATGCGTGTCTGAAAAAGTGAGAGGCTAGAATGTACTAAACGTTAGATACACGATTCCAACATTAGATGGAAAAAAATCTTTCACAAGGACCTGGTCATGTGGATGCACACTATGGAGAAAATCCACCCTATGTTTCTATCATCAAATCGGTGATTGTATGTGATGGAAAAAGTCTTAATTATTGAGGCAAAAAGTTTTTAACCAGAATTTATGATGGCAGTAAAACTCATCTAGGCTGATTGTTGACTGCCATCTAGTGGTGGAAAGTGGTAACAGGTTTAAGCTCTCTTTCTGGAGACTTGGCCTGGTGCTAGTCGCAATTGTGTGACTTTAGCAATTAGATGGTTACATTTTAAAGCTGGATTTGCTAGTGTAAAGACAGCAGGTAGATAAAGTATGGTGATTCTACACTTACCTTTGGTCCTGGCAGACCTGGTGGACCCTATAAAGGAGGAAAAAGAGACAAGCTGGTGACACTAGTCTTTCTTGCTTTTAGGGAGGTTTGTAATTGAGAGAAAAGACCTGAAAATATCTCATTAGCAGACACAATTAAATGCTAAGGAAGAAAGATGCTAATGCTAAGTAAGGCTAGTTTCACTTCATCATGTGGGAAATGTGGGACTGATCTTTACAAAATGAAAGGAGGGGGTCTTCCTATGACCGAACAGCTACAAAATAAAAAAAATATATATATTTTTTCCAAATAATCTTAATATAAACTTATTATTTTAAAAACATTCTTAGTTTGAACAGCTGAGACATTATTTTCCTTCTGTGGCTTTTTCTTTTCTTTATGAAGGTAATAAATTATCTTATAAAACTTAGTCCTTCCTGAATAAAACAACACTGCATGAACTCACCAGGTAAAGTATCTAACATGCTTTTGTGGTTCATCTTTATTACAGCTCCAGTGTACATGTCAAAAATGACTAATTCTACCATCTGTCCAATACAATTTATGTCAAAGTGAAAAAAACACCTAGGAAAACACAAAAGAAGTGTTTTTTCAACTGTGTGTAAAGTTCTTTCATCACGAACTCACCGAGATTCCTTGCAGCCCTGGGATTCCTGGATTTCCTGGGAAACCTCTTTCACCCTGAAGAAGAATAAAAATAAATCAAGAGTTTTCTAATGTGAACCTACTATGCAGCAAACATACTTAATTGACCAAAGACATTGATTGTTGCCCTTTAAACGTCAATAAGTGTAACCATTTTCCTTTCAGTCTTATTTTACTCTGAGAATTTTGATTTGGTACCTTTGTCCCATTACATCCTGGGACTCCTTTTGGCCCTGGAGGACCGTCTTGTCCTGGCAGACCCTGACAGACAGGAAGTAAAAAGGGCAGTAAAGCAATTACTCTGCCTTGTTTTGGCAAAATGTGGATTTCTGTATTAGAATTTCAGATTATTGCAAACTCACAGGAAGTCCTGGTGCTCCTGGAAATCCTGGCAATCCGGGAGGTCCCTGTTGGAAGCAAAAACAAAACAATAAACATCATTAGCCACGATTTGTGAAAGGTTTATGTGTGTAAAAACTATGATAGATTTACTAACCGCACCGAGGATTGTGTTTGGTAAATGGACAAAATAATGCACATAATCCTTTTTATTTCTTTAACTTGTCCTGTCCAGCATCATAGCGAGCAGAATGATTTGGTTGCTGTGTTGTGCTGAACAAATTTGCTCTGCCAAGGGGAGGCCTGTGGGTATAAGGCTCCTCTTGATAATCTGATTAATTAATTCATTTATTTACTTTAAATCATAGACTCTATGTTACACCCGTACATGAACACACCAGAAAATTTCCTACGGCTTTTACAGAAAAACAGAGCTGCCAGTGATTAAGAGTTCTTAAATAACCAAATCAAAAAGACATTTCACAACAACCAGATACAAACGGAATCCATTCAGTGCGGTTGCCCTTGATAAATAAGCAATATGGGAGTCTCCCCCCACAAAGCACGAAATATTGGGAGGAGCAGATGCAAACGGATAAACGTAGCATACACCACTTGATTTACCAAACATAAAACTGCTGATTATGCGTCTATATTTTGCACATTTGAAAAACTTTACGCAGAAATGGCTGCAGTTACAGTTGCAGCCATGAAAAAAGACGGAGAGACCACATCTTTGCAGCTCGTGTGAATATTTTTGGAAAGATTATTAAAACATATGGCTGTGTTGTGGTCGATTAGTCACCGACTATTAAAACTACTAGTCGACCAATCAGATTATGTATCTAATAATTGTTAGAAGGATCTTATTTTACTTTCAGCTTTGAAATCTTGCATAAGGTTGTTATTGAAGTCCGACGGGCCTCGTCTTTAAATGTTCGAACATTGCAGACGTACTTCTGTGGTACACAAGGTCCGCTTTACAAATCTCACATGTATTTAAATTATTTCGTAAGTTTAACCTGAAGTTATTTTAGACTTTTGATGTCCTCTGCTGCTGTTTTGTCCCCTACCGGACTTTTTTTCGCATGTGCAACTCTCAGCAGAGATAGTAAAAGAAGACGATGTCTCACTCTGTAGGTTTCTTTTGTTTCCACTAATCGTTGCAGCCCTACTGTGTTGCATGCTGTTACTCAGTATGGGCTGTTGCTGCTGTGCTCTAGGTCTGCTAGCATTCAGAGCCCTCACCACCACCTGTACCCCATTATCAATCACTCGCATCAATAACCATCATCAGATACACCAACAAGCTGCTGAGTGTGTGCTGCAATGCGCCCTCATTAGCGCACACAGCACACACCTCGTCTGTAATAAAAGGCACCACAAGAGGCACGCTCATTTGATCAATACGTTTTAATTCGTCAATAAAAAGTATTGTTTTGTCACACCCTGCTCTGCAATCAGCTCCAGTGCTTCATACGCAGCATTCCAGTCATTTGCTCCTCACAGAAAGTGAGCTGCTGCACCAGCTGCTAAATACTGGTCGGAGGCATCTCCTGTGCCGACCCCCTCCCGTCTGATCTGCTGAGGTTTTATTATAAGTCATTTGTTTTGGACTTCGTCTTTTATCTTCTCACCTTCACCTTAACTTCCTCTGGTGTTCTTGGGGTTTTGCCAACTGATTTACTGTTTAGCAAATACTTTTCGATGTTGAAGTCATTCTGGAAACATTTAGATTTCTTTGCTGGTATTCAGCAATATTTTTATTTGCCTCGTCCGCTAATAACACTACAGCATCTCAGTGGGCTGAATTTCATTTTGCATTAGCGACCTTCCTCCTCTTCCTCTTCACTTTCCATGGCAACACCACAACGCACACTATTTGAATATGGCTGTTATCAGTAAACATTCTTGGCTGATCACACACAAATCATAAACAAATGAGGGTCTTAGTAAATCAGGCTTTAGAGTTTCTTCATAAACTGTCTAGAATAAGATTAAATGAGGTCACAAGCTGTCCAACAAGCAGTATTACAACTCCAAAAAACAAAAACAGTATTTTTTAACCATCTCACTAATCTAATTTATACAAAAAACGAAGAATAAAATTGTGGAAATGTGTAATTAGACCTTGACTTACCCTGATTCCTTTTGGACCACCAAGTCCTTGAGGTCCATCACTTCCCTGAAGGGAAAATAATCACAAAAAGATAACACAATAATAGTATAATTAATTTAATTCTCTTTTACTTCTGTAATGTAAATAGAATAAAGGACAAAAGAAATGTGACACAACTTAATTTGGCCCACAATACGTTTTAGTTCTCCAGTTTTGGTAATTGTAGTGGGAGTGTGTGGAGTTTGAAAACTGGTCTTTTGTTGAGTATTAATCCAGGAACTGGTTCAAAAACATTTATCAAAACATTTGGGTTGTGTTCTGCACTACTGGTAATTATTCACAGTACCTGGTAAAATACTTCATTACAACTAACATAATATTTTCAACATAATAAATAAAAATCAAATCAGCATAGAAGCAAACTAAATACTATCAAAATGTCTTATGTTTTTATTTATAACATCAGTAGATTTCTATGGAGGGCTGAAACTGCCAAAATTAAAAATACGTACAGAAATTTAAAAATGGTTCAATTCATTCTTTCATTCATTCTTTCATTCATTCTTTCATTCATTCATTCTTTCATTCATTCATTCTTTCATTCTTTCATTCTTTCATTCATTCATTCTTTCATTCATTCTTTCATTCTTTCATTCTTTCATTCTTTCATTCTTTCATTCATTCATTCTTTCATTCATTCTTTCATGCATTCTTTCATGCATTCTTTCATGCATTCATTCATTCATTCTTTCATTCATTCATTCTTTCATGCATTCTTTCATTCATTCTTTCATTCTTTCATTCTTTCATTCTTTCATTCTTTCATTCATTCATTCTTTCATTCATTCTTTCATGCATTCTTTCATGCATTCTTTCATGCATTCATTCATTCATTCTTTCATTCATTCATTCTTTCATTCATTCATTCATTCATTCATTCATTCTTTCATTCATTCATTCTTTCATTCTTTCATTCATTCATTCATTCATTCATTCATTCATTCTTTCATTCTTTCATTCTTTCATTCATTCATTCTTTCATTCATTCTTTCATGCATTCTTTCATGCATTCTTTCATGCATTCATTCATTCATTCTTTCATTCATTCATTCATTCATTCATTCATTCATTCTTTCATTCATTCATTCTTTCATTCTTTCATTCTTTCATTCTTTCATTCTTTCATTCTTTCATTCATTCATTCATTCATTCTTTCATTCATTCTTTCATTCTTTCTTTCTTTCTTTCATTCATTCATTCATTCATTCATTCATTCATTCTTTCATTCTTTCATTCATTCATTCATTCATTCTTTCATTCATTCTTTCATTCTTTCTTTCTTTCTTTCATTCATTCATTCATTCATTCATTCATTCTTTCATTCTTTCATTCTTTCATTCTTTCATTCATTCTTTCATTCATTCTTTCATTCTTTCTTTCTTTCTTTCTTTCTTTCTTTCATTCATTCATTCATTCATTCATTCATTCATTCATTCATTCATTCTTTCATTCTTTCATTCATTCATTCATTCATTCTTTCATTCATTCTTTCATTCTTTCTTTCTTTCTTTCATTCATTCATTCATTCATTCATTCATTCTTTCATTCTTTCATTCTTTCATTCATTGCTCAATAAACAAATTGTACAATAAATAAATAAATTACACAAAAAATTTAAAATAGTTTTTCCATTAAGAAACCTGTATAACACGATAAAAATCTATTTCTTTTGTCATTTTTTATTGTTTTAGTTTAACTTTGTGTTAATATTCCTACTTATTTACTTTTCAATGTCATTTTCAGATAAATTCATTTATTTATTTGGTGATTTTATTTCCTCTTTTTTTTTTAAGACTATATTTATTTCTGTATTATTTTCCTTTAACATTTTCTTATCCAAAAATATATTTATTCCTGTATTTTAGTTTAATCTAATATTTTATGTTTTTTTTATTGACACTTCTTTTTTTATTCAGTCATATTTACGTTCTTATTATTTCCAGTCTTACATTTTCTTCTTCTATTTATTTTTCCAAGCGTATTTATTTCTCTGTCCCCTTTTCACGTTTCTGTTTGCATTTCTGCCTCATTATGTAAATGAGGGCGGCCTTTCATGGCAGATCCTCACCTATTGATCAACCCACACTGAGCCGGTCACAGGCTGTTCATGCAGGGAGCTGTGCAGCCGATTCTTCCTGCCCGGCTCTGTCCAGGATGGTTTTGGGAAGGAAAATGACTTTCAGTAGGAGACTCTACAGGAACTTGTCTGAAAAATCACACATCACTGATGACTGTTTACTGGTTTTTAACTTTTTTTTTTTATTAATTTTCCGTGAACGTCCTCTGAAGGTTGCAACTAAAATTTAAATAAAATTTCCTGAACCACCGTTTCACTTCTTTTCTGGGCCACCGCAGCCGCTGCTCCAAGAAAAACACGTTTCTCTCAGGTTGTAGAGAATATCAGAGACTTCATTTAATTCTGTCATCATACACGTTTTCATCACTTGTAAGGACAAATATATAGGAAAAATAAATAAATCCTACTACTGGGTGGTTATTTTGTATGGAGATGTAACAGCAAAGTGGCTCGATGGACTCGGGGGTTAAAAAACGATGAAAAAGGGAAGACTGATGATGAAGAGGCGGTCAAGTGCCCAAAAATGTTGGATATGTTCAAATCATCAGCAGTGATATTATGTGAGTTGACTGTATAATAAATGAGTGGAGAGGAGACGGGTGGTGTGTTACAAGCTGCAAACTTTTATCTGATGATGAGCACTAGTGGAGCTTCTCCATGACCCTTTTTATGCAGCTGTAATAATGACTCTGGTACAACATGCTGTAATAATGATCTTGGTACTATTTGTTGTCAAAACTTCATTCTGTTGTTAATGTTTCTGTGGTTTGTGGCTCTACTGTTACACCTCTCATCAGTCCAAACATAAAAACCACTGGGATTTACAACCTTGGACATGCAGGGCTCCTGTATGGGATTTCCTAATTTCACAGAATAAATATAATTAAATTTTATGTGCTGTGTTAAAGTGACAGGTGGATATTTCAATACGGAGGCTGCTCAACTAAACTTGTCTGAACACATAGGCTGTGGACAGATGTGGACAGATGTGGACAGTATCCACATCTGTCCACATCTGTCCTTGTCCAGCTTAGAAACAGCTGGAAACTGGGCCAATGAGGAACATTTTATTAGTCCAGGTTAAAAGCTGATGAGGAAACTTTGTGGCTTCATCAGTGTGTTTATCTGGTTGTAAATGACATGATTACAGCGTTAAATGCATGTTGGCTTATTTTACTGCATGAAATATTTGGTGAGTCTTGCTGGACCAAACAAACCTCCACAGGTGCTGCTGCATGACAAAGTTTGGGAACAATTCTTAAGGGTGTACAGTCTCTTATCGGTCTAAGTTGAGTCAACTTTATCCTTTTCTAATGTTAGCTGAATCAGGTGAAGCTGCTGTTGAACGCTTCTTGTTTTTACTGATGCAGCAAATATTCATGTTAACATATTATATTAACATATGACATGAACAGTGAAGTCCTGTTGTGACCGTTGTATTATGTCTTTTAATGAGAGTAAGAAAGAGAAAAGCACTGGACTGGTTGTGTGTGGATGTCAGTCTATATAGAATATTGATCTTTGCTTAGCCTATGTGTGTGTGTGTGTGTGTGTGTGTGTGTATGTTTATTTATTTTTCTTGTATATTTGTCCTTATAAGTGAGGAAAATTTGTATGTGGACATATTTAAATGAACAGATGTTCTCTACAATCCCAGAGAAGTGTGTTTTTCTCTGGGAGCAGCGGCTGCGGTGGACCAGAAAGGAGGAAGTGAAATGATGGTTCATGGAAGGTTCTTCAGCGGACGTTCAAGATCCAGACAACAATCCCTGAGCTTCACAACCAACTTCACCAGAACCTTCAGCCTCTTAGTTACTGCATCCACGCCAAACAGTAAACAGTCGTCAGTGATTGTGTGATTTTTCAGCTAAAAGAGAAGATCCTGTACTACTAAGATCCAGTCTACTGGCAGAGCTCTACCACCTTTAAACCTTCATTTCCCTCCCAAGGCCACGAGCTGCAGAGCCAGGCAGCTCCCTGTACTAACAGCCCGTGTTAGTACCGGTATGTCACACCTTGAAAGGCCAGCCCCCTCATTAACATAATGAGGGAGAAATGCATACAGAAATGTAAAAAGGGGACAGAGAAATAAATACGCTTGGTAAAATCGAGGAAAGAAATGCAAGTTGGCAAATAATGAGGACGTAAATATGACTGAATAAAAAAGTGTCAATAAATAAAATGTTAGATGTAAATAAAATACACGTATAAATTATTTTGAGGATAAGAATATGTAAAAGGAAAATAATACAAAGTAAAAACAGGCATAAAAAAGGAGGAAAAAAATAAAAAAAAACACCAAATAAATAAATACATTGCTCTGAAAATGAAGTGGAAATGTGTGATTTGTACGATCATTGAGGAAAAATCCAGCTTCTTTCAGAAAAAAAGTTCTTAAATTTTTTTACTCTTTGGCCAAATTTCAAAAAGCAACAACATTTTGTGATTTTTGACATTTATAATGCATGAACATGAGCTTAATGATCATCAGGGTGAACTGAACACACCGTCTCTCCTCTGGGTCCGATTGGCCCTTCAGGTCCGGGAAAACCCGGGAGTCCCGGCTGTCCAGTTAAACCTGGGAAACCCCTCTCGCCCTGGACCCCATGACACACAAAGAGAAACTGTTAGAGAAACAGGTCAATACCTTCATGACATTTCTAAAAGTAAGACTTTGACTAAAACTAAATAAAAAAAAATCTGTCAGAGTTAACACAGGTAGAGTCATTGGCTGTGGGACTAAATGTTGAATAAACTCAAAGCCATGTTGTTAGCAGGTGTTAGCAGGCTGTCAGTGTAAAAAGGGCTGTAGAGACATCTCCACAGGAAGTTACCATCGACCACACGTGATGCAGTTGAAGAGCCTGAAACGAACCAGTTCTCCACCGTTTGGTCTCAGAATGACATCTTAACTTATTCCCCTGAAGTGTTTCTTTTCTTTTATTTATTTATTTATTTTAGTTTGAGAAGTCAGACTTTTTTCACAATAACTCAACATGAAAGAAAAACTTTTAAAGTTTTTAAATTTCTTTCCGAGTTAAAAAAAAAGAAAGAAAAAAAAATCAACTTTAAAAGAAACAAAAAAGGCCAGTAGCTGTTATGATGAACCTGGAAAGTCTGGGATTATTTTCAGCATATTTGTAGTGAAGTAATAAGAAAAATGTCCTCTAAAACATGAGATGTTTTTCTTACCTTGGCTCCTTTTTCTCCATTGCAGTCACATTTGCTTCCACAGTCATCGAGAGACTGAGAAGAAGAAAACGAGAAACAGAGATGAGTCTAATTAAACTTTGGAGGCATTAGATTAGATTAATAATTTTTTTAAAAAGTACAGAAAACTACAGCACTAAATAAAATATTATCGCATAACACAATAAAAATGCCTTAAAAATAGTGCAGCTAAACATCAGTAGCAAATCATAATCACAGTTTTCATGTTTGCTTTTTGATGCTTGCAGCTCTGATCATCACCACTAGATGGCGTGTTGACATTACATCGCTGCACCTCTGCAGGCTTCTCCACAGGAAGTATTTCTTCCCACAGATAAAAACTGTCCTGCAAGTTTGTTTGCTGATCAAGTCAAGGTCAATGGTGGCCCAAACCAGAAGACTAATCTCAAGTGTAAAACAAATTTATCTTCACCTGTTTTAAACAAAAATGACCTGTTAACATGGAGGGATTCTGACCCTCCTTTTCAGAAAAGCACTGAGTGAGAAAACTCTGGAGGGCAGCATAAAAGCCGAGGCAGGAGGGATGCAGCGGGAGTGCCAAGCTGCTGATTAACTTTTCCCATGCTCTGCTGACACAGCTGATGCCAGACAGGCATCAGCTGCACGCATGCCGGGCAGTCAGGTTGTGAGAAAGTGTTCAAGACGGGCAGACAAGCTGGCATTCCTCTGTGTCTGCAGAACGTCTGTGTGCCCACGTTTGTCAACAAATGCTTAACTCAAAATATTGCTATTCAATTATAAGAGACACAAAAGCAGAGAATGCTCATCTTTGTAGATTACTTTCCGTACAGTTTTATATGTATGTGTTTCTTTGGTAAAAGATAAATTGACTGATATCTGGTTTGTAAGATTAAATATACAAGTGAATCTTATATTAAGCAGACTGACTGGGCATTAATGAGCTAGTTAATCCAGTAAACTGTTTAAGGTTTCATGGGCATACATTGGAAAATATGACTAGTGTGTATCTAATTATGATTATTTAAATGTGTGATTATTTAAACTGTAACTAATTTATGAAATTAATTGCATTAATATTTTTAATTAATTTAATGCCCCATACATACATCATTTCACTGGCTCTATGGATGGATTTGAAAATATAAAGAACATTGATGGGACAACTTATAATGGCCACAGGGATGAAGATCTTTTAACACTTTTAACACTTTTCCAGCATTTTATTTTTATTTTTTTAATGTTCCCAGTTTTGCTTCTAGATCAGCTGATCAGCTTTTCTAGTCCATCTCTCTTGTTGCACTTGTTTATCGTTTAGCTGAGAAGGAGGAAACTAGCGGTTCATGGTTTATACCGGCACGTATTTATCCAGTGTATTGTTTTTGGACGCGCTGGCAAAGGCAAGCAAAATCTACCAGACTCAAGTCAATCTGACCCGTCACCGTCACGTGAAGCTGAAGAAGGAAAACTGTTGACAACAACAACTTATTTCAATTAGATATTGTTTTCCTTTATTTCCTGTAACTTTTCAGTATTAATGAGGTTTGCTAGTGGCACAGCTGTAAAATCTATCATCAGACAGCCATGCACACAGCTATGAAAATGGATCTGGTTCAGATTTCTAGTGAAACAGTTTACAGACACAAGGGGACGTCTTCTCTAAACACTGGTGCTGTTCAGATGTTAGAGACATTGAAGTGCCATGACTGTGATGAGAGAAATTATTAACAGGTTCTGAGAAACAAATCAGACTAGGACCCTTCGCTAACACAACAGCTGGCTGGTGGTAGAAAGGATTTATACTGCAGCTATGCAGGGGCGGGTCTAGAAAAGTTCTGATGGGAACCAGGCAGGGGGCATTGACCAGGGAAAGGGGGGCACAAATGAGACTTTTTTTAGGTCTAGATTTTTTAAAATATTGAACTGATTATTACAACTAATGTGATAATCTAATCTTAAAAAAAAGTGAAGAAAAACAAACAGCCAATGATATTTTTTTATGAGCAGTTACTTCCTGGTGGGTGATGCTGCTGTAGGACTTTCAAAGATAAAAAGAAAAATGTGTTTTTAGCCAGGTCATCGGGTTTATTGGTTTCTTAGTGTTAGCTTTTTAACTTCAGCCCTCACATCTGGTGCTTTTATGACAGATATTGTAACCACGGTGAAGGTTGCTGAGATGATGCTGTATGAACTCTGCATTATGAACATGGTAGAGATCATGCAGAACAATATTGAAGTACTTTACATGCTGCATTTACTGACCCCTGGACATTTGAAGTTTACCCAAGTAAAGGTCAGTTAACATTAAATATTTGTAGTATTGACTCTTTCTGTTGGTACAATACAGTAAAAACGGGCAGATTTCAGGCAATTGGTGATTAATCATGATTAATTAATTTGTAAGCTGTGATAAATCTGATTAAACACTTTAGTCATTTGACAGCCCTAATATAAACACAGACACACAAACACACACACAGCTAAAAAAAATGTGTCAACAAGAAAACAGACAAAACTGAAACACTGTTAGGAGCCAAATCTAGCTCTGCCTCTGAGGCTATGTCGGCCAATCAGAAAGCTGAAGAAATTACAGTTTGGGCATATCTGTGCCATTAGAGCGCGTCCGCTTCTTTACGAAGCCGTGTTGCCATAAAACGTAGTGACGCATTTTTCCTTGCCATCACCATTAAAACAAAAGTGTTAATGGTGCAAGTTATGACATATGCCACTAAGATGTCTCAATACATCCTAATGCTTGTTATCTTGTCCACACCGTTTGTTTTCAGTGTCCCAATACTGTGTTTAAATGTGGACAAAAGTTGCAAATGCAAAGAAGAGCTTCTGGAAAAAGTTCTAAGACATTTGTTGTCACATTGACCCGAATCAGCAACAACACATCTTTTACTTCAGCCTCAGTGGGAGAGCAACATGTCACAGATTCTGAAAATGCCTCTTATTAAGAATAATATTGCTTTCATTTCTGAAAATGCATATGATTGAGCTTTAAGCTACAGCTGAGCAACTACCATGAGTATATTTTTCCAGCCATATCAACCGTGGATTACACAAAACTCATGCAAGCTGTGCTGCGGCAGAAAGGCCCATGAAGTGAAAACATCACTGAAGCTGACCTAAAGGCTCATTTATGCTCCCTTTATGTTGGTAAATGAGCACGTCAAACATTATCAAAAGTTACTGCCCACATACTCCCAGCCATCCATTATGGTGGTATGATTATTAGGCAATACATCCACTAGAGGGCAGTGCAGAATTCAGAGTTCAACTCAATGTCCGACGTCGTTTTCAGTAAGAAATATGGCGGTGTTGGCGGAGATCATATAATATATCTTTTCAGAAAGAGCCATAAAATGAGGCAGCATAGTAGATGGTGTTGTTTTGTTCAGACATTAAATACAACACAGCTTCTTCTTCTTTGTTCTTTTTACTAGCCACACATAGGCTATCCTGCTGTCGTATTTTCCTGTGGTCAAGCTCTCTGAAAACAAACCAAAGTACGCATGTAGAGAGTGCAGAAGATGGACAGAAGGCTCTGTTGATACATGAGAATACATGCATACTTAGCATAGAGCAGAAATGAAGCTGTTTGTAACTGGAAGAAAAATGATTTGATCTGGCATCACAAATACATGCTCATCTCTTTGTTGTTTACATAACAACAGCACGTCTAGTGACAGTGTTAATGCTAACCTTGCTAACAGGACTTTTTATAGGTCTGCAGATGAATGCATAGTTATAATCCACTTATTAGAGGTGTCAGCGTGTGATGTAGAACACTGCTAACAAACACTCTAACACCAATGTCAGCACAGCAGTTTGACAATGATTGAAAGCTTTACAATCCTAGTAACAATAACACAAACTGACTTCATTCATAGCACCTTTCTGGTCACACTGATCAACACAGGCACCCCTTCACACACATGACATAGTGGGGGCCAGCTTTGTGAGCTGTGACACCTGTGTGACTCCACAGATAAGACAGCGTGAGAGAATGTCAACTGTTCACATCTGTAGTAAATCACTTCCTACAACGAAAAGCCTCCAGCATGCTGGTGTCTCCTTGGGTCAGTAAGAGCCTTGCAGGTGCTTTTATGTGCATGTACTGAGTTTCAGTACATGTCTGTATTTGTATTTCAACGATCTGTGGGTAGACGATCAGGTTCCACACAGGCCTCTCCACACTCTTGATAACACCGTAACACTTTCAATCATTACCAGTGCAAGCAATATAATGATCTAAGATCTTCACTCAGCATTTAAGTGTGTGTCGTGTTAAAAGATTAACAGTAAAACAAGGTATGAGGCTCAATCAACACTGCAAACAATCACCAACTACATATTTAAACCACAAGTGATCCATAATTTTAGCCAATTTCTCTACAGATTGATCAGAGTAATCTGTCTGCTATAGTTCACAACCATCAGGTTCATGTTTCTGTGTGTTCACAGCATCTGTCACATTCCTGCGCATACAGATACATCTATAGTTATAAACCAGGTGTTAAGCACACACACACACACAGTCTATTCAAATCTTCTTTCACTGTGAAGATCTGCTGTCTGATGAACGACTGCATGCAGCATTTTTTTGGCACTGTTCACAATCAAGCTTGATGGTTTAATGTTGGAATTTAACATGTTACTGTCTGTAGTTGTTACTGAATGTCATATGTTTGCAGTAGATACAAAATGCTTGCTTTCTGCACCCTTGGGAGCTTACCACAGGCACACACATGCCTGAATACACTTGCACTTGGGTAGTCAATCGTGTGTGTGCACGCTTGTGTGTGTAAAGGTGTTTTCACAAGCCTTGGATCTCCAAATTAGTCTCTGGTCTGCTTCCACTCAATGCAGTCTGCTCTCCCACGCCCAGGACTGCAGTTCATAGTCTGTTTGCTGTCTTTTCACTCATCCCTATTTTCTTAATAAGACACACAAGCCTGACTGAGTTTGTTTGTTCTATAAAGTAATCATGTAAATCCACTACAGCCAGGGAGATCAAGTTTAGACTACAATAAAGTCATAGTACCTAAGTTAGATATTATGAATGACTACAATAGGTGGGGTGTTCTACTTC